>NC_091991.1:167891995-168235841 GCF_044704955.1 Pristiophorus japonicus | reverse complement strand
CAGTAAGATTTACCAATGTAACATGTTTGAGTTCAGGTCACAATTGTGAACCACTTCAGCTTCACTCTCACAACAACTTGCATTTATATAGCGCCTTTAACATAGTTAAAAAGTCCCAAGGAGCTTCACAGGAGAACAAAGTTTGACACCGAGCCATATAAGGAGATATAGAAACATAGAAACATAGAAAATAGGTGCAGGAGTAGGCCATTCGGCCCTTCTAGCCTGCACCGCCATTCAATGAGTTCATGGCTGAACATGCAACTTCAGTACCCCATTCCTGCTTTCTCGCCATACCCCTTGATCCCCCGAGTAGTAAGGACTACATCTAACTCCTTTTTGAATATATTTAGTGAATTGTCCTCAACAACTTTCTGTGGTAGAGAATTCCACAGGTTCACCACTCTCTGGGTGAAGAAGTTTCTCCTCATCTCGGTCCTAAATGGCTTACCCCTTATCCTTAGACTGTGACCCCTGGTTCTGCACTTCCCCAACATTGGGAACATTCTTCCTGCATCTAACCTGTCTGAACCCATCAGAATTTTAAACATTTCCATGAGATCCCCTCTCATTCTTCTGAACTCCAGTGAATACAAGCCCAGTTGATCCAGTCTTTCTTGATAGGTCAGTCCCGCCAGGTTAGTATTTTTTTGTGTCATAAAATTGTAAAGCTACAATTTAATTATGTGGGCAATATTGACAATGTCATACCTCGTGCAAGCCTTCTGCATGATGGTGCTGCGGAGAAGACATCATCGCATGCGAACCTCAGAACACGTAGGATGATGGGCAGGAGGTCTTAGCCACATCGGGTATATTGACACAGACTTTCATACCTGAATCTAAGTGATGCAGATTGTCAGAAGGCTGCGTTTCTGCAAAGAAGTTATAACCGAGGTCAGTGAGTTAGTAAAAGCAGACCTGCAACCTAGAAGCGTCAGGAGGACTGCTTTGTCAGTTGAAGTAAAAGTTACAGCTGCACTTTTATTTTATGCATCTGGATCATTCCAGGCCACAACGTGGGCTATGTGCTCCATTTCTCAACATGCAACACATCTGCATTTGTCAGGTGACTGCTGCACTATGCCCGGAGGAACATAAAGTTCCCCTTGACTGCCCAGGCAATGTGTGACAGGGCTGTGGGCTTCGCCAGGTTTGCTGGCTTCCCAAAGGTACAGGGCTGCATTGATTGTATCCACATCGCGTTGCGAGCACCTTTGGAAGATTCCGAGATATACAGGAACAGAAAAGGCTTCCACTCTGTGAATGTGCAGCTCGTCAGTGACGACATGCATCGCATCATGTCAGTTGATGTGAGATACCCTGGGAGCTCCCATAATGCGTTCATCCTACACGAGAGCGCTATATCTGCCATGTTTCAGCAGCAGCCAGAAGGGCAGAGCTGGCTACTGGGAGACAAAGGGTACGGTCTCGCCAGCAGCCAGCTGACCAGGAATACTATATGTCGCAATAGAGAGGACCATTGGCATCTTGAAGCAACGTTTCCGATGCCTGGAACATTCCAAAGGCTACTTGCAATACTCCGCTGAGATTGTTGGTCTGTTCACTGTTATGTGCGGCATGCTGCATAACTTAGCCATCATGAGGCTCATTTTCAAGAAGCCCGCATCCTTTACCGTATCCAAATCTCTTTGCGACCGGCTACCGTAAGGAGACTTTCAGATGAGACGTTAAATTGAGGTCCTGCCTGCTCTTGCAGGGAGACGTAAAAGATCTAATGGCACTATATTCAGTATCAGCTGTGGCTCAGTAGGTAGCACTCTCTTGCCTCTGAGTCAGGAGACTGTGGGTTCAATGCCCATTCCAGACTGGAGCACAAAAAAATCTAGGCTGACACTCCAGTGCAGTGCGGAGGGAGTGCTGCACGGTCAGATAAGTCGCTAAACCGAGGCCCCGTCTGCTCTCTCAAGTGGATGTAAAAGATCCCAGGGCACTATATTTCGAAGAAGAGCAGGGGAGTTATCCCCGGTGTCCTGGCCAATATTTATCCCTCAATCAACGTAACAAAAAAAACAGATTGTCTAGTCATTATCACATTGCTGTTTCTGGGAGCTTGCTTGTGTGCAAATTGGCTGCTGCGTTTCCTACATTACAACATTGACTGCACTCCAAAAGTACTTCATTGGCCGTAAAGCACTTTGAGATGTCCAGTGGTTGTGAAAGGGTGAAAGGCGCTATATAAAGCCAAGTCTTTCTTGCTTTATTTTGTAGACGAGCAGGGGAGCTCTCCTCGGTATCCTGGCCAATATTGATCCCTCAACCAAGACCACTAAAAACAGATTGTAGAAGAAGGTAGGACTGAGGCTGGATCCTCAGATCAGAGGTCTGAGTGTGTCCAGCTACAAGACCGAACGACAGCTTCTTCGGATGTCCCTGCATCCGAGCACCCTTCTAGCAGTAGGCCTGGGGGGAAAAGACTGCGTTGGGCACAACAATGGCGGGAATGGGACCGGAAGCCATTCCCCACCATTTTGGGAGCACTACCACCCAATTCCCACCGGTGAGCACCAGGAACACTTCCTCAAACCTCATTTCCATACCTGGCTTTAGCCTGTGCTTGATACTGTATTATAACTGCAGCCTAAACCCCATTGTGACAACTTTTCTATATGTAGGGGTTCTGATTTTTTTTTAATGATTTCCGATGTTTGTTTTTTTTTTGGCCAGTTTTTAGTGGCTTTAAATCTGAGTGTTTCTTGTGCTTTCCACGGTATTTTTTTTAATTAAAAAACAAGAATCGGATATTTTAAAAAATGTAAAACATATTGGTTCATTAGACAGTTTTAATGTTATTTGACAGAACAAATGCTTCCTCTGTATAATTATTGAGGAAAGTACATTTTTTATTTTAAAAGGGAGCATTGTAACCACAAACCCAACACACCATACTTAGGGATTGTAATGTATTTGTTTCATGGGTTCTTTGCTTAAGAATTCACAGCAACACATTGGTATTAAGAACTAGTTGGTTTATTAGCAAAGGTTTAATAATCACACTACACATTGCCAGTTCATCCACCAGGCTCACAACCACATGCCTTATAAGAACATAAGAAATAGGAGCACGGGTAGGTCATTTGGCCCCTTGAGCCTGCTCCGCCATCTAATAACATCATGGCTGATCTGATCATGGACTCAGCTCCACTTCCCTGCCCGCTCCCCATAACCCTTTACTCCTTTGTCGCTCAAAAATCTGTCTATCTCCGCCTTAAATATATTCAATGACCCAGCCTCCACAGCTCTCTGGGGCCGAGAATTCCATAGATTTACAACTCTGAGAGAAGAAATTTCTCCTCATCACAGTTTTAAATGGGCGGCCCCTTATTCTGAGACTATGTGCCCTAGTTTTAGTTTCCCCTATGAGTGGAAATATCCTCTCTGCATCCACCTTGTCGAGCCCCCTCATTATCTTATAAGCTTCAATAAGATCACTTCTCATTCTTCTGAACACCAATGAATTGTCATGTTTGTACTTTTGGGATCACTAGCCACTAGATGGCGTCACTGTTGGAGGCCATTGGGCTGCACGCACGTGTGTGCAGCCCAAGTATAAAAGGCCAGCCATTTTGTATATTAGTCACTTTGGGCCTTAATAAAGCAGAGCCAAGGTCATACCTCTTGGAGTTAAACAGTACTCAGTCTAACAGTTATTGCATACACAACATTTGGCGACGAGGCAACAAGAACCTTTGCATGCAAAAATGAGCACAATTGGGTTGTTGGAGCGATTTGTGGAAGGAGAAGATTGGGCAGACTTTGTGAACCGTTTGAGACAGTTCTTCGTGGCCAACAAAATGGAGGAGGTCAGCAACACCGATCGGCGCTGGGCGGTGTTTCTCACGGTTTGCGGTCCAAACATTTATGGTCTGATAAAGAATCTATTGCCTGTGAGTCCAATAGAGAAGACGTATGAAGAATTGTGTACACTGGTACAGGACCACCTTAAGCCAGATGAAGGCATCATCATCTCGAGATACAGATTTTATACACACGTTCGCTCAGAGGGCCAGAATGCGGTGGAATTCGTTGCCGACCTGAGACATCTAGCGGAACCGTGTAAGTTCGGGGCTGTGTTGGCAGACATGCTGTGGGACTTCTTTGTAATCGGCACCAACCACGAGGTGATCCTGTGTAAACTACAGGCGGTGGAGACGCTGGACTTGAACAGGGCCAGCACGGGCGCTCAGTCATGCATGACGACGGATAGAAGTCTAAAGCAGATATCAGTGAAAAATCTAAACTCGACAAGTACTGTAAATATGATTGATTCGGCGTTCGGCAGAGCGGCACATGGCAGGGCTTACCCGACTGCGTACGCGAAACCTGTGGCTGCCCAAAGTCTGCCAGCGGGAATGCATCCGATTTTTCCGTGTTGGCATTGTAGGGGAAATCACCGGCACCAGCAGTGCTGATTTAAAAAATATCGTTGCAAAGGCTGTCCAAGATTGGGGCATCTCCAGCGCAAGTGTCTGTAGATGAGCAAGCGTGCTGCGACACACCACATGGAGGATAGTCAGACTAGTGTGGATCCGGATACGCAATGAGAGATACCAGAGGAGGAAGTCTATGGACTGTACTCATTCCTAACTAAGAGCAAATCGATAATGATGAATGTGAAATTTAATTGGCTGCCGGTATCGATGGAACTGGACACGGGGGCGAGTCAATCGATAATGAGCCAGAGGGCATTCGACAAGCTGTGGGATACTAACGCTGTGAGGCCCAGGCTGAGTCCAGTCAATTCCAAGTTGCGCACATACACCAAAGAACTCATAATGGTGATTGGCAGTGCCACAATTAAAGTGTCGTATGACGGTGCGGTTCACGAATTACCGCTATGGATTGTCCCAGGCAATGGCCCAATGCTGTTCGGCAGGAGCTGGCTTGAAAAAGATCAGATGGGACTGGAACGACATCAAGGCGTTCTCGTCGGAGGAAGATAAATGTGCCCAAGTACTGAGTAAGTTCCCCTCGCTGTTCGAACCAGGCATCGGCAACTTCACGGGAGCCAAGGTGCAGATCCACGTGGACTCAGATGCAAAATCCGTCCATCATAAAGCTCGGGCAGTTCCGTATATGATGAGGGAGATGGTCGAAATCGAACTGGACAGAGTCCAGCGTGAAGGGATCATGTTCCAAGATGACATCCTGATCACAGGTCGTGACTCCGAGGAACATCTGAACAACCTGGAAGAGGTTCTACATCGTCTGGACAAAGTGGGACTCAGACTGAAATGCTCGAAGTGCGTCTTCATGGCACCAGAGGTAGGGGAGAGGAAAATTGCTGCTGACGGCATCAGGCCCACGGACGTGAAAACCAAGGCCATCATCAAGAATGCACCCAAGCTGTGTTCGTTCCTGGGTCTACTCAACTACTTCAGTAACTTCCTACCTAAATTGAACACCTTATTAGAACCACTGCACATGTTGCTAAGAAAAGGCAACAACTGGGTGTGGGGTCCATCTCAAGACAGAGCTTTTGAGAAAGCCACTAATCTGCTTTAGGTAAGCCATTTAGGACCGAGATGAGGAGAAACTTCTTCACTCAGAGAGTTGTTAATCTGTGAAATTAACTACCGCAGAAAGTTGTTGAGGCCAGTTTGTTAGATATATTCAAAAGGGAGTTAGATATGGCCCATACGGCTAAAGGGATCAAGGGGTATGGAGAGAAAGCAGGAAAGGGGTACTGAGGTTGAATGATCAGCCATGATTTTATTGAATGGCGGTGCAGGCTTGAAGGGCCGAATGGCCTGCTCCTGCACCTAATTTCTATGTTTCTATGCTTTGCTCTAACAAGCTGCTGCTACATTATGACTTTTGTAAACGTTTAGTATTGACCTGTGATGCTTCGTCATATGGAATTGGTTGCGTACTCCAACAAGCTAATGAGTCGGGTAAACTTCAACCAGTCGCGTATGCTTCAAAAAGTTTGTCTAAAGCGGAAAGAGCCTACAGCATGGTAGAGAAAGAAGCACCAGCCTGTGTGTATGGGGTTAAAAAGATGCATTGGTACCGGTTTGGTCTTCGGTTTGAACTGGAGACAGATCACAAGCCGCTCATTTCACTGCTCTCTGAAAACAAAGGTATCAATACCAATGTTTCATCCTGCATCCAGAAGTGGGCGCTGACATTATCCGCTTATGATTATGTTATTCGCCATAGACCTGGCACCGAGAACTGTGCCGATGCTTTGAGCCGTCTGCCGTTGCCCACACCGGAGATGGAAATGCCGCAACCGGCGAACCTATTGTTAGTTATGGATGCTTTTGGGAGTGAAGGAACCCCTGTCACGGCTCAACAAGTTAAGACCTGGACCAGCCAGGTCCCAATTTTAATCGGTGGTGAAGAGTTGCATCCTCAAAGGTGATTTGTCTGCCATACCCAGCAAATGTGCGAGGAGATCAAACCTTACATTCGTCGCAAAGACGAACTGTCTATTCAGTCAGATTATATACTGTGGGGCAATCTTGTTGTTATGCTCAAGAAAGGGAGAGAGAAATTTGTACATAGCACACATCCCGGCATTGTAATGATGAAAGAGATCGCCAGGTCTCATGTATGGTGGCCGGGAATTAACTCTGAGCTGGAATCATATGTGCATTAATGCAACACTTGCATGTAGCTCAGCAAAGCACCAGCGGAATCGCCGCTGAGTCTGTGGGCGTGGCCGTCCAAACCATGGTCCAGGATCCACATAGACTCTGCAGGTCCCTTTCTGGGGAAGATGTTTTTAGTTGTGGTGGATGCATATTCGAAGTGGATAGAGTGTATAATCATGTCATTCAGCACATCCACAGCTACCATTGAGAATCTCAGTGTTATGTTCGCAACACATGGTCTGCCTGACATTGTTGTTAGTGACAACGGTTCGTGCTTCACCAGTCAAGAGTTTCAAGAGTTCATGAAACTCAATGGTATCAAACATGTAAGGTCAGCACCGTTCAAACCTGCATCCAATGGGCAAGCAAAATGTGCTGTCCAAATCATAAAGCAGAGCATGAAGCGAGTAACCTAAGGGTCACTGCAGTCCCGCCTGTCATGCATATTGCTTAGCTATAGGACAAAACCACACACGCTTACCGGGGTCTTGCCTGCTGAACTAATGATGAAGAGAGATCTTAAGACCAAGCTATCTCTTGTACACCCTGACTTGAATAATCCTGTTGAATATAGAAGACAAAGTCAGCAAGGGTATCACGATTGTGCAGCTGTGTCACACAATATTTCTGTAAATGATCCTGTATATGTTCTGAATTATGGTCAGGGTCCCCAAGTGGATCGCTGGTACTGTCATGGCCAAGGAGGGCAACAGAGTATTTATTGTCAAGCTCAAAAATGGGCAAACATGCAGGAAACATATCGATCAGACAAAGCTGCGGCACACAGACGAACCGGAACAGTCGGAGGAAGAGACAATCGGCGACCAACCAACCTACCCCCAGTCATCAGAGGACTCAGCGATTGAAAGTCCCGATTCACTGATGACCACTGACATGTTCAATGAAAATGGACTTTCAATCCCTGACATGGCCATTGCCACTCCCACCAGGTCAACCACCCAGCCACCAGTCACAACAGACGCTGAACAATCAACCAAGGCTGGAGTTGAACTAAGACGGTCAACCTGGGAGCGTAAAACACCGGACCATCTCAATTTGTAAAAGACTGTGTTAATATCTCAGAGGGGGGGTATTGTCATGTATGTACTTTTGGGATCACTAGCCACTAAATGGCATCACTGTTGGAGGCCATTGGGCTGCACGCACGTGTGTGCAGCCTAAGTATAAAAGGCCAGCCATTTTGTATATTAGTCACTTTGGGCCTTAATAAAGCAGAGCCAAGGTCATACCTCTTGGAGTTAAACATTACTCAGTCTAACAGTTATTGCATACACAATATGAATATAGGCCCAACCTACTCAACCTATCTTCATAAGTCAACCCCCTCATCTCCGGAATCAACCGATCCCAACTGGCTGGGATTTTATTGAGTCTTGTGAACATCACATGACTGGCTAAGTCACTCACAACTCAACAGCTCTACAAACATGAGCATACTCACAGGTGCATACATTACAGGGGTCTATATAGTTGACATGTTGAAAACCATTTATCCTCATTCTTGGTGTTTCATTAGTGTTATAAAAATTAAATCCAGTTTTAAAATTTTCAGTTTTAGCAGGGCTAATTAACGCAAAAACTGGGTGAATTTCTGATTTGATTGGAGGCAAAGTTAGATACCGTAAGTGAAAATCAAATGACCCCATTAGGTTGATTGGCTCCCCTAGGTACTATGGGTTGGATTTTAATGTGCAGGCATGCTGGGAATGGGAAGGGCCGATAGTGGGTGGGAAACATCTGCAGCTGTCTGTCAGTGGCTTTTTAACGCAGCCACCTCAATATCATTTTACTTCCCGCTTTCCCATCCAATTGGCGTCAGAGGGCATGATGACGCACTCATGACACGATCTCAACTCCAGTATTTAAAGGGACACTCCAAACATGCTAATTAAAAGGAGTTTTGAGTTGTCGTGGAGAGCCACAGTCCTCTTGCTGTGGAGTTGAGATGGGCAAAGGCTACGCCCCGCTTCAGCAATGCCTCCCTGGATGTGCTGTTGGTAGTGGGGATGGCCTGTAAGAGCCCGGAGGGAGATACTCTTCCCCAGGGACGGGAGGAAGAAGCCTGCAGCTGGGACAAAGAAGGCGTGGTTGGAGGTTACCGAGGAGGCCAGCAGTAGGAGCGTGACACCAGTGCAGGAAGCGATTCAATGAACTCAGCAGGGCAGGAAAGATGAAAGCAATGGCACGTTGCTCTACACCCTGATGTGTGCATCAGCCTAACCCCCTCACTCTGCCTTCTCAATCCTACTCCAGCACATCACTCCTCACACCAACTTACCTTGCAAGTACACCCATCTCTCTCTGTCTATGCACTTCCTCACATCCCCATCCATCCACCCAACCACTGACATTCACACTCATCCTTATGCAATGCCATCCCCATCACTAATGGTCACCCTCATCAAAAGCTCTCCATCCATCTGGTGGACCCATGCCATTACTCTCACTCATAGGTCTCTTCTTTCCCTCTTTGCAGGAGGAGAGCACAGAGGACACCGGGGAGAGACAGAGAACTGGAGGTGACCCTCCAGCCATCTCTCCATTAACATCTGCAGAGGAGGAGGTGCTGGGGATCGGCGGAGTCTCGGCGTGCCTGGCCGTCGGAGATGGGGAGATGGGGGCACCCCAGCCACCTGGTGACAGAACTAAATATCAGGCAGGCACATGGCACACATCACTCAGTCATGTTGACTTGATGTCAAAAGTCACTGAAATATGATCATGTGCATCGTGTTCACTTCAAGCATTCTTACCTTGACCGTGCTCAGTCATGTCTTTTATCTCACACAGGGCCTTCACAAGTCCAGCAGGAGGAGCTCAATCCCTCTGAGGGTGCACCATCACAGGACGTACGCAGACCATGCACCAGCTCAGACGCTTGCACTTGTGTGGGACCAGTTATAGAGATAGCTGGGTTTTCACATGGGGACTCACGCACTTCACAAGTGGGCAAGGGCAGCAGTGGAGAGTCCGCATCAGAGGGCGCAGGACACTCCAAGCTCTGCTCGGCTGGATGCAGATGCTGTACCCCGGGGGCCGCCAACTGCGAGATCCTGCAAATGTCTTTGGGCAGATCCCAGGAAGGATCCATGGCAAAAAGGTTGAGGGCAGTGGTGATTTTGGCAGCCACTTGATAAAGCTTGGCCATGACCACGTTCAGTTAGCAGCAGGTCTTGTTCCAGGAGACTGCAAATGGCTGCCACCACCTGACGCGACATGCTGAGCCTCCTGCCCACTGGTGTCCCGACATGTCGAGAAAGCTTATCCTCTGCCTGAAGATCCTTGTGTGCCAGGTATGGCCTCCTGCCAGCTGCGTCTCTCTCTGCTGATCCCCTATTTCCTGTGGAGCTGCTCCTGGTCCTGGTCCTGATGCTGGTGCTGCTGCTCCTGGTCCTGGTCCTCCCGCTGTTCCTGGTCCTGCTCCTCCTGCTACTGCTGCTCCTGGTCCTCCTGCTCCTGGTGCTGGTCATCTTGGTCCTCACCTGAGGTCCAGTGTAAACACAGCATGAGCAGCATCCATACTGCTCCGATAGATCAGAGCTCCAAAGTGTAGATGACACCCCCAAAGTGTGTAAAGTAACCTCTCTGCTCAAGTACCGTGAGCAAAGCCTTTCACACAAATCAGGCAAGAAAGCAGCTGTGAGGCGTCAGCGCTTATTGCCATGTTTCTCCGTCATGTTTTCAGTCCCCTGAATTGTCGCAGTGTTCTTGCCTTGCTTTCACTGGCGAGTTTCAGGAAGCCCAGGAAACCCGTGGAGCAATGTTCCCTCGAATTATATTTTGGCCCACGCAGTCCCTTAAAAATTCCATGCTACGCGGTTTTACTATTCAAAGGCCGACTCACTGGCTGTGCGGGACCTGCAGAGAGCTGTGCGGCCGCGCAAACTAATAGGGAACATTGCCATGGATTCAAAATTAATGTGCAAAACCCATGTCAATCAATATCGTCATAGGCAGTCCCTCAGAATCGAGGAAGACTTGCTTCCACTCTAAAAATGAGTCCTTAGGTGGCTGAACAGTCCAATACGAGAACCACAGTCCCTGTCACAGGTGGGACAGATAGTCGTTGAGGGAAAGGGTGGGTGGGACAGGTTTGCCGCACGCTCCTTCCGCTGCCTGTGCTTGATTTCTGCATGCTCTCAGCGATGAGACTCGAGGTGCTCAGCACCCTCATGGATGCGTTTCCTCCACTTAGGGAGGACTTTGGCCAGGGTCTCCCAGGTGTCAGTGGAGATGTTGCAGGGAGGCTTTGAGGGTTGTCCTTATAACGTTTCCTCTGCCCACCTTTGGCTCGTTTGCCGTGAAGGGGTTCCGAGTAGAGCGTTTGCTTTGGGAGTCTCATGTCTGGCATGCAGATTATGTGGCCTGCCCAGCGAAGCTGATCGAGTGTGGTCAGTGCTTCGAGGCTGGGGATGTTGGCCTGGTCAAGGATGCCAACGTTGGTGCGTCTGTCCTCCCAGGGGATTTGCAGGATCTTGCGGAGATATCGTTGGTGGTAATTCTCCAGCGACTTGAGCTGTCTACTGTACATGGTCTACGTCTCTGAGCCATGAAGGAGTTCTGAGTAGAGTGCTTGCTTTGGGAGTCTCATGTCTGGCATGCGAACTATGTGGTCTGCCCAGCGGAGCTGATCGAATGTGGTCAGTGCTTCAATGCTGGGGATGTTGACAATCTGTCTCTCTCTCTCTCTCTTGCTCTCTCGGGGTTTACGCAGAAGTCGGTGGGTTAGAGCTGGGTTCTCGACGCTCTTTCATTTTTGCCGGATCTAACTCCCCACCCGTGCCCAACCCCATACGCTCCACCAGGTTAAAATTGCCCCATATGTTTTCCATTCTCTGCAAGGTCATGGGGACGGCACTCCAACTCTTGCAATGGTGCTCCACTCCACGTTTTGAGTCTCTCTCATTGCTGGAGTGTTTATAAACACAGAACCCTGGAGCTGTGCTGCCTGACGTCAGCTCACCCACACTTAAACCTGAAATTTCGCTATACCATTACACTTTCACTGTCTCACTACTTTGCCATCTGTATCAAGAGTTTCCAAGTAATCCTCTTCACCCCCACACCTTAACTTCCCCATTAAAATCACAGCCACATGTTCCACCACGTGGTAGATTCCTGGTACCACATGGTGATTTAACACTCTCCTTTCCCTGGCTGTGCCTATAAGTCATCCACCATTATAGCAAGTCTGAAAGATGTACTGCAGCAACTCGCCAAGACTTCTGCAACAGCACCTCCCAAACCTGCGACCTCTACCAACTAGAAGGACAAAGGCAGCAGGCGCATGGGAGCACCACCACCTGCAAGTTCTCCTCCAAGTCACACTTCATCCGGACTTGGAAACATATCGCCGTTCCTTCATCGTCGCTGAGTCAAAATCCTGGAACTCCCTCCCTAACAGCACTGTGGGAGTACCTTCACCACATGGACTGCAGCGGCTCAAGAAGGCGGCTCACCACCAGCTTCTCGAGGGCAGTTAGGGATGGGCAATAAATTCTGGCTTGCCAGCGACACCCGCATTCTGTGAATTACATTTTTAAAAGGTGCTGCTTTTTTAACTAAGGGGGAAAGTTTTAAATCGAAGTGAGCCTGTGCACCTGCTTTAATAGAAATATTGTCCATTTTGACTTAATTTTGTTCAAAAGAAATTAGTTTGCAGCAGCACATGCAACAACCAGAGCTATCGTATTACCAGTGATTCAAATCCTTTCGCCTTTTTACATATTAGAGAAGTCTCCTGCAAGACAACATAGCTTCTTTAATAATAAACAGAGTAACAGTATAGATAGGGATTTTAGAGTCCTGTTGCTGTATTTTTTTTTAAATGACTTCCAGGTACAAAATGTTTGAATCGATAATAAAATGAATAATGTTTTATCCTTCGGTCAGCCAACCTTGTTGAAGAGTTGGGCCATCATGCAGCTATCATCGTTCTCAAGGTTCAGCTGCCAGACTCTTGGTCACGCTAACTGATCAAACTAAATATCCCTCCGCACAATTTGCACAGAATACAATATTCCATCTCTTTACTGTATTCATTTTGTTGGTCATTTATTTATTTATTTATTGCGCAGGCACTTGTGGGCAGGTGAAGGTCTTGACTCCCCTTGCCCATGACTCTCATCATATATTCGGAGCACAACCAGAACATTGTTGTCCTGGCCAATATTTATCCCCTCAATCAACATAACAAAAAAAACAAGTTATCTGGTCATTATCACATTGCTGTTTGTGGGAGCTTGCTGTACGTAAATTGGCTGCCACGTTTCCCACATTACAACAGTGACCACACTCCAAAAGTACTTCCTTGGCTGTAAAGCGCTTTGAGACGTCCGGTGGTCATGAAAGGCACTATATAAATGCAAGTCTTTATTTCTCGATAAAGCCATTTTTCTCTCCTCCTGCTCTGTGGCGCCCCCTTTGTGTCGACAGTAAGTTAACACCATACAGGTGCATGCCCATCAATCCCCATTACATAGAATGTACAGCACAGAAGCAGGCCATTTGGCCCAAATGGTCCATGCTATGCTCCACATGAGACTCCTCCACCCCTCTTCATCTAACCCTATCAACATAATCTTCTATTCCCTTCTCCCTCATTAGCTTATCTAGCCTCCCCTTAAATGCATCTATGCTATATGCCTCAACTTCTCCATGTGGTAGCAAGATCCATATTCTCACCATTCTCTGAGTAAAGAATTTTCTCCTGAATTCCCTATTGGATTTATTCATGACTATCTTATATGTATGGCGCAAAGTTTTGGTCTCCCCCACAGGTGGAAAAATCTTCTCTACGTCTACCCTGTCAAACCCTTGCATAAGGCCTCTATCAGGGCACCCCTCTGCCTTCTCTTTTCTATTGCGAGGGTGTGACAGTCAATGACCCTTTAGAAAAGTGACTGTGTGCCTGTTCGGGTGTAGGTAAAAAAAAATCCCACAGCAGTATTGAAAGAGCAGGAAGTCCTCCGGGTGTTCTGAGCGACAGTCCTCCCTCAGCCAGCGTAACAGCCAATATGTGCACAGCAAGATTCCGCAAACACCTGCATGGTTTCAGCAGACTGTGGCACCACCATGGGCACATGAAAAAATCGCAGGTGTTTTCCCCATTGGTTTTCCATCCATTCGTTTTTACGGATGGAAGATCATGGAGAATGCTTCTCATCTGAAGCCTGCATTCGGAAAATCTAAAACATCTGAATCTGATCTGCAGGGCATCGGGTACCTGACTGAATTTTGTTCGAAGGTCCCAGCCAACATTGTTGCAATATGGGAAACGCGGCAGCCAATTTGTGCACAGCAAGCTCCCACAAACTGCAATGTGATAATGACCAGATAATCTGTTTTTTTTTTGTTATGTTGGTCCATGCTATGCTCCACATGAGACAACATGTTGCTACAGTTGTACAGGGCCTTGGTGAGGCCACACCTGGAGTATTGTGTACAGTTTTGGTCTCCTAACTTGAGGAAGGACATTCTTGCTATTGAGGGAGTGCAGCAAAGGTTCACCAGACTGATTCCCGGGATGGTGGGACTGACCTATCAAGAAAGACTCGATCAACTGGGCTTGTATTCACTGGAGTTCAGATGAATGAGAGGGGACCTCATAGAAACGTTTAAAATTCTGACGGGTTTAGACAGGTTAGATGCAGGAAGAATGTTCCCAATGTTGGGGAAGTCCAGAACCAAGGGTCACAGTCTCAGGATAAGGGGTAAGCCATTTAGGACCGATATGAGGAGAAACTTCTTCACCCAGAGAGTGGTGAACCTGTGGAATTCTCTACCACAGAAAGTTGTTGAGGACAATTCACTAAATATATTCAAGAGGGAGTTAGATGAAGTCCTTACTACTAGGGGGATCAAGGGGTATGGCGAGAAAGCAGGAAGAGGGTACTGAAGTTGCATGTTCAGCCATGAACTCATTGAATGGTGGTGCAGGCTAGAAGGGCTGAATGGCCTGCTCCTGCACCTATTTTCTATGTTTCTATGTTTCTATATTGATTGAGGAGATAAATATTGGTCAGGACAATGATGTCCTGGTTGTGCTCAGAATACGTGATGAGAGTCAAGGGCAAGGGGAGTCAAGACCTTCACCTGTCCACGAGTGCAATAAATAAATAAATGACCAACAAAATGAATACAGTAAAGGGATGGAATATTTACCTACCTTTTGTTTTCCAAATACTGGTGGTGCTGCTGTGGAATTCTATTATTTATATCATTCCGATTTGTGCTTTCTCTCTTACCTGGCAGGCCGGGTTCGGGTAGGAGCCTCACTTCAAGCATGGAAACGAGACCCGGCCTCAGGCTGACTTTAGGCTCATAGAAACATAGAAACATAGAAAATAGGTGCAGGAGTAGGCCATTCGGCCCTTCTAGCCTGCACCGCCATTCAATGAGTTCATGGCTGAACATTCAACTTCAGTGCCGACCCTTGCGATGCCGCAATCGCGGCCCGAGTTAAAATCTGAGTTTAGGCGCCTTTCAGATCACTCAACTCCGAATCATAGAATCGTACAGCACAGAAGGAGGCCATTCGGCCCATCGTGCCTGTGCCAGCTCTTTGAAAGGGAGACCCATCTTAGTCCCACTCCTCCTGTTCCTTCCCCGTAGCCCTGAATTTTTTTTTCCTTTTGAAAGTTATGATTGAATCTGCTTCCACCCCACTTTCTGGCATTGCATTCCCAATCATAATAATGTGTTGCGTAATGAATTTTCTCCTCCTCTCCCCCCTGATTCTTTTGCCAATTATTTTAAATCTGTGTCCTCTGGTTACCAACGGTTCTGCCAGTGGAAACAGTTTCTTCTTAGTTACTCTATCAAAAACTTAGCGGAGATCCAGATATAGAAGTGACTTTTAAAAATGTCAATCTAATAATTCAGTGCATTAACTTCTTCTTTTTCTTCTTAGGCAGTCCCTTGGAGTCAAGGATGACTTGCTTCCACACAAAAATGAGTCCTCAGGTGACTGAAGAGTCTGATGTGGAACTACAGTCTTGGTCACAGGTGGGGCAGACAGTGGTTGGAGGAACGGATGGGTGGGGTGCCTGGGTTGTAGCTTGCTGTCGGCGACGAGACTCGAGGTGCTCAGCGCCCTCCCGGATGCTCTTCCTCCACTTTGGGCGGTCTTGGGCCAGGGATTCCCAGGTGTCGGTGGGGATTCTGCACTTTTTTCAAGGAGGCTTTGAGGGTGTCTTGGAAGCGTTTCCTCTGCCCACCTGGGGTTCGCGTGACATGTCGAAGCTCCGAGTAGAGCGCTTGTTTTGGGAGTCTCGTGTCAGGCATGCGGGCGATGTGGCCCGTCCAGCGGAGCTGACTGAGCATGGTCAATGCTTCGATGCTGGGGATGTAGGCCTGAGCGAGAACACTGACATTGGTGCGTCTGTCCTGCCAATGGGTTTGCAGGATCTTGCGGAGGCAGCGTTGGTGGTACTTCGCCAGTGTTTTGAGGTGACTGCTGTATATAGTCCATGTCTCTGAGCCATATACGAGGGTGGGTATTACTACTGCTCTGTAGACCATGAGCTTGGTGCCGGGTTTGAGGTCTTGGTCTTCAAACACTCTCTTCCTCAATGCACTAACATTCCTGAATGGAAGGTAGTACAGAGCTTCTGCACACAGTTTGAAAATCAGACAGATACAGAAACCTTTCACATACCCTTAGTCAGCAACAACTTGCATTTATGTAGCGCCTTTAGCATAGTAAAACATCCCAAGGCACTTTACGGGAGTGTTACAAAACAAAATTTGACACCGAGCCACAAGAAGAAACATTAGGGCAGATGACCAAAAGTTTGGTCAAAAATGGGTTTTAAGGAGCCTCTTAAAAAAGGAGAAAAAAAGAGAGGCAGAGAGGTTTAGGGAGTGAATGCCAAAGGTTTGGGCCTAGGCAGCTGAAGGCACGGCCAACAATGGTAGAGCGATTAAGATCAGGGATGCTCAAGAGGCCAGAATTGGAGGAGCACAGATATCTTGGAGGGTTGTGGGGCTGGAAGAGATTACAGAGGTAGGGAGGAGTGAGACCATGGAGGGATTTGAAAACAAGGATGAGAATTTTTAAATCGAGTCTCATAATATAGTCTCATAAGGGATTAACGGAGACAAATACACACTTACAATACACGATAAATTGACCATAACAAACAGGGACAAAACAATAGATGCAATAAATTACTGCAGCACAAATACTACAAGCCAAAGTTAGTTAAATGTAAATAATACATATATTCCACATCTACTATAGAGCTAAAGCCAGCCCTAAAACCTATTACTCATAGACATTGTTCCAACATATGATTCCAAGTTCTGTTTCGACACCATCTTCCACCGTAACCCTAAACCTCCGGTATCAAGGACGACTACATAATTCTGAAAGAAGGCACATTTCAGGATGTGTGAGGTGTAACCCTGACAACCGTCTCCAAGTGCGCCGTTTTCTTTCTTTAAAATGTCAGTTTCAGTGAACGGAAAGTAGTGCAACAAAGAGCAGTTTTAGAGTGAATACATTTCTCACAACTGCAGTTCCCCTTAAGTAGAATTTATTATAGAGGAGAAGGCTGGGGCATGAAGAAACGCATCAAATGATGTCAGGTTTAATAATAAGTTACAGGCTCGCTGTCACAAGTACTTTATTTTCATATATAAGATGGAGCTTCTTTTTGCACTGCATATGATCTATGTATGCCTGTCTATGCAAGTTTGGAGAATATCAAACCCGCAGCAGACGTCATGCTGCAGACGTCATGTTTCGTTACTGAGGCAAAGCAGCCCTCAATAAAAAAGGGAAAGGAAAAGAAAGCTGGTAACTTTCTTTTAGTTTTTCTGACCTTGGGATGCAGCCCAGAGTGTCACAAGCGGCTGCCAATCTACAGAGAAATAATTAACCTCAAACTGACCGGGGGATGTGCTAAGAGGAAATAGGCTCTTAATTGACCTCGGAACCTAGTTACAGTGATTAGACCTTGCAATTTTACATAGTTGGACATGCCATGGTATAATCATCGATAACCAGAGGAATTGTATTTAAGATAATTGGCAAAAGAACCGGGAGGGGGGGGGGGCGGTGATGAGGAGACAATTATTTACGCAGCGAGTTGCTATGATCGGGAATGCACTGCCTGAAAGGGTGGTGGAAGCAGATTCAGTAATGACTTTCAAAAGGGAATTGGAAAATTTGCAGAGCTATGAGCAAAGAGTAGGGGGAGTGGGACTAATTGGAGAGTGCTTTCAAGGAGCCGGCACAGGCACGGTGGGCCACATGGCCTCCTTCGATGCTGTATGATTCAATAGTTCTATAACTCAGCACGAGCCACACTGCAGGATATATGCTCATTATTAAGGTTTTGGAGCTGAAAATTCATGGGTGGCAGATTGCATCCCAGTGCAAGTGCTAAAGTTTGTGGGTCGGGAGGTGGCGTCCCCTGTTTTACATGTGAATGGTAGGCAACTGTGTCACTAGGGTACATCTAGGATGCCCCACACTGCACGTCCTCCTAGGCTAATATAACTTTGCTGAGGTGCGGTGCCCAAAACTGAACGCAGTACTCCAGATGGGGTCTGAGCAAGACTCTATAAAACTGAAGCATAAATTCCTTTTGTATTCCGGCCCCCTTGAGGGGAAAGGCCAACATTCCATTAGCCTTTCTGATTGCTCTTTGTACCTGTCTACTGGCTTTTAATGATTTGTGGACATGGACTCCCAAATCTCTTTGCTCTTCAATACAGTGCTGAATTGTCGGCCATTTTGTGTTTTCGGCCCTAGAACTTTAGGAACTGGATAATGCAGTCAACCTCACAGCAAGATAGAGAATTCCTTCGTCCTAAAACCTTAGTATGGATTTGAACACAAGACCAATTTCACTCCCCCATGTTTCAACCTATCATTGCATTCTGTTTCCAATGGTATAGCTGCTGCTTTGCTTTTAGTTAATTATTTTTTTAATTATATATTTTTTTCCAGCCACTTTCCTTCCTTCCCCTCCTCGCCTGTGGGTGCTGATTTCTCGATGGGATATGATTCCTCAGGTGCTGTCTCCCCGACCCCCCGCCCTGGTACATTATCAAAGAGGCCGTTATTCACGAGTGAGCCTTGACGGTGAGTGTTTGCAGGGTATGTGGCCTCTGGAGGCATTGCCGCCGAGCTTGATACTCCCCCTCACCTTATGTCTGTGCACACATGGACTTTTAGCAGGGGCCACTGTGTAAGTCAACTGGACAGGGAACACTGGCCGAGGTTCCGCGTTCTAATTCAGGAAGACTAAGGCCAATGGTTGCCCCTGACCACGGTTATATATTTAACCCTGTGTAACCTGCATGACACCTGACCACCAGAGGGTCCACCTGTTGGGAGTCCCAAGGGATCCCAGCATCCCTTGGGAGCACAGTATATAAGCAGGCCACCCACGAGGTACCTGCACTCTGGAGTCTTATTAAAGGAGCTAAGGTCACACTTGCTCATTGTATACAGTACTCAGTTTCATCCTTTATTATGAGTGTACCAACCACCATTCCAGTCAGGATCAGCTACTGGATCAGAGACCGGGGAAATTGTACCGGGGCCATCAGCTGCCAGCTGGATAAACTCGCAGAGCAATGGAGCCATCAACCAATCTGTGGAGATGTCAGCAATATAAAAAGAACAGCACCTTTAAACACATTTTTCAAGTCAATGAGGAAGCCAGGGAATAAAGTGAGAGCAAAATGCAACAACAACTTGTATTTGTATAGCACCTTTAACGTAGTAAAATGTCCCAAGACGTTTCACAGGAGGGTTATAAAACAAAATTTGACAGAGCCACATAAGGAGATTTTGGGGCAGATAAAGAGGCAGGTCTTAAGGAGCGTTTTAAGAGAGGTAGCGAGGCGGAGAGGTTTAAGGAGGGAATTCCAGAGCTTAGGGCCTTAGGGACAGCTGATGACATGACCTCTAATGGTGGAGCGATTAAAATCAGGGATGCTCAAGAGGATTGGAGGAGCGCAGAGATCTCAGAGGGTTGTGGGGCTGTAGATTACAGAGATAGGGACGGGCAAGGTCATGGAGGGATTGGAAAACAAGGATGAGAATTTTAAAAATAGAGGCGTTGCTTAACCAGGAGCCAATGTAGGTCAGCGAGCACAGGGCTGATGAGTGAACGGAACTTGGTGCAGCAGAGTGAGAGATCGCATTGTAAGTGTTACCGGAAAGCAAATAGCAAATAAATGGTATCGTTTCCTGATCATTTTAACATTGAGATTTGTCGTGTTTCAATGATCAATACTTCTGCACCAGGAAACTTGAGCTGCATAGTGTCATGTAAACACTCCTAATGTGGCCGTTGATACGTTATTTGAACCACGGTGCAAGAGTTTTCTGCTGAAGGCGGCAAACAGCTCATTAATACTGGACTGAATTAGAGCCGAGGATTAATGTTACGGTCACTAGTTTAGCATTACAGTTTACAGCTATTTTAGCAACAGTTGAAAATGCTGTTAAGTGGTTACCGGCAGTGATAGCACTAACCAACAAAGTGTCAAACAGTGAGACTACCACAATCTTTTCAATAATTCTACTGTTTTAATGTGTCAACTGGTAAATTCATTATTATAAAGCACTTCAAGAATTAGTGTGGAAGCCACCCATTATTAGGCAGTGCAGTGCGAGTTGTTTGTTGATTGGTGTGTGAATTTGGTCCTTGATCCTCACATTGATTTATGATTAATATTCTGAGTGTTAGGATCTCATTCCAATTAGCGCCAGCCGTGGCTCAGTGGGTAGCATGCTCACCCGAGTCAGAAGGTTGTAAGTCCCACTCCAGAGACTTGAGCAGCAAAATTTGGGCTGATACTCCAGTGCAGTGCTGAGGGAGCGCTGCACTGTCAGAGGTGTCGTCTTTTGGACGAGACGTTAAACCGAGGCCTTGTCTGCCCTCTCGGGTGGACCTAAAAGAGCTGGGGAGTTCTCCTCAGTGGCCTGGACAATATTTATCCCTCAATCAACATCACAAACAGTTTATCGGTTAGAAAACATTATGCAGTTTGTAGCACCTTGCGGTGCTCAAATTGGTTTTCTTTTTAAAAATTCACTCACAGGATGTAGACATCGCTGGCAAGACCAACATTTATTGCCCATCCCTAAATACCCTCGAGAAGGTGGTGGTGAGCCGCCTTCTTGAAATCAACTGAGAGGCTTGTTAGGCCATTTCCAAGGGCAGTCTGGAGTCACATATAGGCTGGGTAAGGATGGCAGGTTTCCTTCCCTAAAGAACATTAGTGAACCAGTTGGGTTTTTACAACAAAACAGTAGTTTCACAGTCAGTTAGTTACTGATACTAACTTTTCATTCCAGATTTATTTAATTAACTTAATTTAAATTCCCCAGCTGCCATGGTGGGATTTGAACTCACATCTCCAGATCATTGGTCTAGGTCTCTGGATTACTAGTCCAGTAACATAACCATTATGCTACTGTGCCCCCACCTTATACCACTGACAACACTACAAAAGTATTTCCTTGGCCGTAGAGCACTTTGGAACAACCTGAGATCATGAAAAGAGCGATTGAAATGCAAGTCTTTCTTTTCTTTATCTTCCCCCAGATGCAACATACACAGATATCTAACAGTTTGTACGGTATATAAAAAGACAGAAAGAAGTTACAATCCTTTTCACACACAAAAGAGTGATGACTCACTGAAATACGTGAAGCTCAGCAAATCTCAAAACGTAACTTAACGTGCAGCTACTTCTGGCTAAGGGAAGGGTGCCTCAGTCCTGACTGCTTTTATTCATTCTAGGAATATGGGCATCGCAGGCAAGGACAACATTTGTTATCCATGCCTAGTTGCCCTTGAGAAGGTGGTGTTGGGTCTTCTTCTTGAACCGCTGTAGCCGTGAGGTGAAGGTACACTCAACAATGATATTAGGTAGGGGTTTCCAAGATTTTGACCCAGCGACGATGAAGGAATGGCAATTCATGTCCAAGTCTGGATAGTGTGCGACTCGAAGGGGAACTTGGAGGGGTGGTGCTCCCATCTGCCTGCTGCCCTTGTCCTTCTAGGTGGTCCCAGGTTTGGAGGTTCTGTCGAAGAAGCGTTGGCGAGTTGCTATTCAGTGAAGGTTGCTGAAACAATGTGCACGGGACATTTGGCTGAAGGCATGCCAGGCTTGTCTGTGCTGCTTCCCATGATCAAGTCATCTAACAACACTTGTTGTGTCTAGAGGCTCACCCATGAAGAATTGGCACTTGGGTGAGTTAATGAAGGGTAGTCAGCACCATGGAAACGTAACACAAGATGAATCGATGCCTTCATGAGAGAACGGAAGGAAAGTGGAAAAAGGGATAATAATGAAATAATATAGAAATGCAAAGCGAGGATTAAGTCAGGGTCTTTTTCAGTTTGTTGAGTAATGTCAGAAACATTAACTTCTGATTGTCTTCTTGTTCTGTATTTATTTCTTAGTAATTTACAGAACTATCAGCATTGGCAAAAATGTTAGGAGTGAAATTAAATCATCAAAAACCATTGCAAACACATTTAAATGTAAGGAGCTATAAGTCTTTTTGAAATGGTGAAAACAAATGAGCAAGTCCGACTGGAAGTGAATGACAATTGACATGTCTGCCTCAAAATAAGATGTACTATAAAAGCAAAATGAACAATTTTTCACTGATGATTTTCGTAGTTATTTATAGAAATCCAGAGGAAGGTCACTCAGCCCAACCTGCCTGTGCTCTCCACAAACTACAACTTATCCGAAGTGCCATGACCCATGTCTTCACAACTGCTAGGGCGCACATGCCCAAGCTCTACTGGCTCTGCACGCTTGAGTGAATTGACTTTGGGCTCCTTGCCAAGATCTTCGCAACTGTGAGCCACCATACCTCAGCTGGACATCTCTGCAGGCACTCTCTACTCTTCTGACACCAAACTATTCCTTCGATAAGATGCCACATAAAAGGTTACTGCACAGGCTAAATGTTCACGGGGTTGGGGGTAATATATTAGCATGGATAGAGGATTGGCTAACTAACAGAAAACAGAGAGTTGGGATAAACGGGTCATATTCCGGTTGGCGAACAGTAACTAGTGGGGTGCCGCAGGGATCGGCGCTGGGGCCTCAACTATTTACAATCTATATCAATGACTTGGATGAATGGACTGAGTGTAATGTTGCCAAGTTTGCTGATGATACAAAAATGGGTGGGAAAGCAAATTGTGAGGAGGACAAATCTGCAAAGGCTAAGTGAGTGAGCAAAAATTTGGCAGATGGAGTACAATGTTGGAAAACGTGAGGTTATCCACTTTGCACAAAAAAATTGAAAAGCAAATTATAATTTAAATGGAGAACAATTGCAAAGTGTTGCAATACAGAGGGACCTGGGGGTCCTTGTGATGAAACACAAAAAGTGAGTATGCAGGTACAGCAAGTAATCAGGAAGGCAAATGGAATGTTGGCCTTCGTTGCAAGGGAGATAGGGTACAAAAGCAGGGAAGTCCTGCTACAGGGTATTGGTGATGCCACATCTAGAGTACTGCGTACAGTTTTGGTCTCCATATTTAAGGAAGGCTATACTTGCATTGGAGGCAGTTCAGAGAAGTTTCTCTCGGTTGATTCCGGAGATAAGAGGGTTGACTTCTGAAGATAGGTTGAGTAGGTTGGGCCTATACTCATTGGAGTTCAGAAGAATGAGAGGTGATCTTATCGAAACATATAAGATAATGAGGGGGCTCGACAAGGTGGATGCAGAGCGGATATTTCCACTCATAGGGAAAACTAAAACTAAGGGACATAGTCTAAGAATAAGGGGCCACCTATTTAATACTGAGATGAGGATGAAGTGCTTCTCTCAGAGGGTTGTAAATCTGTGGAATTCTCTGCCCCAGAGAGCTGTGGAGGCTGGGTCACTGAATATATTTAAGGGGGAGAAGACAGATTTGTGAGTAATAAGGGAATAAAGGGTTATGGGGAGCGGGCAGGGAAGTGGTACTGAGTCTATGATCAGATCAGCCATGATGTTATTAAATGGCGGAACTGGCCTACTCCTGCTCCTATTTCTTATGTTCTGTTGACTCCACCATTGGTGGCTGCCCCTTCAGGCACTATGTGGCTCCGTCCCCAGCACCTCTGCCCAGGCACCTCATCACCTGCTTTCAACAGCCTCCTAGAATTTTTTGAGGATATAACTAGTAGATTGGACAAGGGAGAACAACAATGGATGTGATGTATTTGGACTTTCAAAAGGCTTTTGACAAGGTCTCACACAAGAGATTAGTGTGCAAAATTAAAGCACATGGTTTTGGGGGTAATGTATTGATGTGGATAGAGAACTGGTTGGCAGACATGAAGCAAAGAGTAGGAATAAACAGGTCCTTTTCAGAAAGACAGGCAGTGACTAGTGGTGTACCGCAAGGTTCAGTGCAGGGACCCCAGCTATTTACAATATACATTAATGATTTAGATGAAGGAATTGAGTGTAATATCTCTAAGTTGCAGATGACACTAAGCTGGGTGGCAGTGTGAGCTGTGAGGAGGATGCTAAGAGGCTGCAGGGTGGCTTAGACAGGTTAGGTGAGTGGGCCAATGCATGGCAGATACAGTATAATATAGATAAATGTGAGGTTATCCACTTTGGTGGCAAAAAAAGGAAGGCAGAATATTATCTGAATGGTGGCAGATTAGGAAAAGAGGAGGTGCAACGAGACCTGGGTATCGTGGTACATCAGTCATTGAAAGTTGGCATGCAGGTACAGCAGGCGGTGAAGGCAAATGGCATGTTGGCCTTCCTAGCGAGAGGAATTGAGTATAGGAGCAGGGAGGTCTTACTGCAATTGTACAGGGCCTTGGTGAGGCCACACCTGGAATTTTGTGTACAGGTTTGGTCTCCTAATCTGAGGAAGGACATTCTTGCTATTGAGGGAGTGCAGCAAAGGTTCACCAGACTGATTCCCGGGATGGCAGGACTGACATATGAAGAACGACTGGATCGACTAGGCTTATATTCACTGGTATTTAGAAGAATGAGAGGGTATCTCATAGAAACATATAAAGTTCTGACGGGATTGGACAGGTTAGATGCAGGAAGAATGTTCCTGATGTTGGGGAAGTCCAGAACCAGGGGTCATAGTCTAAGGATAAGGGTAAGCCATTTAGGACCGAGATGAGGAGAAACTTCTTCACTCAGAGAGTTGTGAACCTTTGGAATTCTCTACCACAGAAAGTTGTACAGGGCCAGTTCGTTATATATATTCAAAAGGGAGTTCGATGTGGCCCTTACGATGAAGGGGTATGGAGAGAAAGCAGGAATGGGGTATTGAAGTTACATGATCAGCCATGATCGTATTGAATGGTGGTGCAGGCTCGAAGGGCCGAATGGCCTACTCCTGCACCTATTTTCTATGTTTCTAACGATCTCTCTCTTCACCGGTGGTCCCATGCACACCACCCACCCGTGCCTTACCCCTCCCCCCCACACCCCTACCCCTCCCCACCCCACCTACCCCCTACCCCTCCCGCCCCATCCCCCCCCCTACCCCTCCCGCCCCATCCCCCCCCCCACCCCCCCAGGCCATGGTTCTTCCTCCTCCTTGTCTCTGCAATTCTATACTACACCTTTTCCACACCACCTGGTGGATCCAAATTGTAAAAGTAAAACTGTTTTATCTTTTTTGTTAGTTTTTTTAAAAATCCTCTTTGAAGTTTTCAATTTTAAAAAACTTACTTTATCTCTTTCCATAGCATAGAATCATACAGCACAGAAGCAGGACTGACATATGAAGAACGACTGGATTGACTAGGCTTATATTCACTGTAAGCTCTTTGTAAGAGCTATCCAATTAGTCCCGCACTTTCCCCTTAACCCTGCTAAGTTTTCCATTCCAAGTATATATCCAATTTCCCTTTGAAAGTTACTACTGAACTTGCTTCCACCACCACTTCAGGCAGTGCTTTCAAGATCATAACAACTTGCTGCATGAAAACATTTCTCTGCACAATCTTGCCCCCGAGTCAAAAAGTTGTGGCTGCAAGTTCCACTCCAGAGACTTGAACACATAATCTAAGCTGACATTCCAGCACAGCACTGAGGGAGTGCTGCAAATGACACCCCGTCTGACCTCTCAGGTGGATGTAAAACATGCTATGGTACTATTTGAAGAAGAGCAGGGGAGTTCTCCCTGGTGTCCTGGCCACCATTTATCACTCAACCAACACCAAAAAAAAAAGATTATCTGGTCCTTTACCACATTGCTGATTGTGGGAGCTTGCTTTGCGCAAATTGGCTGCCGCATTTCCTACATCACATCAATGACTACACTTTAATAGTACATCATTGGTTTTAAGTTGCTTTGGGATGTCCGCTGGTCATGAAAGGCGAACTATAAATGCAAGTCTTTCTTTTTTTGTCTTGTCCTGTCTTGGTTGAGTCGACATATGCAGTCTAGCTGTACGCCGCCAACTTTATAAGCAACGAGGTCACTGGGCGAGTGCAACAGTGAAATTACTAATTCAAATTCTTCAGTTCATGTTTGAAAGACTTGCATTTATATAGTGCCTTTCATGACCTAGGGATGTCCCAAAGCGCTTTACAGCCAATGAAATACTGCTTGAAGTGTAGTCACTGTTGTAATGTGGGAAACACAGCAGCCAATTTGTGCACAGCAAGCTCCCACAAACAGCAATGTGATAATGGCCAGATAATTTATTTTTTAGTGATGTTGATTGAGGGATGAATATTGGCAAGGACACCATGGAAAACTCCCCTGCTCTTCTTCAAAATAGTGCCATGGGATCTTTTAAGTCCATGCGAGAGAGCAGACGGGGCTTTGGTTTAATGTCTCATCTGAAAGACGGCATGTCTAGCTGTACGCCGCCAACTGGAGTGTCAGCCTGGATTTTTGTGCTCAAGTCTGTAGAGTGGGGTTTGAAGCCACAACCGTCTGACTCAGAGGCGAGGATTACATAGGATATACGGCACAGAAATTGGCCATTCGGCCCAACCAGTCCATGCCGGCGTTTATATGCCACTTGAGCCTCCTCTCGTCTTTCGTCAGCGAACTCTATCAGCATAACCCTCTATTCCCTTCTCCCGCATATGCTTGTCTAACTGCCCCTTAAATGCGTCTAGACTATTCGCTTCAACCAGTTCCTGTGGTAGCGAGTTCCACATTCTCACCACTCTCTGGGTAAAGAAGTTACCCTTGCTTTTTATCTTGCAGCCAGCTAGCTATCCATTCTGCCACTTGTCTCCTGACTCTGCATTCTCTGACCTTACTCATTAGTCTATTATATGGTCCCTAATCAAAGGCCTTTTGAAAATCTAGATAAATTACATCTAATGCATTACTCTCTCCGTCATTTCTTCAAAAAATTCAACAAGGCGCTACCCACTGCGTCCAGTGAGCTTAGGAACATAGGAACAGGAGTAGGCCATTCAGCCCCTTGAACCATCCAATGAGATCTGATCTAACTCCATATCCTTTGGCCCATATCTCTTAATACCTTTGGTTAACAAAAGCTATCAATCTCAGAATAAAATTAACAATTGATCTAGCATCAATTGCCATTTGCGGAAGAGAGTTCAAAACTTCTACCACCCTTTGGGTGTAGAAGTGTTTCCCAATTTCACTCCTGGAAGGTCTGGCTCTAATTTTTAGACTATGTCCTCCCCCGCTCTGCAACCCCCACTAGTCCTAGAATCCCCAACCAGTGGAAATAGTTTCTCTCTATCTACCCACTCTGTTCCCCTTAATATCCTGAAATCTTCGATCAGATAAAGAAGAGACTTGTATTTATATAGCGCCTTTCACGATCACCGGACGACTCAAAGCGCTTTATAGCCAATTAAGTACTTTGGGAATGTAGTCACTGTTATAAAGTGTTGTTACTGTTGTAATGTAGGAAACCTGAACCTCTCTGACTCTCTCCCCCTTTAAGATGCTCCTTAAAACCTAACTCCCACCTGTCCTAATATCTCCTTATGTGGCTCAGTATCAAATTCTGTTAATGCTGAAACAACAACTAGTACTTTCCGTTTTTATTTCAGATTCCAGCATCCGCAGTATTTTGCTTTTGTGCATCTTAAAAATGTATTCAATGACAGCTCTCTCGAGTACAGATTGATATATAGAATTATTTAGACATAATTGTTCTCGGCAGTGTTGGAGGCAAAGCAAGCGCTTTACATGGAGCTTCGAAACGGCAAGCGAGCCCCAGATGGGCAGAGGAAATATTTCAAGGACACCCTCAAAACCTCCTCGATAAAGTGCAACATCCCCACCGACTCCTGGGAATCCCTGGCCCACAACCGCCCAAAGTGGAGGAAGAGCATCCGGGAGGGCGCTGAGCACCTCGAGTCTCGTTGCTGAGAACAAACAAAAACCAGGCGTAGACAGCGAAAGGAGCGTGCGTCAACCCAGGCTCTCCACCCCTCCCTTTCCTTCAGCCGCTGTCTGCCCCACCTGTGACAAAGACTGTAATTTCCGCATCGGACTCCTCAGTCACCCGAGGACTCACTTTTAGAGTGGAAGCAAGTCATCCTTGATTTCGAGGGACTGCCTATGCTGATGATGGAGCTTGAAGTAGAGCGCTTGTTTCGGGAGTCAAGGGTCAGGCGTGTGGACAATGTGGCCCACCCATTGGAGCTGGTCAAGCATGGTCAATGCTTTGAAGCTGGGGATATTGGCCTGAGCGAGAACATTGACGTTGGTGCACCTATCTTGCCAATCGATTTGCAGGATCTTGCAGGGGCAGCGCTGGTGGTACTTCTCCAGTGCTTTGAGGTGCCTGCTATACATAGTCCATATCTCTGAGACAAATAGGAGGACGGGTATCATAAAATCATAGAAGTTTACAGCACAGAAGGAGGCCATTTCAGCCGATCGTGTCCGCGCCGGTCAACAAGAGTCTATCCAGCCTAATCCCACTTTCCAGCTCGAGCTCCGTAACCCTGCAGCTTACGGTACTTCAGGTACACATCCAAGTACTTTTTAAATGCACTGAGGGTTTCTGCCTCTACCACCCTTTCAGGCAGTGAGTTCCAGACCCCCACAACCCTCAGTATGAAGAAATTTCCCCTCAAATCCCCTCTAATCCTTCTACCAATTACTTTAAATTTATGCCCCTTGGTTGTTGACCTCTCTGCTAAGGGAAATAGGCCCTTTCTATTCACTATACTTCCGCACCTCATAATTTTATGCACCTGAATGAAGTCTCCCCTCAGCCTCCTCTGTTCCAAGGAAAAGAAACCTAGCCTATCGAATCTGTCCTCATAGCTAAGATTCTCCACTCCCGGCAACATCCTCGTAAATCTCCTCTGTACCCTCTCCAGTGCAATCATGTCCTTCCTGTAATGCGGTGACCAGAACTGCACGCAGTATTCTAGCTGTGGCCTAACCAGTGTTTTATACAGTTCAAACATAACCTCCCTGCTCTTGTATTCTATGTCTCGGCTAATAAAGGCAAGCCTTCCGTAAGCCTTCTTCACCACCTTATCCACTTGGCCTGCTACCTTCAGGGATCTTTGTTCCTCTACACTTCTCAGTATCTTACCATTTAATGTATATTCCCTTTCCTTGTTAGCCCTCCCCAAATGCATTACCTCACACTTCTCTGGATTGAATTACATTTGCCACTGTTCTGCCACCTGACCAGTTGATTGATATCTTCCTGCAGTCCGCAGCTTTCTTCATTATCAACCACACAGCCGATTTTTGTATCATCTGCAAACTTCTTAATCATACCCCCTATATTCAAGTCTAGATCATTGATGTATACAGGTGCAGCGTCCCAAATCCGGAACCCTTGGGACCAAGGCCAATCCGAATTCTGCGTTTTTCCGGACTTTGGAACGTCTTTTTGACGTCACGAATCCGGAAACACCCGAGCCCAGGTTCGGGTATTTCCAGATTTCACAATGTGAGAAAGGGTGGGGTGGGGTGCTCGCCAAGGAGCTGTTCGGGTCGCCGGCCCCATCGATGAGGTCGTCGGATGGGCCCCGCCGCCGAGGAGCTGTTCAGGTGGGCCCCACCACCGAGGAAGTGTTCGGGCGGGGCCCTGCCGCCGAGAAAGTGTCCGGGCGGGGCCCTGCCGCCGAGGAAACATAGAAATATAGAAATTTACAGCGCAGAAGGAGACCATTTCGGCCCATCGTGTCCGCTCCGGCCGACAAAGAGCCGCACAGCCCTTGGTCAGCAGCACTAAAGGTTACATATAAACCTATGAACAATGACGGAAATAAGAAACATAAGAAACATAAGAATTAGGAACAGGAGTATGCCATCTAGCCCCTCGAGCCTGCTCCGCCATTCAATAAGATCATGGTTGATCTGGCCGTGGACTCAGCTCCACTTACCCGCCCTCTCCCCGTAACCCTTAATTCCCTTATCGGTTAAAAATCTATCTATCTGTGACTTGAATACATTCAATGAGCTAGCCTCAACTGCTTCCTGGGCAGAGAATTCCACAGATTCACAACCCTCTGGGAGAAGAAATTCCCTCTCAACTCGGTTTTAAATTGGCTCCCCAATATTTTGAGGCTGTGCCCCCTAGTTCTAGTCTCCCTTACCAGTGGAAACAACCTCTCTGCCTCTATCTTGTCTATCCCTTTCATGATTTTAAATGTTTCTATAAGATCACCCCTCATCCTTCTGAACTCCAACGAGTAAAGACCCAGTCTACGCAATCTATCATAAGGTAACCCCCTCATCTCCAGAATCAGCCTAGTGAATCGTCTCTGTATCCCCTCCAAAGCCAGTATATCCTTCCTTAAGTAAGGTGACCAAAACTGCACGCAGTACTCCAGGTGCGGCCTTACCAATACCCTACACAGTTGCAGCAGGACCTCCCTGCTTTTGTACTCCATCCCTCTCGCAATGAAGGCCAACATTCCATTCGCCTTCCTGCTGCACCTGCAAACTAACTTTTTGGGATTCATGCACAAGGACCCCCAGGTCCCTCTGTACCTCATCATGTTGTAATTTCTCTCCATTCAAATAATATTCCCTTTTACTGTTTTTTTCCCCCAAGGTGGATGACCTCACATCTCTAATCTCTCCTGTTTCATGCACAAGGACCCCCAGGTCCCTCTGTACCTCATCATGTTGTAATTTCTCTCCATTCAAATAATATTCCCTTTTACTGTTTTTTTCCCCCAAGGTGGATGACCTCACATCTCTAATCTCTCCTGTCTTCCAACCTATCACAGACCTTCCCTTTTGTTCTTTCTTCCCCCTCCCCCTTTTAGTGCTCTTTCCAAACACTCTCCAGTTCTGACGAAAGTTCATCGACCCGAAACGTTAACTCTGCTTCCTCTCCACAGATGCTGCCTGACCTGCTGAGATTTCCAGCATTTTTGTTTTTAATTCCAGTTTCCAGCATCTGCAGTATTTTGCTTTTGATGAGATCACAACTTAATATTTCCTGAAAATCAAGTTTAACCTTACTAGATTTAGAATCTATTCAAAAAATATGACCTCAATGAGGCTGTATTGTTGAGGTTCTACCTTTGTTAATTAAAAAAGTGATCTTCCCGCTCCCTTGATCCCCATGGAAAAGGTGCTGACAAATAGAACTCATTATATTTTATAAAGCTAATTTGAATGGAAACTAGCATCTATATTATAAAAATGGTCTAGAGTACCCAGGTGACTACATATTAGGAAATAAAATATCAGAAGCGAGGCAGACATGCTCCCCAACCCACCAATGTTCCACTTTATCCCAGTCCATTCTAGCTGCTCCCTCCCAAACCTGACCTTCAGATATTCTCTAACAGGCTATGTTGCAGTGGCTCTGATGTGCCAATATGGCTCTGAATACATCCCAGGAGTGACAAAGTGGGAGTGGGAGTTGGAAGTAAAGGGGAGGGGAGTGGGGGGGGGGAGAAAGAGAAAACAATGAGAAGGAAGGGTTCAGGCGTGGCCACCAAGGAGGAGGCCCAAGGTTGGGCAGCGGCAGGACCTTGAGGTCGGCGGGTCCAGATTCTGTAACATTTTACGGATACTGGACGACCCTGCCACCAATCGGTCCAGAGTCCGGAACACTCCACATTCCGTAACTCCGGATTTTGGATGCTGCACCTGCGCCACAAAAAGCAAGGAACCCAGCACTCAGCCCAGCGGAACTCCACTGAAGAAATCTTTCCAGCCACAAAAACACCCATCAACCCTTACCCTTTGCTTCCTGCCTCTGAGCCAATTTTGGTTCCAACTTGCCACTTTGCCCTGGCTCCCATGGGCTTTTACTTCAGTGACCAGTCTGCCACGTGGGACCTTATGGAAAGCCTTGCTAAAATCCATATACACTACATTGTACACACTACCCTCATCGACCCTCCTGGTTACCTCCTCGAAAAATTCAATCAAGTTAGCCAGCCACGACCTTCCCTTAACAAATCCATGCTGACTGTCCCTGATTAAGTCATGTCTTTCTAAATGAAGACGCAGTATCACAAACAGCAATGTGATAATGACCAGATAATCTGGGTTTTTTGTTGTGTTGATTTTGCTGCTACATCCTTATCTACATAGAATTATTTAGACACAATTGTTGTTGGAGGAGACTCCAGCCCGGGTTTTCTCTCACTCTCTCTCTGTCTCCCCCCCGCCCCTCCCCCGGCTTGTTATGACTTCTCTAACCGGAGTCACTCGGCGCTCCTCACCCGCCGATTGCAGGCTGCGGCTGGTCGCCTTCACTTGCTAGGCCCCGGGATACCCCCCTTCCCTCACCGAGCCAGCCCGCTCTCCTCAGCCCCTCCACACACACATACACACGCCACACACACACACCCCCACCTCCCCCCCGCCACCGCGACATGCAGGCGGCCTTCTTCCCCTCCGACAGCGAAGGCGACGACACGGGAGCCCGCGCGCTGCTGGCTCTCAAATCGGCCCCGTGCAGCCCGAGCCGGCTGAGCGGCCAGCTGCAGTCCGGCGCCGTGCGCTGGCAGCTCGGCCTCGCCCCGCCCGGCGCCGCGCTCGCCAAGCTCGAGGGCCGCGACTTCGAGTACCTGATGCGGCAGGAGTCGGTGACCGTCGGCCGCAACTCCAGCCAGGGACCCGTGGACGTCAACATGGGCCACTCGAGCTTCATCTCCCGCCGCCACCTGCAGATCGCCTTCCAGGAGCCGCACTTCTACCTGAGGTGCCTCGGCAAGAACGGCGTCTTCGTGGACGGCGCCTTCCAGAGGAGAGGGGCGCCGCCGCTGCTGCTCCCCCGACAGTGAGTACCGCCGGCAACAACCGAAAAGCGGACGCCGGCTTCTTTTTATATTAAATTTTTTTTTTTGAGGCCTACACCGGGCTGGGAGTTGAAGCCGAAGCCGGCCTTCGTCGTTGCGTCAGCCGGCTGCTCAGCCACTAGAGGGCGGAGACTTCCACCTGGCGTGTAGGCCGCAACCACCTAATGTAAACACACCGGCCAGACAGCGTGTCAGAGCCCAAGTTTGGAGAAAGAGGCAGGGCTGTGTGGCTGGCAGGAGAAATCCACACATGGGATTGTATTAAATCTTGCATTTTATAATGCTGTTAGAAATCTCTATTATTATACATGTGTTGGGACACATTTATTTTTGGTTTGAAAATGTTAATTTTTTTGTTAACTCATGTCATCTTTATCTTGCATGGTTCTTCACTCTAAAAGAGCTGCATGCAACTTATATACAGCTTATTTATTTATATAAGGTTGTCAGGAAATACAGCATGACTGTCAAATGAAATAATCCAAAGATCTTCCCCTGTGCATCAATGAGAAACTAAGCAGTTTTCAGTGGAATTACAAATTGCACTTTTTTTGCTTTAAAAATACGAACTGATCTTTTTTTCTCCTTCTGACTTGTAAATCTTTATATAGGTTTTGAGTGCTGACCTTTCGTGGCTGTGTGCATCACCCTTCTGCTCGCTGACTGGATGAGTGGAAATTTTCTCCAATTGAATATTGGGGAAAACCGAAGCCATTGTTTTCGGTCACCGGCACAAACTCCGTTCTCTAGCCACTGACTCCATCCCCCTCCCCAATTTCTGTCTGAGGCTGAACCAGGCTGTTCACAAGCTTGATGTCGTATTTGACCCTGAAATGAGCTTTCGACCACATATCCGCAGCATAACTAAGACCGCCTATTTCCACCTCTAACATTGCCCGTCTCCATCCTTGCCTCAGCTCCTCCGCTGCTGAAGTCCTTATCCATGCCTTTGTTACCTCTAGACAATGGCCTCCCACATTGTACCCTATGTAAACTAGAGGTGATCCAAAACTTGGCAGCCTGTGCCCTAACTCGCACCAAGTCCTGCCGACCCATCACCATTATGCTCGCTGACCTACATTGGTTTCCGGTTAAGCAACACCTCAATTTCAAAATTCTCATCCTTATTTTCAAATCCCTTTGTGGCCTCTCCCCTCTCTATCTCTGTAATCTCCTCCAGCCCCACAACCCCCTGAAATGTCTGCGCTCCTCTAATTCTGCCCTTTTGAGCATCCCTGATTATAATCGCCCAACCATTGGTGACCGTGCCTTCTGTTACCCAGGCCCCAAGCTCTGGAACTCCCTGCCTAAACCGCTCTGCCTCTCTACCTGTCTTTCCTCCTTCAAGACGCTTCTTGAAATCTACTTCTTTGACCAAGCTTTTGGTCACCTGCGCTAATTTCTACTTGTGCGGCTCGGTGTCAAATTTTTAATCTCATAATACTCCTGTGAAGTGCCTTGGGACGCTTCACTATGTTAAAGGCGCTATATAAATACAAGTTGTTGTGTGTGTATTGAATAAATAGGTTTAAACAAGAGAAGCCATTCGACCCCCCCTCCTTCACTCCAGGGGGAAAAACCTTGCATTTATATAGTGCCTTTCATGACCTCTGGACGTTCGAAAGTGCTCCACAGTCAATGAACTATTTTTGATGTATAGATACTGTTGCGCTGCTAATTGTCGCACAGCAAGGCCATGCAAACTGCAACTAGATAAGTAACCAGATAATCTGTTTTTAATGGTGTTGGTTGAAGGGGAAATATTGGCCAGGACATGGAAAATTTCCCATTTCTTTGAATAGTGCCATAGGACCTTTTTTATATCCATCTGAGAGGGCAGGCGCATCTGAAAGACAGCAGCCCTGACAGTACAATGCTCGCTCAAATCAGCCAACACTAGATAGTGTGCTCAAGATCCTGGAGTGAGATTTGAATCCACTGAGCCAAGACTGACAGAAGAGTACAGGAGGCAGGCGACAATGCTAAATAACTTGTACAAAAGCAAGCAACAACTCATTTGTCTTGGAAATCCATACCCTTATAATAAGTGCACATTGTTTAGAAATTATGTATGGTAAACACACTTTGCAAACTGTAATCAAATGTGTTTCCATTTTAGTGCCTAGAGGATGTTTAATTCTAATGGCCTGTTTTTCTTTCCATTTTTTGAAAATGGAAGAAGGGATTTCTTTTAATTATAATTTTAGTCTGCTGAAGTGGCATGGAGCTGGTATTACAGCTAAATGTGCCACTTCAGTAACTTGAAGGAGCACCATGCTTTGATTTTAAAGTGTGGCTACATTGTACCTTCGAGTCTCTGGAGACAGATTGCCAGGATCATCGTACAGTTCAAACAGCTCTTAACAGCATTAGCGGTGCCACTTAGAAAGGACACTTGTTAGTGAGTCCAACAGTAAAACCAGTGTAATACTTTTGCTGATTTTTAACTCCACTTCGTTGATATCCTCCCCTTAACACATGCTAGTCATGTGAATGGTTTCCATTTCCCAATAGGTGAAATATTTCTGAAAATATTCATGACATTTCTTAGAATTTGATTGAGGGCCTTTCCCTTGTCAGCCTTGGTCGCTTTTGACTACTGATTTAGCATCTGTACTGCCATGCACACAACATTGACTTCTGCCCCCCCCCCCCCCCCCCCCCTGCAGTAAGCCATATTAGAATTTTTACCAGATTTATAAGTGATTTCCTTTCGTCACATGCTTGTGTTTACTGGTATTTTTATAGTTGGGATAATCCTGCTGTGATAAATGTAAACATGCTGCAGACTGCTAATGGGGTGTGATTTTAAAGAGAGTAGGCTCTCGTGTGGGATTGCATCCTCCCGTGCTTCCATTTTATTTCTTTTCAGATTCTTCACACATGCATCTGTGGGGGTGGCAGGTGGCCTTCTCCTAGGATGCTGCCACTGTCATTCTCAGCTGGTTTTCAGGGGACTTGCAAGATTATCCTGGTGAAGATCCTCATTTTTTTTTTTGTGTCAACAGTTCCCTTTCCCCATGGGTAGATATGTAGTCTTCACTTGTCACCTTTCTACAGTGCAGCAAGTAAGGTCAGGGACTCCAGAACAGCAATGCCACCATTCTGTGGTGCCAGAGGTTCGTGTTCCAGTGCTTTGTGCCACTTCTTTAAAAAAAACATTTGCTCGGCTTTAAAAAAATAAACACAAACCTGATCCTACCAAACTTGGCAATTTCATTTTTCAGTAAGATTTGTATATCTGCATATTTTCTTCTGATGAGTTGCAGAGCTGCCTTCATTGCTGTCCATTCATATATCGCACCGACTGTAGTGTTTCAAGACGAAGGCAACTCCATCTCCAGGGCAACTACGGATGGGCAAGAAATATCGGCCTTGCCAGCGATTCCCACATCCCCAATTTTTTTTAATGGAAATTTTCTGTTTCCTGCTTTTCTAGTTTTAGCTTCCGGTGATTCTAGAAAACATATTGCAAGGTATTAAATTATGATCTAACTGTTAGTTCTTCGAAATTAATAAACCTCCAATAAATGTCAGTCCTGAATTCTTCAGTGTAGATGTCATCCTTCATCAGTGATACAGAATTCACCGAAATAGGGAGTGGTAAGGTGTGATACTGTTTTGAGGCAAGTGTATGCCCAACTTTTTAGCAGCATGTAATTAAGGGGGTAGTGAGGATATCCAATTTTCATTTTTGGCCGCGATGATCCTGACTCCAGTAGCACAGGCTGGCATATAACACATGGGCAAGGCGATATGAGCAGCCCTCTCGAGACACAGACCTTGAGACTCTGGCAGTTACTGTACTGAAGTGCTACTTGATATACTATTGGATCAATGATTCATTTTGAAACCAAAATTCCTGTTACCGATATTAGCAGACAAATGCTTAACACGTATGTCTGGTATTTTGTCTGGTATTTTAAACTGCACTTATTATCCATGTAAAATAAATGGGTTAACACCTGTGTTAAAATAGTGGACAAAGGAATGTATGATTATCACCAACAGTTATTGTTGGGATGAAAAAGGTGCAGTGGTATAGCAGCAGGAAACTAGTATATTTTGTTAATAGATTGCGACAGTATGTACTGTTTTCTAGTTTCCTTGTTCCTTGGTTCAGTTTAGTAAAGCATATTGTCTTCTGAAGTACATATATAAAGTTTGACTCCAAAATGCTGGAAAATACACCAAATAAAATCTCACATCATTATTTTATCAGTGCATTAATGCAGACCCTCTTTCCTGAGGGAAAAAATCCTATACTTTAAATATACAGTAAAAGAAAGAGCCTTTCATTTATATAGCACCTTTCATGACCTCGGGACGTCCCAAAGTGCTTTACAGCCAATAAAGTACTTTTGGAGTGTAGTCACTGTTGTAATGTAGGAAATGCGGCAGACAATGATAATGACCAGGTAATTGTTTTTTAGTGATGTTGATTGAGGGCTAAATATTGGCCAGGACACCAGGGATAATTCTCCATATCTTCTTCAAAATAGTGTCATGGGATCTTTTACACCCACCAGAGCAGACGGAGCCTCGGTTTAACATCTCATCCGAAAGATGGCGCCTCCGACAGTGCAGCGCTCCTTCAGCACTGCACTGGGAGTGTCAGCCTAGATTATGTGCTCCAGTCTCTGGAGTGGGACTTGAACCCACAACCTTCTGACTCTGTAACGAGAGTGCTGCCCACTGAGCTACGGCTGACACCATTTCTAAAATTGCCAGTAAATCACTGCATGGAGGGAGTTGTAGAAAAGCGCAGGGATTTTGAAATTGTTGTATTGGAAGGTTGTAAGGAGACTTTGGGCAGGATAGGATGGAAATGTTGCCGCTTTGGACGGGCTGGAATTTGTGAAGGACGGAACCGAAGAGACTGGGAAGGAGCATCGAAGTAATTTGGTGCATCTCAATGGTACCTTGATTTTAAATGACAACTCAAGATTGATTTTCTACCTTACCACAGTGACTACACTTTAAAAAGTTCTTCATTGGTTGTAAGGCGCTTTGGGGCGTGCTGAGGTCATGAAAGGTGCTATATAAATGCAAGTCGTTCTAGATCATTTCTAGGTTCAGATGACATTAGTTGTGGGTTATGGCAGGAGGCTGGAGCTTTTAATTCTGTGTGGGTGGAGCCTCGATGGGTCACGTACATTGTTTGAATGAACATTTCTGTTAGTTTGCATAAATACCAAGTTACTAACAGCTTTTGGTGTTCTGATTCTGGATTTTACCACCCAGACAGACAATAATGCTAAGAACAGCCCCATTCAAACCTTCAGTTCCACAAAATTCCAACCAAGAAACTAGAACATTTTACAAAGCAGACCGAGTGGCTTGGGCTTTTAAAGCTTGGGTGCCACATTTTGGATGTCTCTGACTTCTGGTATCTGAATTACTCCAGCGAGGTCAAAAACAGAAAATGCTGGAAATGCTCAGAGGGTCAGGCAGCATCTGTGGAGAGATAAAACCGGAGTTAGTGTTTCAGGTCGAGGACCTTGCATCAGAACTGAGATATGTATTACAGTGAGGTTATAGCTTGCATCAGTTTGTCACTCCAGATAGCGACTCACTATATTAACAGACGATTTGGGACTGATGGTGGTTTGCAGACTTAAAGACATTGTGCTTGGTTTTTTAATTTGTCGTCAGTCTTATTTCTATTTAATTGATAATAGTGATTTGTGAAGGTGTAATGTTTCAGTACAACTGGAACTGCTGTGTCCTGCTGGAGGAATACATTATACAGCAACTGTTGTCAATACGGATTGGAAATGATGTGATTGTCAGTGCATGTTTGCCTGTTGCATGCCATCAGGGATAAGGTGCATTCTCCGTGTCCGCTTGTAATGGGTGCACTTTGTGATGGTGATATACAGGTGGTGGCGTATGTAGAGAATTATGGATGGCTGATGGTGTCTTAATGATGTAACGCACTTGGAGTGTGGCGAAAGACATCTAAATGCGGAAAGTAGCAGTGTTGAGTATGCTCGCAGCTATATTCTACATTCACGGTTTCATCTTCAGTTGTTACTGCTGGCATATCAGAAAGTTCTGTGGTGTGTCTATTGTGCCAAACATATTCTTTTATTCTCGTAATAGGAAAATGGAATATGGGCTCCTCTCAGAACAGGAAGAGTGCTGTATAGAACTGTAATACACTTTTAACTAGGTTTTCTGTACGTGGGCATGTTATAATTATGATGGGATATTGAAGCATTGTGTGTGCGGAGGCATCTGTGTCCTTATTGAGCTGAACTTTATTGCATGTGGGTTATCTTCTGTTTACATTTAAAATGAAATACCAATAAGCAATCTGAAATAAGTTTGAACACAATTATTTTTATTTTTACACGCATGCCATCCACTAAATGTAAAACATCACGGTAAGAAGAGATTCTAGCAATCGCCTCGTGGGTCAGTGAGTTTATCCAGCTACCTAAACTATTGCTAATATTAGCAGCATAGAAACAGGAGTTGGCCCCTTGAGCCTGTTCTGTCGTTCTATTAGATTATGGCCGATGTGTTCCTCAACTCCACTTACCATCCTCAGATTATTTTTTATTCATTCATGGGATGTGGGCGTCGCCAGCAAGGCCATCCCTAATTGCCCTCGAGAAGGTGGTGGTGAGCCGCCTTGTTGACAACGGAGTGTCTCACCAGGCCCTTTCAGAGGGGCAGTTAAGAGTCAACCACATTGCTGTGGGTCTGGCATCACACATAGGCCAGACCAGGTCAGGCTGGCAGCTTTCCTTCCCTTAAGGACATTTGTGAACCAGATGGGTTTTTACGACCAGTTTCACAGTCACCATTACTGATACTAGCTTTTTATTCCAGATTTATTTAATTGAATTTAAATTCCACTGCTGCTGTGGTGGAATTTGAACTCGTGCCTCTGGATCATTAGTCCAGTAACGTAACCACTATGCTACCGTCCCCGAGACCTTGATACCCTTGCCTAACAAAATCTATTGATCTCCATCTTGAAAGTTTCAATTGATCCAGCATCCGCAGCCAATTGGGGATGGAAATTCCAGATTTCCACCACAGTTTCTGTCGGATAAAATGTGCTTCCTTGACTTCACTCCTAATTGGCCTGGCTCTAATTGTAGGATTGTGTCCCCTTGTTCTGGATTCCCAGAGGTAATAGCTTTTCGGTATCTACATTGGAACCCTGCTTATAGGGTGGGGGTGGGTGGGGGGGGAGTTGGTGTGGGTGTGGGAGGGGGGGGAGCTCACTGCAACTTATCTCTGGCCTACGCTGCCCTGAATTTCTTGTGCTAAGGATGCTTAATAAAATGTATTCGCTGAGCCAACTTAGTGTCTTCACAACAGCGTAAGAAGCTGCTTGAGGTGTTCTCACCTTACCAATCCATGTCAGTTAAAAATCAAATTGTCTCAGTTGGACGTTTGATATGCTTGAATGTGGTTCTGAACAGACGAAAAGAATCATAGAATCAAAGACCTTGTCCAGCACAGGAGGAGGCCCGTCAGCCCACTGCTCCTGCACCAGCTCTCTGAATGCCTAGCCGCTTAGTCACGTTGCCTTGCCCTTCCCCCGTTTACATTTTTCTTTTTCAAACATTTATCCACTTGCCTTTTAAAAGCTTTATGGATTGTGATTCCACCACTGTTTCTAGGAGGACATTCCACGTTGTAACAATTCTGCGTAAAAACAAAAAATAAATTCCCGTCGTCGTATGGCTGATTCAGGAAAAGAATTCCAGTAAATTCTTCTTGGACCCTGCACTGCCTTCCCCCCCCCCCCCCATGCCCCAAGGCAGCTGAGCAAGTTCAGGAGATTGCAGTAGGTCATGCACATCAGGAAGGAACTTGCATTTATGTAGCGCCTTTCACGAGCTTGGGATATCCCAGTGCGCTTTACAGCCAATGAAATACTTCCGAAATTTACTCGCTGTTGCAGTAACTTAGCTGCTATGATTCGAAATTCCCTCCTCGCTCTCGAAGTTTTGGAGTTCTCATTTAAATGGCTGTGTCAACTCGTTATTTTATAATGCCCTATTCTGGGGCGCGTGGGGACAACATGGCAAAAATCAATACTTCTCTGCATCTAACCCTGCCTACAGGCTTTGTAGGTATGGGTTCTGGTCCCACCATCGCTATCCATTCCAATCTATCTAACCAGACTGTATCCATCATTTTAAACTTTCAATTGTAACCCTTCTAAAGCCTACATTTTTCCGAAGTAACCCTAATTCCTGGAGCCTATCCTCGTAACTAAGAGCTGTAAGATTTGGCATTATCTTGGTTGTCGTTTTATCTTCACGATACCCCCCCCCCCCCCCCCAAGTGCATAAAAATCCAAGCCTTGTGTCGTCTACGTATATTACATTGCTTTGTACTGTGTTGCCCTACCAATACAACCTGGCCAATATTTATCCCTCAATCAACATAACAAAAACAGATTATCTGGTCATTATCACATTGCTGTTTGTGGGAGCTTGCTGTGTGCAAATTGGCTGCCGCGTTTGCCACATTACTACACTCCAAAAAGTACTTCATTAGCTGTAAAGCGCTTTGAGATGTCCGGTGGTCGTGAAAGATGCTATATAAATGTAAGTCTTTAATGCCCTGTTAGCTTTCCCTATACCCAGCTTGTGCATCTTTTTAATGAATGACTTCGTCCTGAAAGGGGCGGTTTTCTTCCACTTCCCCCTGTGTTTGTAATGTAACTGGGGACTGTTAGTGACTTTGCAAGATACATTTGAATTTAAGAATGTAGCCAGAGTTTGAATGAGTCATTTATGGTGTTGGCATTCTGCCATGAGGGCCCTGATTTGATTTACTTTCTAGCAGTACCCTTTAACTGGCAACAGATGACTTTAGCACATTTTTGCAAATGTAACGTTGTTTCCCCGGGGTACTGCAAGTTCACCAGGTTAAGCCCTGCAGACCAGAAAGACCTTGGGTTGAGGTTTCAGGCTTTGCTTAATGGGTAGCACTCTTGCCTGTGTCTGAAAGCCACAGGTCGAATCCGCACTCCAGTTACTTGAGCACATAATGTAGGCTGACACTCCAGTGCAGTACCGAGGGAGGGCTGCACTGTCGGAGGTGCCATCTTTTGGTTGAGGTGTTAAAATAAAATCCCGTGGCACTATTCGAAGAAGAGCTGGGGAGTTCTCCAGGTGTCCTGATCAACATTTATCTCTCAACCAACAGCCCTAAAATAGTATTACCTAGTCATTATTGCATTGCAGTTTGTGCGACCTTGGCTGCGTGCAAATTTGTTGCTGTGCTTTCCGACATTACAACAGTAACCGAAGTATTTTGCTTTTGTGTTACAACAGTGACTATGTTTTCAAAAAAAAAATACTTAATTGGCTGTGAAGTGCTTTGGGATATGTGAGGTCATGAGTAGCACTGTATTAATGGAAGCTCTTTCTCCTTTCATCCTTATTCTACACTGGGTTAGCTCATCTCTGCAGCATTGGCACTGAGCGTATTTCAATTGGTTTCAGTGCCTTGGGTTAATGTGGGCAGAATTGGCTAAAGATCCCATTCCTAATCGCTATCCGGCAATCTCTGCCAGAAGTGTGGAGATGTTGAGAGAATTGAGTTTGGCTGCGATGACCTTTGAGCTTGAAGAGATTCATTGTTGAATAATGGCCACTTCAGCTCGGCACATGAGAATGCCCCTGCAACTGAGGGCAGAGCAGGGCCAGGCTCTCGCCTTCATTCTGCTCCAACCCAAGAAACTGGAATGTGAATTATGCCATTCTTACTGTGTTAAATCATCTTGCACAGCAAGACTGGAGCAGTTCACATTCCAGCTGATTTGAGTCGAGCCAGATCGGGATCTGTATAATACTGCTCTGGCCTAATGCATAAGGCTTGGAGCTTGAGTCTGTGGATCATGCATTCTCTGCCTTGTATATATATATTGTGCTGAAGTTCTGCCTGTGGTGTAATGCAGTACTGTGACCTATTTCCCTGCACTGCTCATTTTTGACATTGGCATTGCCTTGAAGTGAATGGCAAGTGACTTCTTGTGCGCGTGCTTTTTTTAATCTGCTCCATTTATAACTAACGTACTCCTCCCTTCGCCACCACTGTGTGGTAAGAAGCAATGTTCCCTGTAAGCTGCGCTTTGTCCTGCGCATGCCTGTTTCTTTTAATGTGCAGTCCCTTTAAATTTCTTGAGTATTTACAGTGTAAAAGCCGGTGAGCGGCTGTGTGGGACCTTTCCCATTACAGCCGCTTAGCTTAGAGGGAACATTGGTAAGAAGGATCATTTAAGATGTCGGTATTTCTGTTGCCGCAATGGATTTCACAGACTGGCAAGATGCCTGTTTGGATGGTATAAGCCTCTCTGTCGATCCTTCCCCTTTTGATTTACTCCTAGACATGGATCTTCATCTTGGCTGACAACCCAAACCACCTGTCTGTAGAAGATAGCAAAATCTGAATGCTCACCAAGGCTCGGATTTGAATTCTGCCCACAGTTGAGCGCCTATTGCATGAGAAATTGTTTTTTTGTTTTTGCAATGTATAAGTATTTCTCGCATTTTTTGCTTTGTAGTGAGAGATCATTGATGTTGTAAGCCATCCTTTAAAGCCCGACAATTACAGTAGCAATATTGATCTTGTAAATGTTTTTGCGCAGACATGCAAAACGTTGCATAAATACTTTACTCGGCGAAATTGCTATTACCCTGTACTAAGCCAAGTGCATTGCAAATTTCGTAATAACTCTGAGATGCAATTCCATATCCTGCGTTGAAAATTGGTGTTCAGGGCACATTGAATGTTTCCCCTCGACAATTTTTCTCAATTTTTTTTGCCGGTCAAGAGGGATGCGAGTGCTGGAGAAGGGAACACTTTCCCTTTTACACACTCCGTGTCGGCATCAAGCACTCACTATTCATATAAAGCTTTATTTGCCACGCCCAGAGCATCATACTGTGTGACAATTTTCAGATTTCTATGCCAGAGAACCTGCAACCTGGGAGGTTGCCAATAAAGGTGTCAAATATTGGGCAATTTTGTACTGTGAGCCCCTGCTCACAAGAAACTGGTTTGAGACGGCCCAACTTCACTTCATACTGGACTCTTGAAGCCAGCCGACATCGCATCAGTCTAGGCTGGATTTAAGCACCAATTCAGCCTCCCACCTCTCAATCTAGGTCGTTACAGAAGTGGAAAAATAATTAAATCTGATGCATTGCTGTCCGAGAGCTTCTGTTTTTAACAACAATACCAACAACTTGTATTTATTTGGTGCCTTTAACGTAATAAAACGTCGCAAGGCGCTTCACAGGAGCGTTATCAAAACAGCCCAAAATTTGACACCGAGCCGTAGAAGGAGATAGCAGGGCATATGTCCAAAAGCTTGGCCGAAGAGGCAGGTTTTAAGGACGTCTTAAAGGAGGAAAGAGAAATGGAGAGGTGGAAGGATTTCACCTAAAGAGATTGAGAAAATAAATAAGGACATTTATTTTTAGAATCTTATTTCTTAATTCATTTTGATGTTCAAATGTAATTTTACACATTACTTTTTATGTGCAAGTGTGAATAGGAGCAGGGGATGTGCATTTCTGGAAAAGGGAAGAGGTAGATACCGAAAGACTACACGGGATGATAACCTTGCCTGTTCTACTTAAAATCTTTCAGTGCAGCAATGTTTATATGCTGCTATGGTTTAATGTCTTTGCTGATAGACCTCCTAATTTAGACAAATCATTTACTTCATTTATAGCAAAAGCAAAATACTGCGGATGCTGGAAATCTGAAATAGAAACAGAATACTCAGCAGGTCAGGCAGCATTTGCGGAAAGACAAACTGAGTTAACGTTGCAGGTCAATGACTTTTCATCAGAACGTCCTTGAGGGAAAGAAGTCTGCCGTCTTTACTCCAGTCCCCACCCATCGTGGTTAACTCTCCATTGCCATGCCAAGCCATTGAGTTATATCAGAAACTGGTGAAAGATCAGTGACTGAAATGTTAACTGTATTTCTCTCTCTACAGATACTGCCTGACCCGCTGAGTATTTCCAGCATTTTCTGCTTTTATTATTTCGTTTATAATGTCAGAATGGTCAGCGATGCCTTCAGAAACGTTTCAAAGGAGGAAAGGCACCTTCTTAGATCAGATTCAAATGCAAATTGCATTTTAGCTGCTTTTTAAGAAACTATCATCAAGGGAGTATTGTGTATCATCTTGGTAGCAATCTTGCCACTGCGTCAGCAGCTTTTGTGGGTCTGAGCCCCATACCAGAGGTGTGAGCTCATAATCTGAACTGACACTTCACTGCCATACTGAAGGAGCTGACATCAAACTAAGGCCCTCACCCTGTTCCATTAGTTCAAGTGGGTAGTAAAGGTTCCATTGTCACTAATCCGAGAAGAGCAAGGTCTCGCATTGCTCTGACCAGACATTTAACAACAAATTAACTGGTTATTTATTGGGTTGCTGATTGTGGGATCTTCTTGATGGCAAAATGCCTGCTGCATTTGTCTCTAACATTAGTCACTGCACTTCATGTGAAGTGGCCTCGCCCTACCCTATTCTGTATCCTCCTCCGAGAGCCCTGCACCTCCGAGAGCTTTGTGTTCCTCCAACTCTGGCATCTTGTACATTTCCTCCTGCCCCTCGACCCCCTTTCGGCCCACCATTGGTGGCCATGCCTCCGGCTGTCTAGGCCTGGTGCTCTGAAATTCCTTCCCTACGCCTCTCCACTGCCCTCTCCTTTTTAAGACCCTGCTTAAAACCACCTGCTTTGACCAAGCTTTTAGTCACTCTTAATATCGCCTCCTTTGGCTTGCCATTGATTTTTGACCCTGTGAAGTGCCCGGGACCAATGTTTTCCCCCGAATTTCTTCCCACTCACAGCCCACTCACACTTTCGCACATGCGCAACATTGAACATTGGAAAAAGCCAGCCCTGGGCTGCACGTGACTAGCAGAGAGCTCTGCGGCCGGGCCGCTTATAGGGACAGTTGCTCGGGTCGTGTTTCTACGTTAAAGGAAGTTGTTGTTAAAGTGCTTTGAAATATTTCTACGTAATAAGACATTTTTATAACTCAAGTCATATTGATTCTGAGTTGAGAGAAATCTGCTCTCTGATGTCTAAATTTCAAAGCCTCCATGTTTAATATTTTTAAGGCATTTTTTTAAAAAGGAAAAGAAGACGTTACACATTATGCTTTACATTTAATGTCTTTTGATTTTAATGTTTGTGTTTGTTTAAGCAGTGACTGCTCACATGGGGATGGTGCTGAGTTGTTGGTGCTGTGCGATTGGTACTTATGTCATTGGCATGGCCAGTGGTTTCCCACTTCTGGTCAGAAAGCATAAAGGAAATCATACAAGTTGAAATCACCACAAAGTATGTCACTGACGCAGGGCTTGTCCGCCATGAACTTCAGAAACAATCACATTATTGCTGAGTGGAAAGGTGGCAATGTAATGTGTACAGTGAAAGATAGCAGGTGGCAGCTCAGTAAAAATATAATGGCTCTGACCCGACTATAGAGTTTAGTTTTTCATTATTCGACAATATGAGTGAATGTGAGGGCTAGTAGAGGGACACATATTGGTACTGAACTACATAAATGTGGATGACTAAGCATATAAAGGTTTGTCTAGATAAGAATCTCTAGGATGGAATAGGGTCACATCTGAGCAAAGAGGAAACCATTTACAGCGGAAGATGTATTCTCTCTTCACTAACCGCTCCCACCCCCAAAATAAAATCTTAGCCTCTGGTGCTTCATTACAACAACAACAACTTGTATTTATATAACGCCTTTAACATAGTAAATTGTCCCAAGGAGCTTCACAGGTGTGTTATAAGACATAAATATTTTTGACACCGAGCCACATAAGGAGAAATGAGGGCAGATCGCCAAAAGCTTGGTGAATGAGGTAGGTTTTAAGGAGCGTCTTAAAGGAGGAATGCGAGGTACAGAGGTGGAGAGGTTTTGGAAGGAAATTCCAGAGCTTGGGGTCTGGGCAATAGAAGGCACGGCCACCAATGGTTGAGTGATTAAAATCGGGGATGCTCAAGAGGTGCAGAAATTTTTGTGGGGGGGGGGGGCGGTCGCTGAAGGAGATTGCAGAGATGGGCAGGCGCAAGGCTATGGAGGGATTTGAAAACCAGGATGAGAATTTTAAAATTGAGGCATTGCTTAACTGGGAGCCAATGTAGGTCAGCTATAGATAATTTAGGCTGCTACCTTCTGCAATGGTGCAGGGGCAGGAAAGGACTCCAAGCAGGATGGGATCGGGCAGAGTGTGTGAATCTCTTCCCAGCCAAAGGGCAGGAAACGTCACCACTTTGTATAAATTTTTTCAGCTTGGGCTCGGTTGGTAGCATTCTCGTCCTTGAGTCAGGAGGCCGTGGGTTCAACTCCCACTATAGATTTCAGCTTCTAATATAGACAGACACTTCAATGCAGTGCTGAGGAAGTATTGCATTGTCGGAGGTGCCTCCTTTTTGGACGAAACGTTGAATTGAGTTCCCATCTGCCTGTGGTGGGCGTGAAATATCCCACGGCACTATTTGGAGAAGAGCGTAATTTGATGTAATATAAACAGAAAATGCTGGAAATACTCACCAGGTCAGGCAGCATCTGTGGAGAGAGAAACAGAGTTAATGTTTCAGGTCGGTGACCTTTCATCAGAAAGTTCACCCGATGCCCTGGACGATTCCTCCTTCACCCAATATCGCCAACAAGAGATTGTTTGTTTGTGACAGTAGCCTCATTACGACTTTCCCTCCTGTTTTCTTTCCATCCAGTGATTGTGGGACAATGCTAGAAGTGATTGATCTACATCATGATCATCATAGGCAGTCCCTCGAAATTGAGGATGACCTGCTTCCACACTACAGTCTCTGTCACAGGTGGCAGACAGTAGTTGAAGGAAAGGATGGGTGGGTAGTCTGGTTTTCCGCCTGCTCCTTCCGCTGTCTGCGTTTGGTTTCTGCATGCTCTCGGCGACAAGCCCAGAGGTGCTCAGCGCCCTCCCGGGTGCTCTTCCTCCACTTAGGGCGGTCTTTGGCCAGAGACTCCCAGGGGTTGGGTGGGGAGGGTTGCACTTTATCAAGGAGGCTTTGAGGATGTCCTTGAAACGTTTCCTCTGCCCACCTGGGGCTGGCTCGCTGTGTAGGAGTTCTGAGTAGAGCACTTGCTTTGGGTGTCTCGTGTCGGGCATGCGAACATTGTGGCCTGCCCAACGGAGCTGATAGAGTGTGGTCAGTGCTTCGATGCTGGGGATGTTGGCCTGATCGAGAATGCTAACGTTGGTGCATCTATCCTCCCAGGGGATTTGCAGGATCTTGCGGAGGCAGCGCTGGTGGTACTTCTCCAGTGCTTTGAGGTGTCTACTGTATATGGTCCATGTCACTGAGCCATGTAAGAGGGTGCCCTATAGACCATAAGCTTGGTGCCAGATTTGAGGTCCTGTTCTTCAGACACTCTTCCTCAGGCAGCTAAAGGCTGCACTGGCACACTGGAGGCAGTGTTGGGCCTCTTTGTTGATGTCTGCCCTTGCTGATAGTAAGGCTCCCAAGGTATGGAAAATGGTCCACGTTGTCCAAGGCTGCGCCGTGGATTTTGATGACTGCAGGGGTCAGTGCTGTGAGGCAGGGTCAGGTTGGTGAAGGACCTTTGTCTTATGGATGTTTAGTGTAAGGCCATGCTTTCGTACGCCTTGGTGAAGATGTTGACGATTGCTTGGAGTTCAGCCTCTGTGTGCAGACGCATGCGTCGCCTGTGTACTGTAGTTCGATGACACAGGATGGGACGACCTTGGATCTAGCCTGGAGTTGACGAAGGTTGAACAGGTTCCCACTGGTTCTGTAGTTTAGTTCCACTCCAGCGGGGAGCTTGTTGAGAGTGAGATGGAGCATTGCAGCGAGGAAGATCGAGAAGAGGGTTGGTGCGATGACGCAGCCCTGCTTGACCCTGGTCCGGATGTGGATTGGGTCTGTGGTGAATCCGTTGGTCAGGATCACAGCTTGTATATCGTCGTGGAGCAGGCCCAGTTAAGGGAGCCCTATACAGCCAGCGTCTCACCGCCAACCTGGCGACCCTCGACAAACCTGAGACGCAGAGTGCCCACAGCACCTGGTCTGCCCTCAATCCCACCATAACCAGCACCTGCGAAGAGATGCTCGGTCACTCAACCAGGAAACACCAAGACTGGTTTGACGAGAACGTCCAGGAGCTAATAAACCGCAAGCGCAGTGCATTTCTGAACTTAAAGCAGCAGTCCAATTCGGGAGCAGTAAAGCAGCTCTACAGGCGGCTGAAGGCCGAGGTCCAACAAAAATCCCGCAACCTAAAGAATAGAAGGTGGATGGAGAAAGCACAGGAGATCCAGCAGCTGGCCGACAGCCATGACATGCGAGGATTCTTCATCACAAGTCAAGTCCACCTATGGCCCAAGCACCCAAGGCCCCACCCCACTGCTGGCCAAGAATGGGGAGACACTCATCAAGGACACTGAGGCCCGCTGGAAGGAGCACTTCGAAGATCTCCTTAATCGAGACTCTGCCTTTAACACGAGTGTCCTCTACTCCATCCCACAGAATGCTACCTGCCACCATCTCCGCAAAACCCCAGACCTGCACGAGATAGAAAAGGCCATCCGTCAGCTCAAGAACAACAAGGCATCAGGAGCAGATGGAATCCCCGCCGAGGCACTAATGTAGAAACACAATTGGCATGAATGCATGACCTCATCTCTCTTACCTGGAAGGAGGCGAGCATGCCTGGAGATCTCAGAGATGCAGTAATCGTGACCATCTTCAAACAGGGGGACAAGTCCGACTGCGGCAACTACAGAGGAATCTCCCTGCCGTCAGCCACTGGAAAGTCATTGCTAGAATCCTCCTCAACCGTCTTCTCCCTGTGGCTGAAGAGCTTCTCCCAGAGTCACAATGCGGATTCCGTCCACTATGGGGTACAACAGACATGATCTTCACCGCACGACAACTACAAGGAAAATGCAGGGAACAGCACCAACCCTTGTACATGGCCTTCTTTGACCTCAAAAGTCTTTGACACTGTTAACTGTGAGGGACTATGGAGCGTCCTCCCCCATTTCGGCTGCCCCCAAAAGTTTGTCACCATCTTCCGATTGATCTGCCAGATTAGGCTGGCACACTCGAGCTTTTGCCAATGTCGCTCTATAGCGGGACACGAGAGTTGTGGGGCATGTAAATCCAATTATACTTCATTAACATGTAGAACGCTGTTTGCAAAGTGAGATGTACAATTTTAAAATTAATTGAGCGTGTCTGATTGCAAATGACCAAGAGTTGACAACTTGTTTATAGGCACTTTTACATTGAAGTAATGCTGTTGATGGCAAATGTGCGAGACTCTCGCTGTTTACGGCAGTATAATGTAAGGACCATGGTTATGACAAACAGCAAGCATTTTGTCTGTAGTAAATATGTGTCCTTCTCTATTGAGATATATATGTCGTATGTGTGTGTGTGTATTGACACAAATTAATTTGCCCACAAGTAGGGGGTCAAGTCAATTCAATTCAAATATAAACATCCAATTTGTTTTGTACAGTATATGCTTGGCAGCTGTACTTGAGTTTGAGATGCATGTTTGCTTTCCGTCAATGGATTTTAAAAGTACATCTCTACAGCAAGGATTGTTTTTCAGTCCTTTTGAAGCCATCAGAGAGGAAAGGGGGCTTGCTGGAACATTAGCAGCAAATCCGCATGTTGTTCACCTCCAAAAAAGCTGTTGAGGCTGGGGGCAATGGAAAATGTCAAAACTGAAATTGCTAGATTTTTTTGTTAGGCAAGATTATTGAGGGTTATAGGCACATCAACCATGATATAATTGAAAGGCGGAACAGACTTGAGAGGCTGAATGGTCTACTCTTGTTCCTATGTTTCTTGGCGACCAGAACTGGACAGAATGTTCACGCGATGGTCTGAGCAGAACTCTGTTTGAGTATGACTTCCACTGACTTTGTTTCAGGTCCAGTTTTACATTGAGCTTTAGCACAGGAGCTTCGTCTTTTCTATAACTCATGGAGGATTATATCAATTCTGTATATATTATCATAGGTTTGCTGTTACATTTACTGTTAATAAATCTGTTTGGTAGTTTATAGCCTAAGCCACAGTTTGATCAAATTGCCCATTCCTTTCCGGTCAAGGTGATCATGTGAGGCACACGATGCATGCAGTAAGTTGAAGCAGTGTATTTCCCTATCCCTGGGATTGCTGCCGTCACCTCGATGTACACTCCAAAATTGTGCTTCACTGGACCTCGCTTATTTGGAACTGAACCTGAGGAAAATATTTGAGTATCTGTTCTATTTACTTCATGTGATCCTTGCTGTAACTCCACACCTGTCTGCCCTGGAATGGCTTTGCTGTTCTGACCAACATCCAATTTACTGCAGTGGATTGCAAATTGGCAGATAGTAAAGCATTGTAGGCTAACCTACCTATTGCCATTTTTGCTATCTTTGATCACATGTAAACTACTATAAAATTTAAACAATTGAACGCTTAGCTGTCCTGCCTACGGGCTAAGTAAAATGATTGGGAGCTCAAATGGAATCTAGTGGGCTATTCCTGGTATCTGAATGTTTTGTTGCTAGAATTTATGTTCAGCGTACATTCTTTCATCTGGTAATACAATCAACCAAACCAAATGGGATGGTTGGCTCTATATATGATTATACATGTCAGCCAGCTGTACCAGACACACTGAAATATTTGTCTCCTTGAAGAAAAAGCTTTTTCACTTTTTCCCCCTCAGGATAATCAGGTTAGGTACAGATTGATAAGCGCTTAAAGTGTAAAAATGGCAGATGTTGGGGTCTGCACGCCACTTAAAATCTTCCTTGGCCGCCTGTCCAGTAGATTTGTAATTTGATAGCTGTGGTCGCAGTTCATTGTGGGCTATCATACCTCTGTGTATAGTCGACGGGTGCTCTGAGGCTGCTGAAGTGTCACTGAGGGGGGGTCTGCCTGTTGGCTGTAAATGTGGGGGTTTCCATGACAACCTTTCGATCAAATATCCCCAAAAATATTTTCTGAAACTCTAGAGTAAATTTGTTTTGTGGTCATTTCCTCCCCCCCCTCCAGGGCCGGACTGGGTTAATTTATGGTGCTGTCCGTCATCAGTGTCTGAGAAGGAATTGACACCAGATTTTAATGAAACTCTTGTCATTGCACATTGGATTAATGACACTCAAGTGATACGTCTAAGTACGCAAAACAATTTAATACACAATGCACCAACTGCACTCATTGTCGAGAAAAATACCGTTTAGAAATCATTTGATGGACTACTAGTGAATAAGTTTTGAGATTTAGGAACAGGAATAGGCTATCCAGCTCCTGGAGCCTTTTCCGCCATTCAATCATACCATGGCTGATCTGTATCTCAACTCCAATTTACCCGCCTTTGATCAACGTCCCTCGATACCCTTGCCTAATAAAAATCTATCGATCTTAGTCTTGAAAATTTAAATTTCAGATTTTCGCTGCCCTTTGTGTGGAACAAGTGCTTCCTGAGGAAATGCTTTCTATTGTGTATTTTGGTTTTAACAGTACAAGGACCGGTAGGAAATAGAAGGGAAACTGTTCTGTTCATTCATTATTTCATGGAAAGTAAACCAGTTTACTGGCCTGTAATAGGGCCTTGTTTCACAAGGGTTGCTTCTCAGTCTGCCTTCTGCAAAGGCAGGAGATTGCATTTGGTGACACGTGTGACATCAGCATACAGTACCAACAACGGGTCTGTCGTGTCGTAAGAGCATCAGGAGTAGGCCATACAGCTCCTCGAGCCTGCTCCGCCATTCAATAAGATCATGGTTGATCTTCATCCGCATCTCCACCTTCCCGTACTATCCCCATAGCCCTGATTCCCTTACATAGAATCATAGAAACCTACAGCACAGAAGGAGGCGGTTCGGCCCCTCGTGCCTGTGCCGGCTCCTTGAAAGAGCGGTCGTGCTTAGTCCCACACCGCCCGCTTTTTGTCCGTAACCTTGTAAGTTCCTCATCCTCCACTACCTGTCTAAATCATTTATGAATCCGCTTCCACCACCTTGTCAGGCCGAGCGTTCCAGATCCTGACAACTCTCGGTGGAAAAAACATTCTTATCTCCCCTCTGGATCTTTTGCCGTGGATTTTATATCTCTGACCTCTAGTTATTGACCCACTTGCCAGAGGGAATCATTTATTTCTCTCTGCTCCATCAAAACCTCCTTAGTTCACCTCTTAACCTTCTCTGTTCCAAGGAGGACAGTCCTAACTTTTCCAACCTCTCCCCATAGTTGAAGTCCCTCATCCCTGGTAGCATCCTGATAAACCTCCTCTGTACCCTTTCTAATCCTTTTACATCTTTCCTGAAGTGTGGTGCCCAGATTTGTTCACACTACTCCAGCTGAGGCCTAACCTGAGATTTATAAAGTTCTAGAATCTTGGAAAGTTAAGGGTTAATAATCGAACTTCCCTGTATCCTGGAACAACAGGCTTTCTAATAATAAACAAGTTAGCTTTGGGGTGCCATGAGAAGAAAGCATAGCTTGTTTTCTGCTTCTGATGTCTGAATGTTATATAGAAGAAGTGCTTGTGCAAAAAAATAAGGGACAGTAATGACGTCTGCCATGAGTGATTAAGTATAGGTAGAGAGATCCATTAGATATAATATAGAAAGATAGCGGTTAATAATCTGGCATCCTTGGGACCTGACCGGTGCTGATCCAGAGAATTTTCTGAACCACGGGAGGTCAACTGCTGATAACGACCTGGATGCGTTCTGCACATGCGCTGCACAGAAGCCTACTGCGCAGCATTTAGTCGTCCAGAATCACACTTTTTAAAAAAAATCCTCAGGCTCAGCTTTGGCGCCTCACTCAGCCGCCTTTCCTTTCCCGGCCCACTTACCTCAATCAACACCAACACCTCAAAAAACCACATACATACTCTCTCAAAAAACTAGAGATAAAATCAAGGAGCGATGCCGACCCTTACCCACGATCCTACTCCCGGCGCCGTGTCAGTGTGTAAGCCGCGGCAGAGCCTGACTGGTGGAAACGGCAGCCTCCTCACACCGAGACACACATAACAACCCCCTGAGATCGGGGGTGGGGGGGAGGAAAGTGGAAATGTCGGCTCAGCCCGGGACTGCAGCCTTCTGGGCATGTGTGCCCACTGCCAATATGGCAAGGAGAGGCGGCCTCTGCAGCAAGGAGTGCGTGTCAAACCATAGCACCAGCCAGTGTGTAAAGTCTCTGCTGGCCAGGGCAAGGCTGTCAAAATTTGTCATCCAAAATGCCTCACACTTATGTTTAACACGGAGAGGCACAATCTCTTTTTTTTTCAATGGACACCACCCACGCCGGGGTTGATGCCGGACCAGGGATGTTTCTGGACTAAAGAATCCCGGACTGGAGAGGTACAACTTGTACTCAAAGGGTTCCAGAACAGTTAAGTCAGGAAACCTTGTTTGAGAAAAGTAGCTTTTGAAGTAAAACAACTACAACTGTTTACGTAAAAACTGCCCGTATCTTAACTCGCTCCAAGTCACGTTCACTCATTGTCAATATTCCCCCAGTTTTAAATTTGGCTGCGCGGTCCCTTTTAATGGGCTGCGTGGCCCATTCAACGAATCACGCATGCATGAAATTTCACATTGTAAAAGCCGGCCCCGGGCTGCACAGCTACGTGGCCACACAGCTTATCTTCACCGGCTCCCGATCCGACAACGCCTCAGTTTTAAAATCCTCATCCTTGTTTTCAAATCCCTCAGGGCCTTGCCCCTCCCCATCTCTCTAACCTCCTCCAGCCCTACATGCCTCCGAGATATCTGCGTTCTTCCAATTCTGGCCTGTTGCGCATCCGAGATTTCAAGCTGCCTAGGCACTAAGTTCTGAAATTCCCTCCCTAAAGCTCTCCGCTTCACACACACTCTCCTCCTTTAAGCTTTTGGTCATCTGACCCAATAACTCCTTATGTGACTCGGTGTCAAAAATGTTTCTATTAATATCACACTCGTTAAGCGCCTTGGGATGTTTTGCTATATTAAATGCGCTATATAAATGTAAGTTGTTGTGAATAGACTGCTTTCAAAGGGTTCATGAACTGATACATCATAAAGTCTTATCTGTGCAATGTGCCTTTGATGTCGGCAAAGCCTGGTGTATAAAGGAGCATGGCTTTCAACAGTTCTCCAGAGGGCTCAAAAGATAGAACCAGAAACCGAAAGCCACTCTGCGTGTACAGAACAGATCGATCACCTGTGCTGGATATCATGAACCGGGCCGTGAAACATACACTCCCCCTCGAGGGTTGATGGGCGCTCCCTCACTGGGCTCACACTCTCTCACATACACCCACTGAACAAGTTAGTGTGCGGTAAAAGTGCACTCGGGAGCGCGGGTGAGGGGGGTGGCGGGTATGAGGCCCACATGTGAGCCTGAGGGAATATCTACTGGAGATGTACGAAGTTTGTCACCCAGCAACTCTATTGCTTGTGTGCTGATGTTTCAAATGCAGAATTAATGATCGCTTTTTGAACCTGGCTTTTTGTTGCATTTAATTGGGCTGTGAGATCTCTTAACTTTCCTGTTGTTACCTCAGTAAGTGACTTCCTCTCAAAAAGAGAAGATTTAAATACCTTTTAGTGGGATGCTAAGGCCACCGACTTCGGATCATGCAGATCTTGCACAGACAGTAGCAGCCCTGGAGTAAACTTGCTGCATTCCCTCAAGCTGGCCGTCAGGAAAACCTGATAAATGCTCATATGTTTTGGTGCTTATATAATCGTCACGTTTTAAAATTGACAAAAAGCTAAACTTCTATGTAATTACAAAAATGCAGCGGTTTTAAAAAAACTAGGCCTGTTATTTCACAGTAATGTTTCTGGGTGGGGGGCTAGAGGTAACATGTTTTCAGTAATCACCAGAGTTCTTGACTATTTCAATATCATTCATCCTTTCCTCGTGCTCTGTAATTAAACTTAAACGATAACCTTGCCTATTGCTGGTTGGGTCAGTGGTAGCATTCTCACCTCGAGTCAGCAGATTGAGAGTTCAAGCCCCACTCATGAGACTTGGGTGCAGCGGGGAGTGCTGCACTGTTGGAGGTGCTGTCTTTTGGATGTGACGTTAACCTGAGGCCCGTCTGCCCCTTGGGTGGATGTAAAAAGATCCCACAGCACTATTCAAAGAGGAGCAGGGTAGTTCTATCCAGTGTCCTGACCAATATTTATCCCTCAACCAACATCACTAAAAACAGATTATCTGGTCATTGTGGGAGCTTGCTGTGTGCACAATGGCTGCTGCGTTTCCTACATCATATCCATGACTATACTTCAAAAGTACTTCATTGGCTCTAAAGCGCTTTGAAACGTCCTGAGGTAGTGAAAGGCGCTATATAAATGCAAGTTCTTTAATTGACCACTAAAACGCGCTAGACGTAGATCGATTTGCTGCCTGTTTTACTTTCCTTTCACATGCAGAACCCCATTCACTTGAATGTACACCATGTGAAGATTGCACATGGCTTGTATTGTGCTGCTCTGATGTGCCTGTATGCTGGCCTGCTAATTTATTCTTTTATCAATAAAGCTTTATCCTGTTTACTTTATCTTCACCATTCCCCGAGCGAGTGCTGAGAATTGGCAGCTGTCACAATATATGTTGACCATTTAACATCTGCTGAAACTTCCTGGTGTCTTCTGATGCCCGACGTTGTGAAGTAGAATTGGAAATATGTAGTATTGAACAACATGTTTGTAAATGTTGACATTAAAATGCTGCTGCAGTTCTCCGACTGATGGTTCTGACTGTCGCATTGTGATCATAATATGTGACTAATGTAGAATTGCAGTAACCTGTAACGTTGCTCAGCTGCCTTCTGGTGCACTTGGACAGAGTCAACAATGTAGACTGCTGGGTCTACTTATATGCTTAATGCCAACTACACGGGAGGCATCATCCAGGTAGTGTGGCCTTGTGTATGGAGGGTAATGGCCGTCTCATTTCTCTGGCAGCCCCTTGTGCAGCTGGTTGTTCAGTGTATGTAATGGTATCCTGTGCGGAGCATGGTAATTGCATTGGAATGCACTGGGCTTAAGTAACCGTACATGTACCAATACAGTCCAATGAATTAAAAAAAAAAAAATTTTCATGCCATGCCAGTTACTTGAGCGTTAATAACTTGCTCTATAAATTGCTTCCGCATGAATATGAATCTTCCTGACTAGTACCACAACTGCAGTGTTGCTGTTTTTCCTGTAGGGATGTAAGTTCCCAGTGTTCAATTTCTGCTGTAGATTTCAAAACCTGGCATTTTGTTCCCCCCCCCAACATAGTTTCTTGACTCAGGGCGGACAGGTGGCTCTGGGACTAGGGAATTGTCGATATTGCTTGTGGAGTGGCTGTGTTTTAATCATCTCTTTTTTCCTATGATGGTGCACCTTGACCTTTCCTTGGTGCCAATTATGATGACGAGGTAGAAATTGGGATCTCACCTTGAGGGACAGCAGCAGCACAAGCCAAAGTATTGGCTGCATTCTGTAAATGCACTCTCCCCTTTCTCATCCTGAGGTCTAAATCTGCCTATTAAGAGCTCCAGAACTGCAAGAAATTGCCGAACACTTCTTTTTTTTTTCAGCGGTAGTCTCTGAAGACAATGTACATTTGATCACTGAACACTTTGAAGCGCTTGTTTCTGTGAAACAGTCTGTTTTGGAAGTCAAGGATTTGAGTTGTAAATTAAAATCTTCAGTAACTTCAGATACAAATCCAAAAGAAGTCCACATTAATGAATGCTGGTACAACGCACTGATATTTGTCATAAAGCCTGCTTACATATTTTTTTTCCTTGTCACAAATGCTCTCTTTGCTTACAAAGATTTAAACAGGCCTACTATGGTTAGTACATTAATACCGCGCTTGGAATGAAGTAATGTGTGTGTTGCAGCCTCAGTCATTCTTGTGGTTAGCTGGCGCTTATGTTTTCTTTTCTCAATCTGCAAGTTTAAACATTCTGCCGAACCCACAGACTAACGGCCTACAATTCTACAGTTACTGGATTAAAGCAGTAATGCCTTTGTTCTATAATCGAGGCATGCCCAAATCAAATCCGCGTTTACCACCTTCAGCCTTTCTACCTTGCTTCTCCTTCCCTAATGCTATGTTTATTGTTTCTGCAAGATTATGGCTGTCCGAGCATCAGTGTACACTTTGTTTCAGGATGTTAACTGTTTCCTGATGGCAAACCAAGAATTGATTTGGACTCTGCAGAGTTGTTTAAGGGTTTATATTTTGACGCTGTGCATTCTCTTTTTGAGGACCAGTAACTTCTTTGCTATCAAAGTAACGCTATGTATTTCTAACTTGTTGATTTTTGTGTGTGTGCATCCATGCCGTGAACTTTTGATTCGAGTTTCCTCCTTGGACGCAACCCCAGAGACTTGACCCGAAAATGTGTCCAATGTTGCCCTCGTAATGTCAAGTTACACCCTGGTCTCCTCCCAATCTCATTAGAATACGACCAAATTTAAAATGGGCCTAAATCAGAGTAAACAAGGAAATGCCGAACCCACACCTGTACTTTTTCTTTTTTTGAGTCTTAAAATTTAACTTTCAACTTACCCATGCACATCAGGCACAACATATTTAAGAACTTGCAATCGAGGAAGCTGTTCCATTTTTTGTGTGATTTATACCAATGTGATAAAATTCCATTCAAAAAATTAAAGTACAGAGCGGGGCTCGGTTAGGCTACATTTAAAAAAAAAAATAAAGTTCAAAAATTTCAATTAAAAAGAGTAGAGGACTGACCTGGAGTTTCCTGTTGAGCCTGGAAATCTAGTCACAGTGTTGAGAGACCCCCGAACAAGTACAACTGGAGGATTCTCGTGTTCGAGAGTCGGGTGTGGCCAGTTTTGTGGAAGGCAGTAAGTTCAAACAGAGGGTTCGATGGACGGACGTAAAGGTTCAAGGAGCCTTGGGCCTATTGCAGTTACCCATGTAACTCAAGTCTAGAATTCTGCCATCTTTTAAGCCAGGTAATTGGTTTACGCCCAGGTTACGGGTGCGTCTGGGAGCAAATGCGGAGCAAACTCCAGGCCCTTGTATTGAGTTGCAGTAATAGCCAAAAACGGTAGAGCGCACAACTGCTCACCTTTTTCCTCCTTCCTCCACCCTCCCCACCCCAAACTCCTGAATCGTAGTCTGGTTGGATACTCGCTACAAGTGCAGGGAGAAAGGAAAGAAAGACTTGCATTTATATAGTGCCTTTCATGACCTCATGGGTCCCAAAATGCTTTACAGCCAATGAAGTACTTTTTGATATGTGGTTACTATTGTAATGTAGGAAACGATAACAGCCAGATAATCTGTTTTAGCGATGTTGATAAATGTTGGCCAGGACACCCCCTGTTCTTCTTCGAAATACCTGTAGTGCCATGGGATCTTTTACGTCCACCTGAGGGAGCACACAGGGCCTTGGTTTAATGTCTCATTTGAAAGACAGTGCAGCACTGCACTGGAATGTCAGCCTAGATTTTGTACTCCAGCATCTGTATGTTGCATCTTTTCAGACTTCTCAGCTGTTGACTCTCTGGGGAGCAATGCTGGGCAACCTCGAGAATTAAAGAGCACGATGGGCAGGATGAAATGTCGAGCATGGTCTGTGAGGGGCTACCAGCAGGCCTGTTTTTGTACAGATAATCAAAAGTGGATCAAGGGTGAGATATTTCGACATGTGGGTCTTGTAAATGCATAACTCTTGGATTAACACCAGCACATCATGTTCGTGTTTCAAAGAGTTGTGGTTTCAAGAACGGAACGTTTAATCAATGTAATTTTTTTCCATAAAAAGTATGCTCTTTAATTATAAAGTTGTCTGAGCAGCAGTCAAAACCTGGGAACGGGATCTGTTACATGGAAATGTGTAATAATGGTTATGGAATTAGTTGCTTGGCAACGGCGAGCATTCCACAATGACATCAGATAGCAACAAATTTATATAACTATATCGTAACATTGGGTCTCGCCACAAACTGAGCAGCTTGTAGCGTACGTTTCATGTCCGTCGTGTGTGGCATTCTGTGAATGAAGTAGCCAGAGTGTAATGTAGGAAGGCTAGATTTAGCACCTATTTATTTATAAACACATAAGCATAAGGGAGACACTTTCATATATCAGCCGTTGTTTACTGCATTGACCACACGTGGTGTTCTGAAAACCCCAACTGAAATCAAACTTTTTAAATGCTTCCCAAGAAAATGTGCTCGATGATTTAATTAGTTGTGTGGAAACTCTGTGATTGGGGCCTTTATAAAAAATGGTGTATTGTAAGAAGTTTTTGGCGATTATTAATAAATCGGCAAATTGGTATAGAAAAGTTTAAGTTACAAGGCAAGTGAACATAAGAATTAGGGAGTAGGAGCAGGCCATTTGGCCCTTCGAGTCTGCTCTGCCATTCAATGAGATTATGGCTGATCTTGCACCTCAATTCCACTTTCCTGCACTATCCCCATATCCCTTGATTCCCTTAATGTTCAAAAATCTATTGATCTCTGTCTTGAATATACTCAATGACTGAGCATCTACAACCTCTGGGGTAGAGAATTCCAAAGATTCACAACCCTCGGAGTGAAGAAAATTCTCCTCATCTCAGTCCTAATGGCCGTCCCCTTATTCTGAGACTGTGACCCCTGGTTCTAGACTCCCCAGCCAGGGGAAACATCCTCCCTCCCACCCTGTCGAGCCCTGTAAGAATGTTGCATGTTTCAATGAGATCACCTGCCTAGTCTACTCAATCTCTCCTCAGAGGACAATTCCTCCCCCCCCCCCCCCCAATCCCAGGACTCAGTCCAGTGAACCTTTGTTGCACTCCCTCTATGGCAAGTATATCCTTCCTTGGGTAAAGAGACCAAAACTGTACTCAATACTCCAGGTGTGGTCTCACCAGGGCCCTATATAATTGCAGTAAGACATCTTTACTCTTGTACTCGAATCCTCTTGTAATAAAACAACAACAACTTTTATTTATATAGCACCTTTAACATAGTAAAACGTCCCAAGGCACTTCACAGCATTGTGAAAGACAAAACAAATAAATTTGACACCGAGCCACATAATGGCCAACATACCATTTGCTTTCTTAATTGCTTGCTATACCTGCATGTTAACTTTCAGTGATTTGTGTACAAGGACACTTGGTCCCCGTGCAACATTTCCCGATCTCTCACCATTTAAAAAAATATTTTTCCTACCAAAGTGGATAATTTCAAATTTCTCCACATTATATTCCATTTGCCATGTTCTTGCCCACTCACTTAGCCTGTCTATATCCCCGTGAAGCCTCTTTGCATTCTCCTCACAACTTGCATACTCACCTAGCTTTGTATCATCAGCAAACTTGGATATATTACATTTAGTCCCCTCGTCCAAATCATTGATATATCTGAAAGTCAGTTGGAGTTTGCGTCATATTGCTGGATAAGAACATAAGAAATAGGAACAGGAGTAGGACATATGGCCACTCGAGCTTGCTCCGACATTCAATAAGATCACGGCTGATCTGATCATGGACTCGGCTCCACTTCCCCGCCGCTCCCCGTAACCCCTTAGCCCCTTATCCTTTATCCTTTAAGAAACTGTCTATTTATGTCTTAAATTTATTCAATGTCCCAGCTTCCATAGCTCTCTGAGGCAGCGAATTCCACAGATTCACAACCCTCAGAAGAAATTTCTTCTCATCTGTTTTAAATGGGCGGCCCCTTATTCTAAGATCATGCCCTCTAATTCTAGTCTCCCCCATCAGTGGAAACATCCTCTCTGCATCCACCTTGTCAAGCCCCCTCATAATCTTATACGTTTCGATAAGATCACCTCTCATTCTTCTGAATTCCAATGATAATGATGACACCTCGTCCCTAGTGAGAGAAATAAGCAATCTAAAAATGTGCAACTTTGTGTGAAGTGAGCTGTTTTAAGATTTAAGAAAGGAGGGAGACAGAAAACTATAGACCAGTTAGCCTAACATCTGTCATTGGGAAAATGCTGGAGTCCATTATTAAGGAAGTAGAAAATCATAACACAGTCAAGCAGAGTCAGCATGGTTTTATGAAAGGGAAATCATGTTTGACAAATTTACTGGAGTTCTTTGAGGATGTAACAAGCAGGGTGGATAAAGGGGAACCAATAAATGTGGTGTATTTGGATTTCCAGAAGACATTCAATAAGGTGCCACATAAAAGGTTACTGTACAAGATAAGAGCTCACGGGGTTGGGGGTAATATATTAGCATGGATAGAGGATTGGCTAACTAACAGAAAAACGAGAATGGGGATAAATGGGTAATTTTCCAGTTGGCAAATATTAACTAGTGGGGTGTCACAGGGATCAGTGCTGCGGCCTCAACTATTCACAATCTATATTAATGACTTGGATGAAGGGACTGAGTGTAATGTAGCCAAATTTGCTGATGATACAAAGATAGATGGGAAAGCAAGTTGTGAGGAGGACGCAAAGAATCTGCAAAGGGATATAGATAGGCTAAATGAGTGGGCAAAAATTTGGCAGATGGAATATAATGTGGGAAAATATGAGGTTATCCACTTTGGTAAGAAAAATAAAGAAGCAAATTATTATTTAAATGGGAAGAAATTACAAGATGCTGAGTTACAGAAACACTAAAAGTTAGCATGTAGGAACAGCAAGTAATTAGGAAGGCAAATGGAATGTTGGCCTTTATTGAAAGGGGGATAGTGTATAAAGAGACCACACCTGGTACTGCGTACAGTTTTGGTCTCTTTATTTAAGGAAGGATATACAGGTTAGAACGTCTGAAATCCGGAAACCTCAGGACTGAGGCTGTTCCAGATTTCGGAACGTCTTTTCGACATCCCGAATCCAAAAACACCCGGGCCGAGGTTCGGGTATTTCCAGATTTCGGAACGTCCTTCTGACGTCCCGAGTCCAGAAACGTCTGAGCTGAGGTATGTGGGGGGGCGGGGGGGGATCAGCGGTAGGGGTGTCAGTTCGGTCAGGGGTCGGCGGGTTCGGCAGCGTTGGAGCGGGTCGGCGGCCAGGACAAACCTGCATTGAAGACCTGCAGAAAAGGTAAGTTAAAGATTTTATTTTTTTAATTCCTTTTCAGCGAGGTAAGGGATTTGTGAATTTTTATTTTTTTGTTTTTTGGAAAAACATTTTTTGGTGTTTTTTCCCCCTCCCTAGGCCCAACTCGCAGTGATAATCGTTTTTTTTAAAAGTTCGGATTTTGGAACATTTTCCGGATTCCAGACAACCCCGCCACGGATTGGTCCAGATTCCAGATATCCCGGATTTCGGACGCTCAATCTGTACTTGCATTGGAGGCAGTTCAGAGAAAGTTCACGAGGTTGATTCCTGAGATGAAGGGGTTGTCTTATGAAGAAAGGTTGAGCAGGTTGGGCCTACTATACCCATTGGAGTTTAGACGAATGAGAGCTGATCTTACTGAAACATATAAGATTCTGAAGGGGCTTGATAGGGTAGACGCAGAGAGGATGTTTATCCTAGTGGGGGAATCTAGAACTAGGGCGCATAATTTCAGAATAAGGCGTCGCCCATTAAAAACTGAAGATGGTGGATCTTTGGAATTCTCTACCCCAGAGAGCTGTGGAGGCTGGGTCATTGAATATATTTAAGGTGGAGATAGACAAATTTTTGAATGATTCGGGAGTCCAGGGTTATGTGGAGCAGGCAGCGAAGTGGAGTTGAGGCCAAGTTCAGATCAGCTATCACCTTAGTGAATGACTGAGCAGGCTCAAGGTGCCAAGTGGCCTACTCCTGCTCCTATTTCTTATGTTCTTCTGTTTACCCTCTTTGGAAGATGAACGTTCAGGTACAGAGTGTAGCACCTAAATGTCTGATTGCACCTAATCTGCGGAGACTCAGCAGACTAGTTATTGAGCAACATTTTTTTGAACCAAACCTGTAACCCTGCTTGGACCGCCTGGTGTGTTACATTTATAGCATGAAATGTTTAATGATGTGTAAGTATCATTCAGTATTTAAACAAATTAGCTAGAAGTATTTAATAGCACTAAAGTAAATAGGAAATGACTTCACTCTCAAACTTGAGAAAAGCATGAATTAGCCATCACACTCTTAAATCGCTGAGTTTAAATGCATAGCTATTGTAGAGCTACCGTAGACTGAGAAGGATGCTGGAAATCTGAACCTTTTTCTCTCTAGTATATATTTAAACCACACTTTGCTTTTATGGAGTTGCGCAATGCCCAGTTTTTGAGAAACATTTTCGGCCGTGGCTCAGTGGGTAGCACACTCGCCTCTGAGTCCGAAGGTTGTGGGTTCAAGTCCCACTCCAGAGACTAGGGCACAAAAATTTAGGCTGATATTTCAGTGGAGTGCTGAGGGAGTGAGACGTTAAATCAAGTCTGTCCTCAGGTGGATGTAAAATATCCCATGGCACTACTCAAAGAAGAGCAAGTGAGTTCTCCTTTGTGTCCTGGCCTATATTTATCCCTCAAGCAAAATCACAGCCGATTATCTGGTTGGTAACACATTGTGGGAGTTTGCTGTGCGTATATTTACTGCCGCATTTCCTACATAACAACCGTGACTACACTTCAAAAAGTTCTCCATTGGTTGGTTGTAAAGCGCTTTGAGCCGTCCAGTGGCCGTGACAGGCTCTATATAAATGCAAGTTTTTGTTTGACAGTACATTTGGTAAAGTTGTAGATTTGCTTTGGAATGTGGATCTGTGTTTTTTTTTTGGAGATACCGCTTCAATTTCTTGTGAAATTGTTATTTTTATCGCGGGGCAATTTGACCAACAGGAGGCAGATGATGTGACTACCTCAGTGTAGATGCCTCTTGCCATCCCACTCCTGTAACATGCACAATTTAACTGGTTTTCAACAGCTATGACTTCAGATCTCAACAATAACTTGCATTTATATAGCGCCTTTAATGTAGTAAAACGTCCTAGGGCACTTCGAGTGTTATCAATCAAAATTTGACACCGAGCCAGAGAAGGAGATACCAGAACAGATGACCAAAAGTTTGGTCAAAGAGGTAGGTTTTAAGGAACGTCTTAAAGGAGGAGAGAGAAGTAGAGAGGTTTAGGGAGGGAATTCCAGAGCTTCGAACCTAGGCAGCTGAAAACACGGCCGCCAATGATGGAGCAATTAAAATCAGGGATATGCAATTTTCCAGAATTGGAGGAGCGCAGAGATCTCGAAGGCTTGTTGGGCTGGAGGAAGTTACAGTGGTAATATAAAAAGAAAAAAAAACTTCAAATGCTGGTAATCGTAAATAAAAACAGTTAAATGCTGCAAGAGAAAAGGCAAGGTAATGCTTTCAGGTGCATACCCTTCAGAACTGAAAGCCACTGTCAGTAAGCAAGCCCCTTTGTAGGGTAACAAGTGGGGGAAAGACAAGATGACCACTCATTGGAAAGAAGGTAATGGGTTGAATAACCTCAAACTGTTTAATAGAGAAACAGAAACTTGTTGGGTATATTTTTTTTTAAAGAATCTGAGGGAATGAAAAGGTAGGAGAACAACAAATGAAAGTACAAATAGCTAAGATGGTCGCAAGCATGGAAAAAAAACGTGAGGTCTGAATTGAAGACAGGAAATGCTGGAAATGTAAATGAAACTTGCCAGTCCTGAAAAGAGCAAAGCAAACCGAGCAATCTTGGTGCAGACCCCTCCACCCCCGCAGCCACTAGAGTTGTGCTCGACAACGAGCCTACCTTTTTGAAGCGCCGGCTTGCCTTCCTGCTCCCCAGTCTACCACAGACCCATTCTACCTCCCCAACGTGCACTGTTGACAAGAAAAAGGGGGATGTGGGGGCGGGTGGGGGGAGGAAGGAGGAAGTGGTAGAGGTCTGTTGTTGTTAAAGTTAATGTTCAGAGCAGCAGGTTGCAGAATGCTGAGGAGAAAGATGAGCTACCGTTCCTGAGGCTTGTGTTGAGCATGATGGAACAATGAAGCAGGCCAAGGATAGACCAGAAATAGGTGGGAGTTGGAGGGGAAATAGAGGTGAGCCAGTGGAAGATCAGGATCACACATGCAGACAGAATGGAGATACTTGGCAGTGTTGTCACCTAATCTGCTGTTGATCTTTCTGGTTATACGATGGCAAGAACAGTGATTGGAGTAATTTTATGCTGGCAGGGTCTAAAATTTGGAATAAACACATGTTTCTAAGAGTAGCCAAATCACCTGTTACAATTATTTGGAGAAATGTGTAGGGTTCCTTGCTTGGGGCTTTATGCTTAGTGATTTCTACCTCTGGAAGAGATTCATCCTGATCACTTATCGAAGTATACACTGTAAAGAGGGGATATCCATGATCGTAGCCCTGCTTTTGGGCCTTTCCTTTACTCCAAGTGTGGTTATATTAATAAGTATTGGGGCTTCTTAGTTAACAATATCCGCCTGAGTACTACTGTAAGCACTGCTCTACAGTCACTTGCATTTCCTTGCCAAATAATATTACCAATGTCTGAGGTTTTCCAATCCCATTCTGTTTGCATTTGATCAAGAAATAGTTTTCTGTCTGAAAGGAAGTTCTTCATTTTAAGTTGCTCCATATCCCAGATCTATTGCAAACACCAATGTTTGGGTATGATGCCATTTGTTGTCTTTCGCATTCCACTGTGAATATGAAGTGGAGTAAACTTGTTTTTTTAAAGTTTCTGATAAAACACACATACTAGATTTGTTCTGCAGAATTCACCCACTGTCCCTCCTTGTAAGTGTGTTAGAAAGATGGGGAGTGGCAGGTTTCTGACCCCACCGTTCATCTTGCTGGCAGCACCATCATTTGTTGCACCACACTGTCTGCTAATTGTCAGACTAAACCATCTTTTGCTTGCAGTGTCAGCTGTGGCTCAGTGGATAGCACTCTCTCGCCTCTGAGTCAGAAGGTTGTGGGTTCAAATCCCACTCCAGGGACTTGAGCACAAAAAAAATCTGAGCTGACACTCCACTCCAGTGTGCAGTGCTGAGGGAGCGCTGCATTGTCAGAGGTGCCGTCATTCAGATGAGATGTTAAACCGAGGGCCCTGTCTGCTCTCTCAAGTGGACTTAAAAGATTCCATGACACTATTTCGAAGAAGAGCACCGGAGTTTTCCTCAGAGTCCTGGCCAATATTTATCCCTCAATCGACATAACAAAAAACAGATTATCTGATCATTATCACGTTGCTGTTTGTGGGAGCTTGCTGTGCGCAAATTGGCTGCCACATTTCCTACATTACAACCGTGACTACATTCTAAAAGTACTTCATTGGCTGTAAAGCGCTTTGATAAGTCCGGTGGTCGTGAAAGGCACTATATAAATCCATCTTTTTCTTTCAAGATAATTGGTATAGCAAATGGGAACGGGGAGGTACAGTAACACAATTGTGCTTGTGAGACCCTGTGTTTATGTTGGGCATTCAGCCTGTAATGAGCTCCAGATGGAACCATTGTGGTCAAGCTACTACCTTCTGCTCATGAGATTTCAGAGAAGCAACAACTTGGTACAGTAATTGTAAAGTGTGAAAAAAAACCCACTTATACTTGTAAAGTAAGTTGCTAGCTTTATTCTATATGTTGTGCTTGGTTTTGTATCATGCCTATTTATCTCACTTTATGATTCTTTTAGATATTTCACATTGTGTTTTTCTTCCTTCTATAATTTAGTGCAGTACTTGTGGCTCTCCACATGAAGATCACAGTGACTCGGCAATTGTAAATGTTTGGTTTCTTGATTTGGTTTAGTGGAAAATGTATAAATCTTGTACAGTCCCACTTCCTGCTTGCTCCATATACTCTTAATACTCTTTTTCAGTGATTTAAGTCAGAAGAATTTATGGGTTCTATTCAACAGTTTGTGGCAAGAATTCCACCTTCTGTATAAATAAATATTTCTAACCTTATTTTTAATTTTATGATCTTAAATTTGTGTCCCCTTTTTATAGTCTCACTGACAATTGGAAACAACACATCCTATTTAGCTTATAACAATTCAAAATGTTGACATAAGAACATAAGAAATAGGAGCAAGAGTAAGCCATATGGCCACTCGAGCCATTCAATAAGATCATGGCTGATCTGATCATGGACTCAGCTCCACTTTCCTGTCTGCTCCCCAAAACCCCTTATCGTTTAAGAAACTCTATTTCTGTCTTAAATTTATTCAATGTCCCAGCTTCCACAGCTCTCTGAGGCAGCGAATGCCACAGATTTATAACCCTCTGAGAGAAGAAATTCCTCCTCATCTCAGTTTTAAATGGGTGGCCCCTTATTCTAAGATCATGCCCTCTAGTTCTAGTCTCCCCCATCAGTGGAAACATCCTCTCTGCATCCACCTTGTCAAGCCCCCTCATAATCTTATACGTTTCGATAAGATCACGTCTCATTCATCTGAATACCAATGGTTAGAGGCCCAACCTACTCAACCTTTCTTCATAATCAACCCCCTCATCTCTGGAATCAACCTTGTGAACCTTCTCTGAACTGCCTCCAAAGCAAGTATATCCTTTCGTAAATATGGAAACCAAAACTGTACGTAGTATTCCAGGTGTGGCCTCACCAATATCATGTATAGCTGTAGTAAGACTTCCCTGCTTTTATACTCCATCCCCTTTGCAATAAAGGCCAAGATACCATTGGCCTTCCTGATCACTTGCTGTACCTGCATACTATCCTTTTGTGTTTCATGCTCAAGTACCCCCAGGTCCCGCTGTACTGTGGCACTTTGCAATCTTCATTTAAATAATAACTTGTTCTTTGATTTTTTTTTTCTGCCAAAGTGCATGACCTCACACTTTCCAACATTATACTCCATCTGCCAAATTGTTGCCCACTCACTTAGCCTGTCTATGTCCTTTTGCAGATTTTGAGTCTTCCTCACACATTGCTTTTCCTCCCATCTTTGTATTGTCAGCAAACTTGGCTACATTACACTCAGTCCCTTCTTCCAAGTCATTAATATAGATTGTAAATAGTTGGGGTCCCAACATTGATCCCTTCGGCACCCCACTAGTTACTGGTTGCCAACCAGAGAATGAACCATTTATCCCGACTCTGTTCTGTTAGTTAGCCAATCCTCTATCCATGCTAATATATTACCCCCGACCCCGTGAACTTTTATCTGGTGCAGTAACCTTTTATGTGGCACCTTGTCAAATGCCTTCTGGAAGTCCAAATACACCACATCCACTGATTCCCCTTTATACACCCTGTTCGTTACATCCTTAAAGAACTCCAGCAAATTTGTCAAACATGACTTCCCCTTCATAAATCCATGCTGACTCTGCCTGACCGAATTTTGCTTATCCAAATGTCCTGCTACTGCTTCTTTAATAATAGACTTCCAACATTTTCCCAACCACAGATGTTAGGCTAACTGGTCTATAGTTTCCTACTTTTTGTCTGCCTCCTTTTTTTAAATAGGGGCGTTACATTTGCAGTTTTCCAATCTGCTAGGACCTCCCCAGAATCCAGGGAATTTTGGTAAATTACAACCAATGTATCCACAATCTATCAGGTCATCCCTTAACCTTCTCTGCTCTAAAGCCTTAATTTCTCTAGTCTGTCTTCTATCCTAGCGAATCTATGTTGCACCCGATTCCATTGACTTTATTAAAAAATATATATATGCCTTCTAATGGAATGCCTAAAACTGTACACAGTGTAGGCTTTACTCTGGGCATGCTACCGCGGAACCTCACAAGGAGGATATTCACTAGTTGGTCAACTGCCAAGTGTGGGTTTGGGCCAAAACTAGATGGAGGGCAGATACCAGTTTGTTTGATCAGTGATCCCACCACTGAACTCAGTATCCACCCCTTCCACCACAGGCACATTGTGCCTGCGGTGTACACTATCTACAGGGTGCTCTGCAGCAGCTCCCCAGGGTTACTTTGACAGCATCTCCCACCCCTGTGTCCTCTACCGACAAGGACAAGAGCAGCAATGTCATGGGAACACCGTCACCTCCAAGTCGCACACTTGTACATATATCGCTGTCATTCCTTCACCATCGCTGGATAAATATCCTGGAAATCCCTACCTGCCACCATTGTGGGAGCATCATCGGCACAAAGATGGAGCAATTCAAGGATAAGGTGGCCCACCGTCTTCTCGAGGCCGCCCTGGACACAGACATGCGTCGCCCACATCCCGCAAATACATTTTTTCAAAAAAGTCTTGGACGCCACAAAGTTAGCTTGTTTTGGGACTTTGCCATAATCAGAGAATTGAGAAAGACTAAAACACTTGTGGCTTTTTCTCAGTGGGGGTAATGAGAAGGAGAGAAGCAGAAAAGCAGAACTATGAGTTTTATTTTTGAGTGCTATGACTTCTTGACATCCTTGTTTTGGGATGCTGCGTTTTGAGAAGATTCCATCTAATTGTAAAAGTTCTGTACTTGTTCTACCCTGCTTTACCACAGTAAGGTTACCCTGCTTAGAAAGAAACATTTACCTTGTTGAGCCGTTTAGCTGGGCAGCTCGCAGCAGAGAGCACCGAATGTTCCTAAATGGGGCATCTCCCGCCTCTCCCCCCCCACTTCATATTTTGCTATGCAGTTTACGTATCGCTTAAAACAAAACGCACTACACCTGATTTCGACACCAACCATTGTATGTGCTCTCAATGAGACCAGCGTTGAGTGATGGACAGTATTATGTGGTTTCCCGGTTAAGCGACGCCTCGATTTAAAACTATTCTCATCCTTGTTTTCAGATCCCTCCATGGTCTCGCCCCTCCCTATCTCTCTCATCTTTTCCAGCCCTACAACCCTCAGATATCTGTGGTCCTCTAATTCTGGCCTCTTGAGCATTCCCGATTTTAATCGTTCCACCATTGGTGGCCGTGCCTTCAGTTGCTAAGGCCCTAAGCTCTGGAACTCCCTCCCTAAACTTCACCACCTCTATACCTCTCTCTCTCCCTTTTAAGATGCTCCTTAAAACCTACCTATTCTGTCCTAATATCTCCTGATGCGGCTCGGTGTCAAATTTTGTTAATACTCCTGTGAAGCGTCTTGGCACGGTGTACTATGTTTTTGGTAGTCTGTCGTATCCAGCAAAGACGTTGATGTGCTAATCATCAATGGCATGTGTCTTCAAGTGGCTGGATAGGCCAATTCTGGATGCACATAGTCCCTTGCACGTCGGATAAGGGAAGTTCGATGTGCTTGATGCTGACAGTACTGCCACCTGATGTCGTCTATCTCTAGTGTCCCGCAGGTGTTGACATCGGCTTTCTTCAAAGGTCTGGCAGGCAGTCCTCGCGAGGGTTCGCCACTGGATTTTATTAGCTGCTGTATTCTCGAGGTCCTTTGGTTGGATGCCACAGTACTGGAGGTTAGCCTTGATGCAATCTTTATAGCGTTTGCGGGGGCGCCCCTCGTGTCTTCGACCTTCACAGAGCTTGCCGTAAAGAAGCTGACGAGGGATCCTTGACTCATCCATGCGGATGACATGTCCAGCCCACCGGAACTGGGCTCTCATGATCATCACCTCGATGCTAGTTGATTGTGCTCTCTCCAGAACCTCAAAGTTTGACACCCGGTCTTGCCAGCGTATGTGGAGTATAGATCTGAGACTGCGCATATGGAAAGCTTCCAACTTTTTGATGTGACGCCTGTAGGGTGTCCAGGTCTCACATCCATAAAGGAGAGATGAGAGAACGACTGTTTAGTTGACAGTCGGATGTGGTGGTGACTCAACACCTTAGTGCGCAAGTGACCAAGTGCCTGGCTGGCTTTACAGATCCTTGCATCAATCTCCTTGTCCAAGGACCCATCACTTGATATGGTGCTGCCAAGGTACTTGAAGCTGTCCACTGACTTTAGTTGTATACTGCCGATGAAGACTGTGGGAGCAGGTGCTGTGGTGCCAGGGGCAGGCTGATAGAGAATCTCGGTTTTACTAAGGCTGATGGTTAGGCCGAACAATTCTGTTGCCTCAGCAAATTTGCTGAGTATGAATTGTAGGTCACTTTCCTTGTGTGCCATAAGAGCGCAGTCATCAGCAAAGAGTGCCTCTAGGATGAGTCGTTTCCGTACTTTGGTCTTTGGCGACGGAGGTCGAACAGTGAACCATCTAATCCATATTTCAGGTAAACCCCAAACTCCAAGTCTTTTATGGCATAGTTCAAGATGCAGGTAAAGAATAGGTTGAACAGAACTGGAGCAAGTACACAACCTTGTTTCACTCCATTTGAGATGGCAAATGGGGCCATGGTTGTGCCGTCTGAGAGCACTTCACCTGTCATGTTGTCATGAAACAGCTCAATGATGTGGACAAACTTCCTTGGGCACCCAAGTTTTGTCAAGATTGACCACAGCGCTGCTCTGTTGACAGTATCAAAGGCCTTGGTGAGGTCAATAAATACAACGTACAGGTCCATGTTCTGCTCAATGCACTTCTCCTGCACTATGTTAAAGGAGCTATACAAATACAAGTTGTTGTGTCAATTTGAAATTTTGATAGAATTTTTCTCCTTTATACACAAGGCCCTTAGAATTGTGAAAGAAGACAGATCGGATTAATTTGAATTGGATTCAGATTCAGGACCCAGAGACTAAACAAATGTAGTAAAGCTATGTACCACTCGGTCCCCTGGAACATTGTTTTCAGGATTATTGAGCTCTTGCTCCCAGTCAGAAGGTTGACTGTTCTGTATTGTTTATAAATGAGGAAGCAGCTGGAATTGGCAGGTTGCATATTTACCCAGTGTTGTAATACATTGTCAGGAAAGGGCAGTCATGTGACGATATTCGGGGACTGGAAAGTAGCTGATGCTCTGTGTTTGTGATTGTTAAAGCGGCAGGGTATCTTTTTGTCAATGGTCCACTTAATAGTCCGTTTGATCAATTTAAAATCAACCAACGAGTGAACTCCTTGCACAACTAATAAAACAGCAGGGCTATCAGGAAATCGATTATTGCCATAAAATGAGAGGACTTTTAACCCTTCTGAGCAGAAGTTTGTTAAAGATTGGTAAGTTCTCAGAAGAGTGTGTGTCTATATATGGAGGGTTCAAAGAATTGTGTATGGTTTGAAGAAGAACAGCAAGGAATTTAAGGTTACTCCAGTTTTGATTTGCCAACTTGACTGTAAAGCAAAGCCATTGTGTGTTTTGTTTTGAATGCTCATTGAGATGAAGGGATGTCATCAACCTTGAGCACCCAGTGTCTGTATCGGCAGCTCCCAAAGTGTAACACAAACCAGAACTCCTCAACTCTACTCTGCAACGCCTTGATTTTAAAATTCTCCTCCTTGTTTTCAAATCGCTCCATGACCGTTCCCCCCCTCGATCTATGCAATCTCCTCCAGCCCCACAACCACCCGAGGTCTCTGCGCTCCTCCAATCATGGCCTCTTGCCCATCCTCGATTTGAATCGCTCCACCATCGGTGGCCGTGCCTTTAGCTGCCAAGTCTCTCAGCTCTGGAATTAATTCCCTCCCTAAACCCCTCCGCCTCACTATTTCCTCCTTTGACACTCCTTAAAGCCTATCATTTGCCCTAATATCTCTGTGGCTTGGTGTCAAATTTTGTTTTATAACACTCTCGTGGCTGTGGGATGTTTTACTACGTTAAAGGCACAATATAAATACAAGTTGCTGTTGTCTGCAATCTGGTGCATTAACTGTAACCGTAGAAGGTCACCCCCTACTGCACCACGTGCCATCTCTCTCCCCTTGCTTTAGGTCTTGAGGTTGTTAAGGTCGTGCCATGTTTTGGGGTTTGCAGGTGAACATGTTGGAAGTGTTCTGTATGTACAGTCTTGCTGTTGAACTGTAGTTTAGGATCTTCATTTCTCTACTCTTGCCTGATGTGTTTGACGACTTGCCTCGGAGTCCTGCATGTGTCCTGACTCCAGTCGTTCTGTCGTCATTCATTGAACATTGAGCAGCTTATGTGCAGTCTGAACCGGCTAGCCAGTTGCAAGTTAAAATGAAGTTTGTTTTTGTATCTTAGAGTAAAATATTATTTCTGTGATTGCTGCAGATTATATATTAGGATTATTGAAAATATTTTAACAATGTATGCAGCAATTAAACATTTACGTGTGCAGAATAGGACCGCTGATGGAGAATTTTTTATAGTTCATTGTATTGAAATTTCTTTTGCAAATTTTTGGCATCACTATCTTTCCCTTCATGTCCTGTAGGATATTGACACCTTTGTAATGAGAGAAAGAGTTGCATTTATGTAGCGCCTTTCACATCCACCAGACATCTCAAAGCGCTTTACAGCAAATTACATACTTTTGGGCTATAGTCACTGTTGTAATGTGGGAAATGCGGCAGCCAGTTTGCAAACAGCAAGCTCCCACAAACAGAATGTGATAATGACCAGATAATCTTCTTTTGTTACGTTGATTGAGGGATCAATATTGGCCAGGACACTGGGGATAATTCCCCTAGTCTTCAAAATAGTACAATGGGGTCTTTTACGTCCACTAGAAAGGGCAGACTGGGCATCGGTTTAATGTCTCATCCGAAAGACGGCATCTCTGACGGTGCTGGAGTGTCAGCCATGATTTTTTTTGTGCTCAAGTCCCTGGAGTGGGACTTGAACTCTCAACGTTTGCTACCCACTGAGCCACAGCTGACACTGTCAGTGCAAGTTCCCACAGCTAATGGTAACAGTTATTTTTTGGTACCGGTCCCAAGTTGGCGTTATGCACGTCAGCAGATTATTCCACCAGGGAGATACCCTAGTTGCACCTCACCCGACATCAACACTCGTGGATATTTCCAGCAGGAGAAGGAACCCTAGCTGACTTTTGTTTCTGTTGCTGCACTGAGACTGAGCTGTAGTACTAAGGGAGCACGGCACTGTCAGAGGTGCCATCTTTCGGATGAGACGTTAAACCGAGGCCCCATCTGTTCTCGGGTGGATGTAAAAGATCCCATGACACTACTACAAAGAGGAGCTGGGACGTTATCCCCGGTATCCTGGCCAATATTTATCTGCATAAATCAGCATAACAAAACCAGATTATCTGATCATTATCACATTGCTGTTTGTGAGAGCTTGCTGTCTGCACTTCATTGTCTAAAAGTGCTTGGGGGCATCCTGAGGTTATGAAAGATGTTATATAAAGGTGTTTACTTCACTGAGACTGTCTTGTGTTTCTAGTGTTCTGTAATTCTGGCAATTTCAAAGAGCGATTGAGTGGATGAACTTCCCTTTCAAAAACGTGGTTCTGGACAAGCTTCCCTATATTTTAACTTTCTATTCCAAATATCTTGTTACTTACAAATGACTTTGTGATGAAGATCTGTCACCTAAAACATCTACAGGATAAACAGCTGTACTACAAATGTACACTTAACCGAGAAGCATTAAAAGCATTTAAAACCTGTACAGCAATCTTGTTTTGAAATCCATGGAATTAAAATGTGTTGCAGCAATTAGCATGTTGGAAAGTAAATGTTCTTTTTGCAGCCATTATATAGAAACCTGTTTATTGTGTTCAGTAGATCAGGGCCAATGGCAAAGGTTGTGCATATCAATTGAATAGAATGTGGACAGCGGTGAGTGGTGTTTTATGTGGAAATTAATCTTGTAGTTATTGCCCCATCTCCCAGATGATTTATATCTCCAAAAAACACATCCTGTTTTGCTTCATTTACATCCATCATAACGGTTAAAATGCCACTTTCCCCTTCGTTATTTTACTCTCTTTTTTTTCCCCCTTACAGTTTTCTCCCCTCCCCCCCCCCCCCCCCCCCCCGGCCACTGCTGCAAGTGCGGAATTCTTGCTGTGGCCTGTGGCATAGTTCCATGAGCACTGGGCATTCTCCAATAGGTTACTCAAGTCTGCTCCGAGGTTGTAAAAATCACCTGTCTGTTTGACTGTAGGAGACACCAAAGCCAAGCCTGATTCTGTCCTCTCCTGACATGCACACACCCATGTTTCTGTGAGGGGGGGGGTAGGGGGGGGCTCGCTAGATGGTCAGGAGTGCAAACAATAGCTAACTTCGGTTGCCACCCATTCACTGCTGAAACCCTCATCCATACATACCTCCACACTTGACTACTCCAATGCTCTCCTGACCGACCTTCCATTTTCCACCCTTTGTAAGCTTCAGCTCATCCAAAACTCTGCTGCCTGTCTTTTTTTGCCTCTCTCAGGAGATCACATGGTTTCAGGTGGGGTGGAGTGTATATGTTGTGATACACAAGGTATTGCAATTGTGTGGGACAGACTTGATGGACCAGATGGTCTTTACCTGTCTGTCATTTTTTGTCTCCTGCCTTCGCCTATCACTCCTGTCCTTGCTGACCTACATTTATTCCCAATCCTCCAACACCTCAAATTTAAACCCCTTGATGACCTCACCCCCTCCCTGTCTCTAACCACCACCAGCCCTACAACCATGCAAAGACAGTGTTCCTTTAACTGGCCTATTGTGCATCACTCACTCCTTACACCTTACCATTGGCGGCCGTGCCTTCAGCGGTCTAGATCCTAACCGCTTTGCCTCTCCATCTCCCTCTTCTCCTTTAAGATTTTTCTTACAATCCACCTCTTTGACTAAGCTGTTGGTTACCCCATCCATCAGCACCTCCTGTGGCTTGGCCTCGTTGGTTTTTGAATACGTTTCTGCGAAGCACCTCGGGATGTTTTTCTATATTAAATGTACTTTGCAAATGCAAGTTGCTCTTACGGCTGCCCCAATAGATCAGCTAACTCAGCATGGTGGGTGTCAAACCATGGAATCTCCCGACCCAACTACTAAAACTGTCTTGAGGTGCACACTTTATATAAAAAAAAACTTTCTAGCCCACTTTACATCTGGCACTATTTCGTGGCTGAGCGAACGTGCTTAATTGTGGAAAGTCATATGCTGGGACATTGTAGTGCATATTCATGACTTGTTCTGGGGCAAGGTTATTGGCATATTGGTGTGTTGCAGCATCGCGTCTCCTCCGATGCCCATAATGATGCGGTGAGAAAATTACAGCAGAACCACAGGTTGCCATGTTGACATTATGGAGTGCCTGTGACTGCTTTGATTGGAGCAGTTTATTTCCTTGATGATTATCGTGTTACCAGTATGAGCACCGTTTGCTTCCTTCAAAATAATAGTGTGACCAAAAGGTATGTTTGTCTTGAGAGTTCATTTTAAAAACACAAATATTTGATCAAAGGAAACCTAGGGATGAGATTGTGTGTAAGTGTGGGGGGAGTTGTGAGTGAGTGTTTGTGGTGGGGGGTAGTATTAGATTGTGTGGGGGTGGCATTAGATTATGTGGAGGGGGTGGGGGGGGGGGGAAGAGATTGATTGTGAGAGTGTATGTATGTTTATGATGTTGCAGCGTCCTGGTTCATGTGAAAGTTGATGCCCCTCCACCTCTTTCTGATCAGACGTGGTGTAGCTTGGCTGAGCTGGAAATATCGATAATTACTGATTTTTGGTTACTGAGGAGCCCATCACAGGTAGGGGAGAGGGTTTCATTCACATCAGTTCCATTTTGTGTTTGGGTCTGTTAGGTTTTGAGACTCCTCCAATTTGGCTTTTATCTGCTTCAATCTGAAGAACTTGGAGCCATTTTTTTCTTTCTATGAGGAATGCTGTATTCTGCTTCTACAGTGTGTACAGGGCGGCTAGCCATGAGGGAATGCTGTATTCTGCTCCTACAATGTGTACAGGGCGGCTGGCCATGAGGAATGCTGTATTCTGCTCCTACAGTGTGTACAGGGCGGCTGGCCATGAGGAATGCTGTATTCTGCTCCTACAATGTGTACAGGGCGGCTGGCCATGAGGAATGCTGTATTCTCCTACAATGTGTACAGGGCGGCTGGCCATGAGGAATGCTGTATTCTCCTACAATGTGTACAGGGCGGCTGGCCATGAGGAATGCTGTATTTTCCTACAATGTGTACAGGGCGGCTGGCCATGAGGAATGCTGTATTCTCCTACAGTGTGTACAGGGCGGCTAGCCATGAGGGAATGCTGTACTCTGAAGCAATGTGTACAGGGCGGCTGGCCATGAGGAATGCTGTATTCTCCTACAGTGTGTACAGGGCGGCTAGCCATGAGGGAATGCTGTACTCTGAAGCAATGTGTACAGAGTGGCTGGCCATGAGGGAACGCTGTATTCTGCTTCTACAGTGTCCGTGCGGTGGCTGACTCCTTGCAAACGACTCCCAGTCGTAATCGTGACGGCGACACCACGTAAAGTTGCTAAATCCGGTGTGGCTGGGAAGCAATTTTTTTTAAATGGTTCTTTCTGGCAACTGATCTTAACAGACCTTTTGGCCTTGTTGCACAGGAGCCTTTAGCACTAGAGCAATATTAAAGCAGTTCCAAAAAGGCAAGTTGTTTCCAGAATGAGTTGTGATCTCTTTATCTGCCTTGTTTTACACTACCGTATGGTGTCAGCCGTGGTTCAGGTGGGTAGCACTCTCGCCTCCTGAGTCGGAAGGTTTGGGCTCAAATCCCGCTCCAGAGATTGGAGCACAAATCCAGGCTGTCACTCCGACGCAGTACTGAGGAAGTGCTGCAATGTTGGAGGTGCTTTCTTTCAGATGAGATGTTAAACCAAGGCCCCTGCTGCGCGCTCAGGTGGACATAAAGGATTCCATGGCACTATTTCGAGGAGGAACAGGGTAGTTCTCCCCGGTGTCCTGGCCCATTATTTAACCCCCAACCAACATCACTAAAACAGACTATCTGGTCATCATCACATTGCTGTTTGTGGGACATTGTGCACAAATTGGCTGCCATGTTTCCTACATTACAACAGCGCTTCAAAAGTCTTTCACGATCTCTGGATGTCCACTTTACCAGATGAGTGGGTAAAAAAGAAAGACTAGCATTTATAAAGGCAAGTATATTAAAGATGGATGTTATTGAAGTTTGTTGCTTTAAAGTCTTTTATTATTTGTTCTGTTGTTCAAGAATTCATAAGCTTTTTTAAATAGTTAAATCCACAACAGCGTATACATAATTCTTACTGACAAGTTAATTGCCATTCGGGTGAATTTGACCCAGTAAAAATTGCTATTTTTGGAAGTATGCTGAGTTTGACGGTGATTCATTTCTCAATTGATTTGTAGAATGTTTTTCTTTAACCTCCCCCTCCTTCTCATTAATGTGAACCACACCGTATGGATTCTCCTTTTTTTGAATGATGTCATTAAAGTGGGATGTTTATTTGCAACAGAAAAATGTTCTGATTGGGTCCCCTTGATCACATGACCTATTGCTGATTGGTCCCCTTGGAGGATAAGACACACCCAGCAGTTTCTCTGGAATGAGTAATTAGAACCGCCCTGCCTATGTAATCAGTGACTTTGCAAAGTATAATTCGAGCCATTCTGACTGTCGACTCCAGATAGGAGAGAGCTCACACACACACCTCCTCCTACCACCCCCATCCCAGCCCAAGTTCCTACCCCATCCCAGTCCAAATTCCTGACCTTACCCCCCACCCCACTTTCCGCCACACCATAGATATAGGGCATTGTGTGTTGGGTCACAGATTGTTAACAAGTTTATTGGGTATGAAGTGAATAATGCCGTGTCGTGACTTCCAGATTTCGTCCACCCCAATTATGTCACTTGCCAATCATGCACCAAGCTTTCCGAGAAATTGGGTGTGGGTGTAAAGGGGGTGGGGTTGGAAGAACGTGATCAGTCTTCCCTGAGTTCTCTCTCTCCCTTTCCCTTCCTCTCCCTTTCCCTTCCTCTCCCTTTCCCTTCCTCTCCCTTTCCCTTCCTCTCCCTTTCCCTTCCTCTCCCTTTCCCTTCCTCTCCCTTTCCCTTCCTCTCCCTTTCCCTTCCTCTCCCTTTCCCTTCCTCTCCCTCTCCCTTTCCCTTCCTCTCCCTTTCCCTTCCTCTCCCTTTCCCTTCCTCTTCCTCTCCCTTTCCCTTCCTCTCCCTTTCCCTTCCTCTCCCTTTCCCTTCCTCTCCCTTTCCCTTCCTCTCCCTTTCCCTTCCTCTCCCTTTCCCTTACTCTTCCTCTTCCTCTTCCTCTCCCTTTCCCTTACTCTTCCTCTTCCTCTCCCTTTCCCTTCCTCTCCCTCTCCCTCTCCCTCTCCCTTTCCCTTTCCCTTTCCCTTTCCCTTTCCCTTTCCCTCCCTCTCCCTTTCTCTCCCTCTCTCCCTCCCTCCCTCCCTCCCTCCCTCCCCCTCTTCATTCTACCCCCCCCCCCAGTCTCTGTCTCCCCACCCCCAGTTCCTCTGTCTTTCTCCCCCCCCCGTCCCCCAGTCTCTGTCTCACCTCCCTCCCCCCAGCCAATCTCTCTGTCTCTCCCCAGTCTCATTACCTCTGATTTTTTTCACTCTCTCAGAAGATCGCAAAAATGTTTGTGTAGATAACCACAGCGATATTTTAGGCAAAAGTCCCTATCAGCAAAGCACTCCGGGCTCCTCCCAATACAGGCATCCGGTTTTGGGATCGAGGAGTCTGCACAGGGGGGTTGGGGGGGTGCAGGGGCATGAGTCCAGGGTGCGCATGCGCAGAAGGACACACAAAAAACTGTTGCAAATAATAACGCTGATTAAAGTGCATCTCTGCTTGACTTTATAGTACCTTAAATGGATACCCTTCATGGCTCTATCAAAGAATCTTTTCAAATATGAATTTTGAAAGCAACTGCAATCAAACAAAATTTGTTATGAACATGTCTGGGATTTTTATTCATTGGGTGTGGGCATCGCTGGCAAGGCCTGCATTTGTTGGCCATCTCTACTTGCCCTTGAGAAGGTGGTGGTGAGCCACAGTATAATGCAACTGAGTGGCTTGCTAGGCCATTTCAGAATGCAGTTAAGAGTCAGCCACATCGCTGTGGGTCTGTCGTCATATATAGGTCAGACCGGGTAAGACGGCCGTTTCCTTAGTGGACCAGATGGTCGCAATTACTGTTACCAGCTTTTTATTCAGATTTTTAATTAACTGGTGGGATTTGAACACGTGTCTCTAGATCATTAGTCCAGGCCTCTGGACTACTCGTTTAGTAACCTAATCACTGTGCTACAGTTCCCTTAAATCAAATATTGTGAAGTTCAGTATACCATTCTACTATTTTATATCTACTATTTTTTTTAAATGTTACAACGATGCATTAAATATTCAAAGTACCTGGCTCTACATGAGCTTTTCACTTAGTGCAAGAAGGAAACAAAGAACTGGTCAGAATAATAGCTTAACAGAAATTCTAGATATGATGGCTTGGATACTTCATAAAGATCGCTAAAATAAGTACGGATGAGGGAGGTCATTCGATCCATCTAGTTCATCCTTGCATAGACTCCTACAGTTGCTCGGTCACAGCATCTCAATGTAGCCTGACTGATTCCAAGATTTTTGTGATTTTATTGGGTTGAAATCAGAAGCATAGGTGACACCGGGGGTAATTTTAATCTAATCGCCCACCTCCCTATCAGGAAACTGACTGGATCGGGTACAACACTGGTTTTAGACAGCCCCCCCAGGTCAATTTTGTTCTCCATTGACTTCAGTAGGGAGTAATATTGGACAGGGAGCAAAACTAGCCTACCACCCAATCCCAGGGGTTTCCATTCGGTTAACATTTCTCCATGGTGTCTGACTTCACAGATATCTGCCAAACTTACTCCACTTTCTCGCCTCTCGTGACATCTCGGCCCACCCATTCCTTTCTGTTTGCCTTTCAGATTCACTGATATTTCAGTCAGTAATCTGCATGCTATAGCAATATTTCTAGCGGCTCATCACCATTTTCTGTAGGGCAATTAGGGATGGGCAATAAATGCCAGTCTTGCCAGCGACACCCACATCCCATGAACAAATAAAAAAAGAAAGATTTGGAGCAGAAGAGGTTTTCTAACCTAGAGTGTAACTTGTATATGTGGTCTCAGTTATAGATATATATCATGGCCTTTATTGTAAAGGATTCCTCACTTGTGCTCCTGTTATTTATGTTTCATTTTATTAATTCTCTAGTATTGGTTTGCAGCTCTGTGGAAATTGTTGCCGAACACTATTAGTGCAAACTGCAAATCAGCAGCTGCACGCACAACTTGTTCTTTATGTTGTTTTAATGATGTGCTTGTGTTCCCAGTACTTTGGTTTCAAGCAGCTGGTGGCATTTCCAAAGTAAGGTTGCTGGATTTGCTAAACACAGGAAAACCTATGTTTTTAAAAAGGAAATGCACGCCTGTTCTTCCCAGCTTTAGCGATTCTGGCAATGTTTACTTCGGGAATGTTGCCGGCTGTGCGGAACCCGCGTGTTGGAAGCAGCAGCACTATCTGATCACTAAACCCAACAACCGAAAGGTACAAGATTACACCCCAGAGCAGTGCTGAGGGAGCGCTGCTCTGTCGGAGGTGGTCTTTCAGATGAGACGTTAAAACGAGGAAATGCCTGCTCCTTCCGGTGGCCGTAAAAGATCCCGTGGCACTTTTCGAAGAAGAGCAGGGGAGTTATTCCTGGTGTCCTAGCCAATATTTATCCCTCAATCAACATCACGAACACAGACTATCTGGTCATCATCACATTGTTGTTTGTGGGATCGTACTTTGCACAAATTGCATGCCGCGTTTCCTACATTACAACAGTGACTACACTCCAAAACTTACTTCATTGTCTGTAAAGTGCTTTGCGACGTCTGGTGGTCATGAAAAGTGCTATAGAAATGCAATTTTTTTAAACTTCATTTGGCCATTTAATTGACCTCCAGAAGCACAGAGCAAAACCACCTCAAGATGGTGCTGCCTCATTTACATTAGCGCTATCTCCAATGTTGAACGTATAACAGCCTAGCTGTCCAGCAAAATGACAACTTTATGGACCAAACTCACTGAGAAACTGTGACCGTAAAGTCTTGGCTAGCATTCTTGCCCCGAGGTTTGGAAACATGTAACACCAGCTGGCTCACAGGGGCCAGACAGGATTTGTCTGTGGGCACCACTTGCAACGGTGCAAGGCATCGTCTGTGATTTAATTTAATTTAAACAACAAATGAAATTTCAGTCCTTGATCCTTTCATTAGATGCTGAGAAAGCATTTGTTAAATTGGGTTTCTTTTTGTAGCTCTTAAGTATTATTTTAATTTGGGTTTGGGCACAGATTGGTCGGCTGCAAGTCTGCACTTGCTATTTCCCATTCTTGGTTGGGCTGTCTGGGCAAGAGGTAAGCAGAGTCTTGTTACTTGCTCTGCTAGTAGTGAAGTGGAGGAAAGGAACCGTTTCGCATGAGGTTAGTAAGCGAATACCCCAGGCTGCTCTCGCGCTCTCAAACTTTCTAGTAGCCGGTTCCAGACTTGTATTGGCAGAAGTCTGGGAAATGGATCATGGCTCTTGCAACAAAAGCTGCTTTTTAACATCTGCTTTAGTGGCCTAATTCTTAATTATTGGTTACTCAACCAGCACGATACGTCATCTTCCTGTCCCAATGAGAGGTTTCAGCCTGACAAATGGAAAGCACACCGAGTTTGAAATGCTAGTTTTTGACGTAAAAGGACAGATGGTTAGGACGTCTATATTTGGTAGCATGGCCACCAAGATTCTGGACTTGATTTGCCACATAAGCCCTCCCCCAGTGTATGCGGCCTTTGAGATCTCTATATAGACAGTGTGTGTTTTCATTTAGATTCTTGGCTGATATGGAGATCATAAACTAAATACATTGCTATGTATCTGAAATTATGATCCATCCCATAAGGCTGCTTACATTATTTACGTACTCACTGGAATTGTCTCTCAGATAAGTGAATATTATCAATAAAACATTTTTGGATCTGACGTACTTCATAGAGTGATATGTATTTTAAAAGGGAAGACCGTCATTTCATTCTTCTGATCTGGTGATGGATATTTAAGAGTGCCTCCCAATCTATAAGCATTCTTCACCAACATCTAATTGACCTCTGCATCACCAGTTTACAGGAGTTTTGTTTTGAGGCCTTCGAGTCGGGCCTGGCTAGACAAAGCTGTGCTTTTAGGAGAAGAATAGTGCACCGTATAATGTAGTGTATTGGAACATAAGAACATAAGAAATAGGAGCAGGAGAAGGCCATATGGCCCCTCGAGCCTGCTCTGCCATTTAATACGATCATGGCTGATCCGATCATGGACTCGGGTCCACTTCCCTGCCCGCTCTCCATAACCCCTTATTCTCTTATCGTTTAAGAAACTATCTATTTCTGTCTTAAATTTATTCAATGTCCCAGCTTCCACAGCTCTCGGAGAAGAAATTTCTCCTCATCTCAGTTTTAAATGGGCGGTCCCCTTATTCTAAGATTATGCCCTCTAGTTCTGGACTCCCCTATCGGCGGAAACATCCTCTCTGCATCCACCTTGTCAAGCCCCCTCATAATCTTATGTTTCGATAAGATCACCTCTCATTCTTCTGAATTCCATTGAGTAGAGGCCCAACCTACTAAACCTTTCCTCATAATCAACCCCCTCATCTCTGGAATCAACCTTGTGAACCTCCAAAGCTAGTATATCCTTTTGTAAATATGGAAACCAAAACTGTATGCAGTATTCCAGGTGTGGCCTCACAGATATCCTGTATTACTGTAGCAAGACTTCCCTGCTATTATACTCCATCCCCATTGGCCTTCCTGATCACTTGCTGTACCTGCATACAAACCTTTTGTGTTTCATGCACAAGTACCCCCAGGTCCTGCTGTACTGCAAATTTTGCAATCTTTCTTAAATAATAACTTGCTCCTTGATTTTTTTCTGCCAAAGTGCATGACCTCACACTTTCCAACATTATACTCCATCTGCCAAATTTTTGCCCCCTCACTTAGCCTGTCTATGTCCTTTTGCAGATTTTGTGTCCTCCTCACACATTGCTTTTCCTCCCATCTTTGTATCATCGGCAAACTTGGCTACGTTACACACAGTCCCTTCTTCCAAGTCGTTAATATAGATTGCAAATAGTTGGGGTCCCAGCACTGATCCCTGCGGCACCCCACTGGCTACTGATTGCCAACCGAGACTGAACCATTTATCCCTACTCTCTCCTTGTTAGCCAATCCTCTATCCAATATATTACCCCCAACCCCATGTTCTTTTATCTTGTGCAGAAACCTTTTATGTGGCACCTTGACAAATGCCTTCTGGTATTGTCTGACCTATGGGAAATAGCAATGGTATGAAAGAAAAAAAGGAAGACTTGCATTTCTATTGTGCCTTTCGCAACCTCTGAACATCCCAATGCACTTTACAGCCAATTAAATATTGTTTTAAGTGTCGTTACTATTGTAATGGTCACGTAGGCTGTTTAAAAAATATTTATTGGAAGACATTGGCAAGCCAGTATTTATTTCCTGCCCTGAAGGCATTATGAATCAACCAGGTAGCATGGGACTGGAACTGCATGTGAGCCAGACCAGCAGGTAGGGTGGCAGGATCCCTTCCCTGAAGGACATTATTGAACCAGTTAGGTTCTTGTGATAATTCAGCAACTTTTATGGTCATTTTCTGATGCTCGCTCGCATTACTAGATTTACTGAATTCATTTTCACAATTCACATAGAATTGAAAAGTAGGGAAGTTATGCTAAACCTGTATCGAACCTTGATTAGACCACACTTCGAGCACTGTGTACAGTTCTGGTTGCCAAATTATAAAAAGGATATAGAGGCACTGGAGAGGATGCAGAGAAGATTTACAAGGATGATACCAGAAATGCGAGGGTATACATATCAGGAAAGGATGAACAGGCTGGGTCTCTTTTCTTGGGAGAGGGGCGGTGGGTAACCTAATAGAGAGGCCTTTACAATTATGAAAGCATTAGATAGAGTGGATACAGAGAGAATGTTTCCACTTGTGGGGAAGAGCATAACTTAGAGGTCATCAATATAAGATAGTCATCAAGAAATCCAGTGGGGAATTAAGAAGAAAATTCTTTACCCAAAGAGAATTTGCTGCCACAGGGAGTGGTTGAAGCGAATAGTATAGATCTATTTAAGGGGAGGCTAGACATGAGGAAGAAGGAAATAGATGAGGAAAGGCAGGAGGAGGCTCGAGTGGAGCATAAACACCAGAATGGACTGGATAGGCTGAATGGCCTGTTTCAGTGCCATATATCCTGTGTAATTTGCCATATGAGATTCACAAGTTCTGGGTTTCTAGAACAATGCCTTAACCACCAAGCTAGCTTACCTATTGAAGTATGAAAGCAAGTTATTTTGGCACACCTCAAACCCTTGTTAGCATGTTTCTCTAGTGTTTGCACTTCAGCTTGCAGTGCTGCCACTGGAGCATTAATGATGATTGGTTCTCAGTGCTTGAAGGTGGTTGTCCTAAGAGCTCCTGTTAAGAGTGGAAGCAAGTCTTCCTCGATTCCGAGGGACTGCCTATGATGATGACTGATGCTATCTTAATGCAGGCATCTGTAACAGAGACTAATATAGGTTTAAAAGATACTGGGTGGGCGTATTTTGCCCTGTGAAATATGGCTTGAGGATTAAAAGAAGAAAATCTGGAAATGCTGCAAACTCAAATAATCAGCAGAAAATGCTGGAGATAGACAGCAGTTCCACCAGCATCTGTAAAGGGAAAAGACCTTTTGACATTGAGAATCAAAAAAGGGTCTATGCTGAAAATGTTCAATCATCATTTCTATCTAATGGACCTCTAAGATTGTGGGTTTCAGATGATGCCTTGTACTCTGATTGTTGTATTACTGCCTTGACGTCCACTCGTGCATTTTAACACTATTTTGTGGATTCCCCCCCCCCCCCCCAAGCCTGGCTGAGCAAAGTTAGTGGGTGAGCGGGTAAATACTTGGAACAGTGCGAGCTACTGGCTACATGGGATTGGATTTACAGTAAATTGTGATGTCCTGTGACGACTCTCGGGCTGATTCGGGGCTCATAACTTGACTAGTCTGAGAAGAACTTCTGTTGTTCCAAGCATCTGCTAATAGGATTTGTAAAATCAGAAGGTAGCCCTTCAGCCCAGCATGCCTGTACTCGTCCTTCCTCTTCATCTGGCGCTGTCGGCTTAATCCCATTTTCCAGTGCATTTCCTATATCCTTTCATACTGCTTTTCAAATAGTTATTTTAAATAGTGCTGGTCTCTGGCTAAAATGATCACTTGTGGCAAAGCATTTCACCTCTAAACAGTTTTTCTAACTTTCTCCGTATTCTTCTAGTGATACTCGGAAATCTGTGGCATCTTGTAACTGATTCACTAGCAAGGAAACTTTCTTTCACTATTTACACTCAAAACCGTTTAATATTTTGAAAGCCTCTGGTTCCAATGAAAAAGGCCCTGATTTTTTTTCAAGCCTTTCTTCATGACTATAACCTCATTTTCCTGGGATCATTCCAGTTTGCTGTACACTTTCCGTGATACTAATATCTTTCCTATAATGGGTGCCCAGAACTGCATGCAATATCCCAACTGTGGCCTAACCAATGTCTTTTACCAATTCACCGTCACTTCTTTCCTTTATACTCGCCCCTGTTTATAATGCCCAGAATACCACTTTTAGCCCTTTCTTCTTCTAGTTCCATCATTTAATAGATTTTAATATCTGCACTAATGTTCCCCGTAAGCTGTATTTTGTTCTATGCGGCCTGTTTCTTTTAATGCGCGATCCCTTTAAATTTCTGCGCATGCGTGGAATTTACAGTGTAAAAGCCGGTGAGCGGCCTGCGCAGGACCTTTCCCATTAGTGTGCGGTCGCGCGAATGCATCTTAGCGAGAACGTTGATCTGCAGCCCTTAAATCTTTCTGTTTTTCCACTCTTAATACCTGCATCATTTGGGATATACTTTCTTTGATGGCTATTTTGCCCCCAAGTGTACACTTCTGTACATTGACTTGTTTTTGCCATCCATCTGCTCACTGTTAATCTGTCTCTGTTTTCCTGCAATCTCTTGCATTCTCACAGTTTGCCAAAGCCCTTGCTTGATATCGGCAGCAAACATCAATGTCATTCTGTTTGGTAAGGTCGCCTCTGAGTGAGATGGTCATGGATTCAAGCCTCATTCCAGGACTCTTTCGTATGGTACAGGAGCAAATCAAACGTGGATATCCAGGCCAAAGTTTCCGGTGTAACAGCATGGATATCTTGTAGGCTGCCTGTGAATTTCCTCTGAGTGCTCCAGGATCTGATCAGGAGCTCCACAGTCACATGATGGGGGCTGCTTTAATCTTCCACCAATGGAGAAGGTGGCAGCATCGACCATGACCGGTTCTGAGGCGGTTGATGGTTGTCCACTGTTTGCGAGGGAAGGTTTGATCCTTCCGGTTGTACTGTGGGGTCCTCTATAAGGAATCCATTCCGTCTGTCGCAATTCTTCCAAGCATTTTGCCATCAGTCATCAAGGCTGAGGAGAGATCGTTGAAGGGCTTCAGCAACGGTCCAAAATGGCCTTCTAGATTTGAGTCGGGTTGGTGGTAGGTTGTTGAAGTCGACCTGAATCAACATGTCTTTGCTGGTGTAGCGGTTGTATTCTCTGGAGACTGCATATTCGCAGCGTAGGTGTGGTGGTGCGATATTTGCAAGCATGGGCAGCCAAAGTGTTGGGTGCCGATAAAAGTGTCCGGTGATCGTTCTCACAGTAGAATTCCAGGACTGAGCGCTTGTTTTAAGCTGACACTTGGGTGTAATAATGAGGGAGTATCCGAGGTGCCATATTCAGTTGAATTTTTATTTTTAAATTATTTTTCAGCGATTCGATAGTTAAGAGTCTCGTGAATGTTTTGTGATTTTAAATTAAAAAAAAAAAATTTTTTTTTGCAATTTTCTTTTTGGTGTTTTCCGCCTTCCCAAGGCGCCTCTCGCAGCGATATCTGCCTCGGAGAAAAGTTGCCGGAAATTCGCGGTTTGCGCCACAAATACTCATGCAGCGCCGATTTATACCGCTGCGCAAATTGAAGCTTGAATTTTGGGCCTCGTAGCGATAGCAAAGTGAAAGCGTATTTTTGGCAAAAAAATACAGTTCTCGCCAAAAAAATGAATTTCTAGCCCTAGGAGTTTACCCACAATCAATGTGACATTAGCTGTTAATTTCCTGATTTATCTCTATTTTCCCCCCTCCTTTTTTATACATTTGCCACCCATTGGCATAATTCCAATTTCCAGAGGTTTTTGGCTCCTGCCTCTGCTATCTCCTCCTCAGTATTGTGATGCGTGCCATCTATTTTTAATCCTATTAACTTTTTCATGCAGTTTCATGTTAAATATTCATCATCAGCAGTGGGCATTTCACATTCTCAGGTACTCCTACTTTCATCGTACTCTGTAAAAACTCATCCGGCATTCCTGGGCTCTTCGTCTAAGCGTTAAATCCTTTTTTCTGACTATCCTTTTATTTCTTATAAAATCCCATGCTACTTCCCATTAAGGTGACCACCAGCCGCCTTTCATACTCCTTCTTGGAGCCTTTATAATTTCCTTTCTGTACCTCCGGTTTCTTCTGTGTTACTATGTGGTTGTTTAAAGCTCATTTTTGCTGTGGCCTCTTTGATCTCTGGAACCTCTGCTTCTGATGTGCCCCCTTTCACTCCCTAGTTAAAATATACTTGGCTTTACCAACTCCAGCTCCAGACTGCTGGTCTGCTGTTTGTTCTGCTATTTCTCCAATCACTTAATCTGAGTTAGGTCGTCGTTCATGCCAGTGAAGTTTAATTTTAATTAAATTGGATTATCAGCATTTTTTTTTAAACCAAGAAGGGGTTAGACATAAGCTGTTGCTGTTCAGTAAGTCTAGTAGTCAATTTATTTTTCTCTGTGCATAACAGGATGTTACCAATTTTTTTTTTCTAAAACTCCATTTGCTCCCCTCCCCCAAAAGCTTTATAAGCCTTGTCCCGTTTTAAAAGTAAGTTCCTGTTCAGTACCACCAGACTGCCTGATCCTTCGTGTTCCTTACAATTATATGAACATTACTTCGTGTTCTTTTTCTGAACTGCTAACAGCACCTCTGACTGAAATGTAAGTGCAGTAAAGTAAATGAGGTCTTCAGAGCGACCTGGAAACCCGGCTTTTGATGCTTGTCCATGTAGATCAGCAAAGCTGTTTCTCACTTGCTGACCTGACCTATATGGACTTTGCCTCGGAACGGTGACCAGAAAATGAAGTTGACTGCCCGGCTTCAGAATAAGTACATGCAAACTCGATCACAGGCAATGCCACCTCGTCCTTGTATCCCTCATCACTCGCATCCCCTGGCTTCTTCTTCTCCACTGCCAGCTGTTTCCTTAAACCCCTCTCCCCTGCTCCTTCCAGCCTTACCAACAAGTATAAGGAGCACATGGACATGTTTCATCAGTATGATTGAGGCCATTTGTTCAGCTGCCTCGCTGCCTTTTGGATTACTTTCTGAAATAACTGAGTGCCTGGTGGCCAATAAGCAAATTGATGAATGCTGTAAACATTGGCCATGCTAACTCGCACAGAACCTCGCAGGCAGCACAACACCATCAATTATTCCTATTGCACTTTAAATTCCATGGCACAGAAATCCAGTAATGAACATTTGCTGCTGGCAATTTGTGGCACATTGCTTGCTGTTTCACTGGCTGCACAGTGGTCCTGCTTTACACGAGTTTCATAAATGTTAAGAGAAAAAATGGCAAATGCTGGAAATCTGAAGTAGAAAATAGCAAAAATACATCACCGATTAGTCACAGTGGGAGGGGAAGGGAGGAGGAGAGGGATTAATGTTTTGGGGTAGGACATCTCGGCAGGATTGTGAAAGTGTGGTGAAAGTGCGAAAGAATGACTTGCATACGGGTGGAGCGTTTAAGTGATGTGTGCTAGGGCAGCCTGGGAAGCAGAAAATGCAGCGCTATTGCTGCTTGTGCAACTTTGACTAACGCTGACGAGGAAAATGCCAGTGTAATCGCTTTTGATGGGTATCCAGGAGGTTTGTAGCCAAAGTTTGAAAACTTACTCTGTTGCAGCTTTGGTAGTCAGTGGATTGCTTTGTAGAGAGAGAAATGTTTGCCTTGTTCATGCAGCTAGATTAGTTACATTAATATCATATCTGGGACTGCTTATGTGATCAATGGGAAAAGTCCCGCGCTTTCCCATTGTAAGTACAGCACATGCGCAGCAATTTAAAGGGACTGCGCAATGAAAGAAACAGGCGGCGCAGAACAAAGCGCAGCTTATAGGGAACGTTGTATATGATCTGTTCTTTTCAAAACCCTTGCTGACTATTTTTTTCCCTTTCCCCTTTCAGGTGCATGTTTCGTTTTCCCAGCACTGTGATAAAGATTACATTTACGTCGCTTTACAGTAAGCAGGAGGTGAAGGAGGAGCAGCCGCCGTCTCCCATCCGTCCGCTCCGCCCGCAGATCTCACCACTCAAAATTAACATTCCTGATCCAAACATCGACCTGGTCAGCCCCATCCCCTCGCCCACTGGCACCATCAGGTAGGACCTTTAAACACACCGAGAGTTGTATCTAGCTTGCCTCCAATGAGGGGGAGAAGTATGTCTCCACCCAGAGCCCTGTGCGCTGTTTCCTGGCATGAGGAAGAGACATGCCGTTGGGTATTGTGACAGAGAATGTGACCGTGGGACCGACTGCCAGCGTGGCCCAGGCTTACCCAAGATGGGCAGTTTACTGCACCAGAATTGTGGTTACAGGTCCCTGTTCTTCGACTCCCTTGACCGAGCATTGGGAACCACGTTGTATTTTGATTCTTTACTTCTGTGTGTGTGAGAAACAGAGTTCATTATCAATGCATTGAACTATATGTTTTGGTTCATTATAGCTATTGCAAAAATGCTTGCTTAAGAGGCTATTCTTCTGTCACGTTCCTTACTATGTGATTGAAACAAGTCTTTTATTATCTTGCTTGTGATGCTGTGAGGATTAACTTGTATATGCACAGGGGCGTCTAGCTCAATGAAGAAGATAACTGCTGTACCAGCCCTGGTTTGATGTGTAGAAACGTCTGGTCAAATATATATGATGTAACCATGTTGGTGTTCGCTTTCTAACTGGTTGGGTGAAAACTAGCTTAAAAGGCTGTTTTTTAATTTTGCGCATTTTTTCCAATGGTGGGTGTAGGGTGGGAATTGTCTCTCCCCAAATGAACAGCGACACTTGGTAGAGAAAATAAAATGAATGAAAGGGGTTCCAAGTTTAAAAAAATAAATAGCCAGTATATGGCATATTAATTTGAAATGAGTTAAAAGTAGTTTGAAATAAAAATAGGGAAGGAGAATGTGGAAAATAGAATGGAAGCTAAATGGAAAGACGAGGCAAGTTTAAAAAAATGTTTTTAACGACTGCTGCAACAGGATGAGGCAGCTGCAGCAATCTGTGATCAGGAATAGAACAGGGAGTTGCAGACAGACCCCATTAAAATTAACCAGGAACGTTGTGAATTGTATAGTCTTTCTGTACCAGTCGGAATTTCGGGCAGCACTTTGAGTTGTGAGCCTTTTTTTGCAGGCCTTGCATTCCAAGCTTGATCTGATCGTTTCTTTAATGAGCTGGCTGAGGTGCAAAGGGTAATAGTGGACATGCAGGAGGTCTGTCTATGACTCGCTGAGGTGGAAAGAGCTTTATAGCTGGCTGAGGTAAAAAGGGCAATAGTGGTGGATATGCTGTTGGGCTTAGGGTACAGAATAAATTCCTGCCCAAGTTGGAGCCAGTATTACTGAAAGTCTTTGAATAGATAGCTCGGGATCCCAAACTCTCAGTACTACTCTTATTTCAGTGTTGGCAAATAAAGGGAAGAACATAATTCCACTACTTGTAGCTACAGGCTTATCTTGGTATTAAATATTGGCCGCAAAGTACTGACGAGGGCGCTGACATTGCGTATGGAAGCAGTGCTTCCACATATTGTAGATAGTGATCAGGTCGAATTTGCGAAAGGCCGTTGCTCAGAGCAGGCTTGCACAGGTTTTCAGACTATTTGCAGTGAGTGCCACATCCCAAGACCTGATTTGGATGCTCAGAAGGTGTTCAACTGGATAGACTGGAGGTACTTGTTCTACAGCTTGGAGAATTTTAGCTTCAGCCCTAGTTTCATCAGTAGGACAAGAGTTCTGCACAAGCTAGCTGTAGATACAATAAACTGTATTATCTCCCGAATATAAAAACTGGAAATGCTCAGCAGGTCGGGCAGCATCTGTGGAGAGAGAAACCGGGTTAACGTTTCAGATCGATGACCTTTCTTCAGAAACAATTTCAGGTTTCCAGCTTCCACAGTATTTTGCTTTTATATTATTTCCCTTTTTGTTTGATTGGTTAAGAGTACAAGGCAAGGATGCTTGCTTTCTCCATTACTATTTGTCGGAGTCTAAGAATCCCAGCAATTGCCATAAGGCCAGACCTCTGCGTAAGGTTCCAGGGTAAAAAGCAGAGGATTTTCTTATATGTAGACGATTAGTATTGTTACCGGAGCTCTTGTGTGTTAATGCTAATCAGGGTTATGGCCCAATTTTAGGATACAGTGTTTAAATGAGGAAAGTCAGCGGGTTAAACACCTTAATTTTACTAAGTGTTTGAAGTTCCAAAATGAAATGTTGCCCTTCTCTGGTAAATATCGACTTGCCTATGTTGACTGGATTAAGACTGACGTGTCACATTTTAAGGCAGCCTCCGTGGTTGTTGTGAGATTGAAGTCACTCTTGTGTTGTAATTTTTCTTTGTTGCAGTTTTGGGAAGAGTGGGCTCTGTGAGCCAGTCTCTGCTTATATCATCATCTGGCATGGCTCTTCCCTTGAGTTTCTGGGGGATTATTTTTAAGGAAACCCATTTTTCTGTACATACGCTAGTGGGGCGATTACATAGAATAATACAGCACAGGCCATTCAGCCCAACTGGTCTGCACTGGTGTTTATACTCCACACGAGTCTCTTCCCATTCCATCTGCCTCATCTCAGCCTTTCAGCATATCTTTTTATTCCCTTTTCTCTCATGTACTCGTCTAGTTTCCTTTTGAAAGTATCTCTGCTATTTGGCTCAACCACTTCTTATGGTGGTAAGTTGTACGTTCTGACCGCTCTTCGAATAAAGACATGTCTCCTTATTTCCCTATTGGATTTATTAGTAACTACCTTGTATTTATGACCGCTAGTTTTAGATTCTCCCACAAGTGGGAACAGTCTCCACATTTACCCTGTCCAACCCATTCATAATTTTAAAGACCTCTATCGGCCTACCTCTAAGTCTTCTCTTTTCTAAAGTAAAAAGCTCTGACCTGTTACATTTTTCCCCCATAGCTGTAAACTCTCAGTTCTGTTACCAATCTTGTAAATCTTTCTTGCACTTTTTCCAGTGCTTCTATGTCCTTTTTATAGTATGGAGACCAGAACTGTGCACAGTAATAAGTGCAGCCGGATCGGGATCCCATACAAGTTTTAAATAACAACTTCTAAGAGGGGAAAATAGCGCCACTGGAATAACAGATTGATCTTCCGTGGAATATAGGCAGCAAATGCCACAAGATGGAAAGGTCTACAGTATTTCATAAGGAATGTGAGCTACAAAGGGGCCAGAAACTGAGCCAGCGCCGGTTCACGATGCGAGCATACTTGCAAGACCTAAGTAAATTCATTGAAGATGTGAAAAGATCTGCTGTCAATGGCCCCTCAGTAAGGTCATAGTGCCCAGAGACAGCTGCTGCTGTGATGTGGAACAGTCAGCATTTTCCACTTTTGCAAGGAAAAGGATTCAACTGCCTGATGCAATTAGTTACTGGTGCTGATAAATGTAATTTGAAATGATGGGATGTGCACATTGTACATTCCACTTTCAAGGAAAATTTTATTTTATGTAATCATCTATGGATGCATTACAAGCTAATACTTGGCTGGATTATGTTACACAGCAGTAACTGACCCAGGGCTCAGATGATGTCTTAATTCATTTGAAGGGAGTGACTGAACTTTATAGTTCGAAGGTGCATGCTGCCTAGCAAAGCATGGGTATGCATTACAAAAAAAATGTGTATTGTATTTTAAAAGTAATAAATGGGCAAAAATAACTATGCAAACAGTCTTAAGTAGAAATTATTTTATTTGAGCTGTTGGATATTGAGAAATATATCATTGGAAGCGGGTCATCCCCGATACGCGGGACTGCCGAAGAGAAGAGAGAGATATATAGTCAGTGGTCAAAATCTAGTTGAGTTCTATGAGTGTAGGCTGGGTGGAATTTTATACTCGAGCAACTCTTTGATTTCTGTGTTTAAATTTATTCCGAGCTATTGGGAGGGTAGGATAGTTCCAGTGAGGGTACTTGTCTTTGAGGATATTCTTTAAAAGAGAACAAAATGCAATGATTAGAATTTTAAGAGGATTCAACGGAGGAGCACATAGTGTGTGGAGTGGAGGTATACAGGTTCAATCCTGTATTCAATGGCTGAGTTTCCAATCTCGGTGACATTGCTGTCGAGAGGGGAATAGTTGGAAGGGGAGTTGTTCCTGAGCTTGTTTTCAAAACGCTCCATGGCCTCGCCCCTCCCTATCTCTGTAATCTCCTCCAGCCCCACAACCCCTCTGAGATATCTGCGTCCCTCTAATTCTGCCCTCTTGAGCATCCCTGATTATAATCGCTCAACCATTGGTGGCCGTGCCTTCAGATAGCTAGGCTCCAAGTTCTGTAATTCCCTGCCTAAACCTCTCCGCCTCACTACACCTCTTTCCTTCTTCAAGACGCTCCTTTTTGACCAAGCTTTTGGTCACCTGCCCTAATTTCTCCTTGTGTGGCTCGGTGTCAATTTTTTTTTTCTCATGATACTCCTGTGAAGTGCCTTAGGAAGTTTTACTGCGTTAAAGGCGCTATGTACATACAAATCATTGTTGTTGAACTGGCAACTGGTTAAATAGTCACATTTGTGGAGGTGGTGATGACAGGCGCTTACTCTCTCAGCTGTCGGAGGTACGTGGCCCAGTGAGGCATGAACATGGGTTTTCATACTTTCAAAAAAGCCATTGGGAACATAGGAAATGGAGTAGGCCATTCAGCCCTTTGAGCCTCTTCTGTCGTTCAATTTGATCGCGGCTTATCTGTATCTAACTCCATTTACCCGCCTTGGCTCCGTAACCCTTAATAATCCTTACCGAACAGAAATGTATCGAGCTCTGTTCTAAAACTTTCAATTGACCTCCAGCCTCAACGGCCCTTTTGGGGGAAAAGAAGAGGGTGTGCTGAGAAGGATGTTCAAAACCCAAATGAAATGTGGATACTAGCCACAGTGTAGAAGAGGAGGAGCAGTGACCAAGTGCCAATATGGTTGGGTATGGTAGTATATTGGTTATGTTATTGGACTGGTAATCAAGACCAGAGTTCAAATCCCATTATGGCATGAAAAAAATCTGAATGTAAAAGTGACAACGAAGCAGTCTGAAAAATCCAGCTCGTTCACTTATATCCTTTAGGAAAGGAAACCTGTCGCCTTTACCCGCTCTGGCCTCTATGGGACTCCAGTCCCACGCCAACATGGTTGACTCTTGAGTACCCTGGGAAGTGGCCTAGCAAGCCACTCAGTTGTATCAAAATCGTTACCACACGGACTGCAGCGGTTCAAGAATGCCCACCACCACCTTCCCGAGACAACCAGGGATGGCTAATAAATGCCTACATCCCGAAAATGAATTAAAAAAAAATAAATCCTAACACTACAGCCCTTGGAACATTGCAGAAACGAGGTAAAGGGCACAGAATAGGATACAAGGGGAAACCGTACCTCAACCAAGGGCTGCCATTCATTTGTGAGCCTTGGCGGTGAATGCCGACGGGATGTTTGACTGAGAGGCGTATAACCTGATCCTGTCCAAGCTTGACATTCACACTTGCACTTACAGCAATAGAGCAGTCAGAAATAGGAACCGTAACTCAGGTGAGCTTGAGGCTAACCATCCGCCCAGCCTAGATCAGCTAATACACCATGGACTGAACCTGGCGTCTTTGTCTTCTGAATAGCTCAGCTACTCATTGAATAAACTCGGTCATTGGGGGGGGGGTGGGGGGAAATAAAGGGGGAGACTTTCGCCTTTATTTTCATCGGTTTTCTCAGCGGTACAGCTGTTTTTGTAAGAGGAACCGTCCGGCAAAGTTTCCCCCTTACATTTTAAACCGAAACGACCGCCGGGAGCAAACCGTCGAAGAGCACCAGGACGGAAGTTTGGCCTCGACGGAAGCCCGTCCAGATCGCCGAGGGAACCGCCCACAGGAAGCGGCCTGAAACCGGGCGCTAGGTGAGTACTCTGCAAAGAAAGGTAAGTTTTTAAAGGCTTTTTAAAAATTGTAAAACGGTGATTGTCTTTAAAACTATCTTGGGAATGTTTTTTAACTTTTAAATTTTTTTTGTGAAAAAATATTTTTAAGTTCCCCTCTTTCCCCCCCCCCCCCCCCCCCCCCCTCCCCAGGCCCAACCGCAGCCTCGGACTAAATTTTTAAAAGTTTACTGTCCATTCTGGTAAGAACTGCCCGTTCTCGCTAGTTTCAGCTGTAACTGCCCAGAAGCTGCCGAGAATCTTGGTGCAAGAACCATTTTCTCGCCGGGAGGTATTACTTACCTCATTGATAGAAATTTTTGCCGGTGTTAATTGCTGAAGCATAGCGATCTTTTCTGGGCGGCAATCGAGCAATGAGGGCTCTGGGGAAAGTCTAGCCCAAAATCTCTTAACGGATCTAAAAAATGTTTTAAGCTTTGCTGCTGTAACGCGATTCAACACTTGATAAATGAACGTGCCAAAGCCCTTTGTAAGTCTACAAGACGGCAGGCCAAGTGGGGAAATCCACAATGTGGGGTGGTGCTGCAGTAGCCCATCTCGGTGGTGTGGGATTGTTGAGGTTCAAAGCAGCCAATGCTACTTTTGAGGAAAAACTTAGCCAGCATGCCTGATCGTTGTGCCGTGACGCCAGATGGAAGGCAATACATTGGGTGAAAACATGATTGAGTTTGGCTGTGATGGTCTCCTCCTCCTCTCCTCTCTTCTCTCTTCTTCTCTCTTCTCCTCTCTTCTCTCCTCTTCTCTTCTCTCCTCTTCTCTCCTCTTCTCTCCTCTTCTCTCCTCTTCTCTCCTCTTCTCTCCTCTTCTCTCCTCTTCTCTCCTCTTCTCTCCTCTTCTCTCCTCTTCTCTCCTCTCCTCTCCTCTTCTCTTCTCTCCTCTTCTCTCCTCTTCTCTCCTCTCCTCCTCTCCTCCTCTCTTCTCTTCTCTCCCCTCTCTCCCCTCTCTCCCCTCTCTCCCTCTCTCCCTCTCTCCCTCTCTTCCTCTCTTCCTCTCTCCTCTTTCCTCCCTCTCTTCCTCTCTTCCTCCCTCTCTCCTCTCTCCTCTCCCCTCTTTCCCCCCCCCCCCCCACCCCCCGTGCCCCAAGTTGGCTGTCTTGCCACGATCCAAGCTCACTTGGGTGATGTACCAGCAGGCTGCCCCTGCCAATGGAATGGGGCAACAACTTCTGGTGAGCTGGGGTAACAGAAGAAAGGCAGAGGGCGTTTTATTCCAAAAAGACATGATGAAGGACTGGAGGAGGCTCAAGTGGAGCCTAAACGCTGGCATGGACTGGTTGGATTGAATGGCCTGTTTCTGTGTTGTATATTCTATGTAAGACACCTACAAATAATTTAAGAACCAATTCTTGGATTAAGCCATCATCACTAGACTAAAGCTTTGAATTATAAATGGAGATTTTACTGAAATTCTACGTGTATGGATCAAAACTCCTGTGTGTGCTCTTTTTATTTTTCTTGTGAATAATTGCAGACAGGACACCTGAAGGAAAATGGTTTTCCCCAGACATGGTGCGAGGGTATTGTGAAATGGGAGTTCATGCTGTCTTTGGACTCTTCAGAGGTTTTTAGTTTTCTAGCAATTGGAGTTTGGAAACCGTTTCTGGATGATCCCCAGTCATCAGTTAACATTGAGCTGCCCATACCTGTCCGCATGTGCCGTTACCTACTGATTCTTTCTACTCCTTGACATTGAGGTGGTACGTTTGTTCTGCTTACAGAAAATGCATTTGCTGCTGCTGTATCAGCCATTGAGTACTAGATTTGAAAGCAAAATGTGAACTGGCATTGACTTCACTGGAATGCCAACTTGTACCAGTGCAGCAGTATATGAGGGAGAATGATAGCAGCAAATTATTTATAGTGTAAGTTATTTTTAATGTGTGAATCTCCAGATTCAAAGTAACGCATGTGCCTTTATTTTCTGGGTCTGGTTATTATAATAATTTTATCTGCATTGCGTTCCACTTCCTAAGAACAGTCTTTACTGCTTTGCTGAGATCATTGGTAGCCCATGTGTCTCCAATCACTGCTACTGATCGAAGGACCCATAAATAGTAGCATGAGGAGGTCTTTTTAATTCGGATATTACATAAATATGGGTTTTTGCTAGCGATTGAACAGAAGATGAGCTTTCTGTGTTGGAAAACCATTCTGCACTCTTAAATGGGGGAAAAAAAATAACCTGAGGTGATGTGACGGGCATGGAGTCAGCTCTTGTCAATTCCAGTGCAATTTCCTTGGCTTCTCAGAAGGTGGGAAATATCTACGTTGAAACAGTTTTTCTATTTATTAAAAAAAAAATCCAATGAATTGTGTATATTTAACGGTAGTTATTTGGAGCCTGGAGTTTCCCTTTTAAGCTCCATTGCTCGTACTTGACCAAGAGCCCAATCCTGTCCAAGATCTGGTATGTTTCAATCGTTCCCACACAAACACAATCTGTGCCAAGTGTTGGGAGCCATGTGCTGCTGTGCTGTGCAGAGAGCCAGCTTGTAACATTGCTTCTCCTTCACTGCACTCTTAAGTCTCGATTGACCTCTCAAGTAGTCTGCAGTTTAACTGTTTACTTTTCCACAGAACTTTCACTCAAGTGCCGTTTCCTAAAACACAATTTACAATGTAATTGAATACTATTTTTCATACTTGGATGATTTTTTTTAAACACGAGAACACTTAAAACTCTTTTTTTTTGAGTCGCTACTGCAGTGACTTACTTGGTGTCTTTCTCTGGTAACTTATCGTTTTGTCTTTTCTCCAAACAGACTGGTTTTCCAAGGAGGTTTTATTTTGTTCATACTTACATATATTTTTTAAAGTTCTCGGTGAAGGAGATTAGTTTTAAGTAGTTTGTTCCATTTTTATGATAGGAAATATGTTTGTCACCAATATTCACTGTCTTTTTTTTTTGTGTGCAGTTAATTTTTAACTGGCTGCGTCGCCCATTCAGATTTTGCGCATGCGCGGTTTTTACAACGCAGAAGCCGGTGAGCGGTCTTCGCGGGACCTCAGAACGCTGTGCATGCACGTGGCCATGCAGCTATGAGGGAACCTTGTCACCTGATTGGCTAATTTCACAGAACTGTTTTAAGTGCATTATCCAGAGGAAGAGTTGCCTCCCATTTAGGTTGTCATTTGCAAACTTACTGCGCTTTCACTTAAGGTCAAAACTCCCAAACCCCTCTGCATCATTGGTTTTCTTGCATCACTGGTGATTCTTAATAACTGGGACAAGCTAGAATTGCAGTTATGCCAACTTTAATAATTATAGGGCTGTTAAAGAGTCCCAAAAATTCCCTTTGAACGTTCAAATAAATACACAGCAGCCCGTCCATCAATCTCCACCATCTGATGCTTTGCTTTATTCCGAGGAAAATTTAAACGTTGGGTGGGATTTCACTTTTTTGTTTTGTAATTTAGTGCAAATATTTCTTTTTAACACATTATCTAACTTTTTCCACCTAGAATTTTTAGAATTCCAAGTTAGCAAGAATTGGAAGCTCCCGTACTCGACCAAAGCTTTTAACTGGGAAATTCTTCTAATATGGGTGGGGGGCCACTGATTAATTGGAAACAAAGCACTGGAGACTGAACCCAGAGCCTTCTAGGCAAGAATCCTGCACTCTGCCACTGTCTGCTAATGTTAAATAATATTTGATGCACTTTGCTCACAAACTAATCTTCACTGGGGTCAAACTGCGCTCCGTGTTATATGTTCAAAGAGATGACATTGGTCTGGTCACTTCGCTAATACTGCGCGGGATAACCAAAGAAACGAAATGGACTAGCTATGAGGAGAAAAGAAAATTAGAGGAAGATGGATATCATTTTGTGCTTTAAGTTTTTATCACTAATTCCCAACTTTCTGCTCTTTTTTTTTTTTCTTCCCTGCTCCCCCAAGCTCCTAAAAATTTTATTTTTTTGTTAAAGTTTGGCAGCATAGATGCTCGTCACCCTCTGGTATCTTACTTTCAGTTATACACCACAGACAACATCTCCGACCACTCCCTTGTATCCCTCACCACCCACATCCTTTCTACTTTCTGCATCCACCCCTGGATAGAAAAGCCCCCCCGCCACACACACACGCACACACACATTATTTTCAAATTCTCAATGGCCTCGGCTTTGGCCTCCACCATTCATCCATCATGCTTCTGTAACCATTGATTTGTTCAAACACACACTCTCCTTCACCTTCAACCCTTGTTCCAACACAACCGTTACTCTCTCCCATCCCAGTCATTTCTCTCCTGGTTACGGCCACCATCTTCACTTCCTCCAAGTGTACGGGCTACAGACCTGAAGGTATCTGGCGCACCGCTGGTTTAGTCTTCCCTGCAGATCATGTCAAGTGCCTTTGGGCCTCATTCTCCTCTGCCAAAACTGTTTCAGTTCTCCAGGATCATCATGGAGCACATTGATAACTTTTGTCCACTACCAACTGCTTCCTTAAACCCTTCTTCCCTGCGTCCTCCACCCTCCTATCAAACAAGCACAAGAAGCTAACGGAGTTAGTCACATAACATTGAGAGAATCGTTTAGCTGCCTCTGTTTCTCTACTCACTTCCCCACCAAGCCAAACCTCTCCACAGGCTCTATCTTCCTTCACCCTGAACCTGCCTCATCTCATCCACGAGACCCACCTCCTGCTCCCTTGCCCATTCCCGACCAACTACGCTTTGTGGTCCCCATATTAACCGACATTGTAAATGGTTCTCTCGCCTCGGGTACTGTCGCTCTCCCTTTTAAAAATAGCTGTCATCGCCTCTGTCCTCAAACAAAAAAAGACACCCTTGACCAATGTTTCCCCCTAATTTTGGGGGGGGTACCTGCGCGCCCCAGTAACAGTTCATGCGTGAAATAGAACATTGAAAAAGCCGATCCTGGGTTACGCGGGACTGGCAAAGAGCCGCAGGGCCGTGCAGCTTAGAGGTACCGTCTCTCTCGACCCTTCTGTCCTTACTACTACCACCTCATCTCCTTGAAAGTGCTGTGGTCTCCCAGATCTGTTCCCATCTTTCCCGCAACCCCCACATTTCAATGAGGTTACAAGGCATTAATTCTGAATAATGTCATCATAAGCTGGGAGAGCGAAATCTCAGTTTATTTACAATGGTTATCTGAACCCTTGTGTTCTAAGGTGGCTGTTATTGTATATAATATGAGATGTTAACGTTTTGGTTTTATCAGCTGCATTTTTCAAGGCCCATTACACTTTGTTATTGCTGTGAGATGATATCCATGTTGATGGGTTCTATACATACGATGTAAGCAGTGAAAACGTAATTAAATAACTTGTTGATCATTATTAAATAACCAGCATTTATTTTGACAAGATTCGAAGAATTTCTGCTACATACCTGTTCTGAGTGAAAGGGAGAGTTTTAATGGTGACTAAGAAGGAACCATTCTGAGGGTGAATCACCCTTGGAATGCTCTGAGACAAGTTCTTGTGTGTCCTTGTGATGTCTTGCTGGCCAAGACATCACAAGACCTTCTCGGACCTTCTGCCCTTCAGTGTTAATCCGATCAGCATACCTTAGGAGGTTGTCATGTCTGGTACAGTGTGGCTCTTTAGGAGCTGGCGTGTGGGAATGGGGTTTCTGTCAATCTGTGTTGGCAACCCTGGTGCCTTTTGATAACATTATTTAATTTGGAAGCCCGCAACACAAAGTGAAAATGCATACTCTTAGTGCCAAAGCATGACTATAACTCATCATCGTAGGCAGTCCCAAGGAATCGAGGAAGACTTGCTTCTTAATGAGTCCTTAGGTGGCTGAACAGTCCAATACGAGAACCACAGTCCCTGTCACAGGTGGGACAGATAGTCGTTGAGGGAAGGGGTGGCTGGGACTGGTTTGCCGCACGCTCCTTCCGCTGCCTGCGCTTGGTTTCTGCATGCTCCCGGCGATGAGACTCGAGGTGCTCAGCGCCCTCCCGGATGCACTTCCTCCACTTGGGGCGCTCTTTGGCCAGGGACTCCCAGGTATCAGTGGGGATGTTACACTTTTTCAAGGAGACTTTGAGGGTGACCGTGTAACATTTCTGCTGCCTACTTTTGGCTCGTTTGCTGTGAAGGAATTCCGAGTAGAGCGCTTGCTTTGGGAGTCTCGTGTGATATGCTCACAATTCCATTGAATGTTGGTAGATTCTCAATACTCCCTCAAAGCTTGATGCTTTCCTAGAGCAGCTATTTCTTGAATTTACTTCTGAACAATCCAGTGTTAGAACCCTTAATGGTTTTGTATGAGTTGAAGTTTCACTGAAAATACTTACTTTGCTGGCCCTTATTGGAGCATGGAGGTTTGGTGATCAGCAGGTTTGGGCAATGAACCCACCTTTGGCTGACATGAACAGTGAAGTTCTCTGGATTCAGTTGCTGTTTGTGTTTGAACTCCGTGTGGCTCAGAAAATCAAGGTGCTAAGAGGTTTTATCTGCTGCCTCATAGTTACATTGAAAGCAAGTTTCAATGTGGACAATATTTTAGCTTTCTTTATCGACTTACAAAGTTCTTTTGTACCTGGGCAATTACTTGTTTCTTTAGGGAACAAGGCATGTCCAAGAAAATTGTGTAGTCGAGTATATCTTTTTTGTAACTGTCAGACAAGGCAGGTTCTTTGATGTTTTCATTAAGTGTATTGTCTTGGCCTGACAGCTCTGCGATCAAAGCTTCAGCATTGCCATGTTTAATGCAGGGTTGAAGACACATCCTCAGGGGCCTCCTCCACTTTCTGCACTAACTTGTTTTGTTTCCTGTACAGGATGAACAGATGAGGAAAAATGTTAGATTATTTACCTTGGATATGGTCTCCCTGGTTATTTAAATGAAATTCAAAGGCTAATGTTTCTGCCCTGGGCGCAATCGTCAATTACAACGCAAATTGTGCCCGTTTTGAGTCCGAGAGTTTCTGCTCAAAATATGCCATGGACCAGCGCAATCTGGCAGCATTTTAAAATGTCATTTAAAATTTTTTTTTTTAATTTGCTTTCAATTATATTCCTTGATATGTTTAAGAATGGTAACTTGGTAAAGTTTACGACAGCTGAAAAATGGGTTTATCACAAAAATTAAGCATTTTAAATCTGTGTCAATCCACCACCTGTGGGTAACTCCATTTTAAATTTACTGAAAAAGACTTTTTAAATATGCAAAACTGTTACATTGGGGCACAGTAGTCAGTTCTTAAGTGAATTTTTAAAAATAAATAATTAATTTGCATCCTTTCAAAACGTACTTATTTGTGTCCTTGCGCCCAAATGTTCCATTTTTGGAGTCTCCCTCGAAGGCCCGCAAATGAGCATGGTTAGCGGAAACGCCCAATGCTAATTAATTCACTCCGGGGGTGTGGCCAGTTATGTGGGCGGGGCCAGCTTCCAGCGAGCTGTTTTTAAAACTAGCGCAAAAGATCGCAGAAACTTATTGCCCCGAATGTAATTTGTGCTTAAAGCTCTCCGTTCTTTTACGCGGTTACGCCGTTATCGGGGAAATTGCGCCGAAACAAACAGCACAACCGAGCGGCAGCTCCAGGCCCAACTCTCTCTCTTGAAGCTCCTTAGACCACCCTTGTCTTGCTTTGTCTCTTTTGTTACTCTTGCTGTGATTTTTAGTCTTGGTGCTGCATCCTTCAGCAGGTTGTATGCATGATGCTGCAAGGGAATCTGGGACATTGGAAGTTTGTTAGTATGTGAAGATTGAACTTAATTTGGAGAATGAGGAGGGTAATGTAATAATCCGCTCTCTGGTTCAACAACTTGCATTTGCAAGCCATACATGCAAATTAGTGTCAGTAATGGTGATCATGAAACTACTGGATTGTCGTAAAAACCCATCCAGTTCACTAATGTCCTTCAGGGAAGGAAATCTGCTGGCCTATATGTGACTCCAGACCCACCGCGATGTGGTTGGCTCTTAGCTGCCCTTTGAAATGCCTTGCCAGCCACTCCGTTGTACCAGACCACAACACGGTCTGCAGCAGTTCAAGAAGGTGGCACTTAGGAACAGCAAAGAATGCTGGCCTTGCCAGCGATGCCCCACATCCCATGAACAAATTTTTTTTTAAAGTTATTTCTTAAAAAGAGGAGAGCGTGGCATGTTTATGGGAATACTTTCTTGAGGTAATTGAGAGTTGTTGGTACCTCACCACCACATGTGACAATGGCCTAGAAATTTCTGCGACAGCCCATCGAAAGGTGCCTGCTGCTCGTTAGATGTCGACTACATTTTGCCCTGCAAGTGTGAGATGGAAATGGCACAGCGCCCTCTACAGAGCATCTGGGATCCGAGTAAACCGGACAAGAAACTTAAACCCAACAGCAGCTTGCATTTATATAACGCTTTTAACATAGTAAAACATCTCCAGGCCCTTTTCAGGAGCGACCATCAAACAAGATTTGACGCCAAGCCACACAAGGTGATATTGGAAAAGGTGACCAAAAGCTTAGTCAAAGATCTAGTTTTGAGGAGCGTCTTGCGAGAGAAGTAGAGAGGCGGAGAGGTTTAGGGAGGGAATTCCAGAGCTTGGGGCTTACGCAACAGAAACATAGAAACATAGAAAATAGGTGCAGGAGCAGGCCATTCAGCCCTTCGAGCCTGTACCGCCATTCAATGAGTTCATGGCTGAACATGCAACTACAGTACCCCATTCCTGCTTTCTCGCCATACCCCTTGATCCCCCTAGTAGTAAGGACTACATCTAACTCTTTTTTGAATATATTTAGTGAATTGGCCTCAACAACTTTCTGTGGTAGAGAATTCCACAGGTGCACCACTCTCTGGGTGAAGAATTTTCTCCTCATCTCGGTCCTAAATGGCTTACCCCTTATCCTTAGACTGTGACCCCTGGTTCTGGACTTCCCCCACATTGGGAACATTCTTCCTGCGTCTAACCTGTCTAAACCCATCAGAATTTTAAACGTTTCTATGAGGTCCCCTCTCATTCTTCTGAACTCCAGTGAATACAAGCCCAGTTGATCCAGTCTTTCTTGATAGGTCAGTCCCGCCATCCCGGGAATCAGTCTGGTGAAACTTCGCTGCACTCTCTCAATAGCAAGAATGTCCTTCCTCAGGTTAGGAGACCAAAACTGTACACAATACTCCAAGTATGGCCTCATCAAGGCCCTGTACAACTGTAGCAACACCTCCCTGCCCCTGTACTCAAATCCCCTTGCTATGAAGGCCAACATGCCATTTGCTTTTTTAACCGCCTGCTGTACCTGCATGCCAACCTTCAATGACTGCTGTACCATGACACCCAGGTCTCGTTGCACCTCCCCTTTTCCTAATCTGTCACCATTCAGATAATAGTCTGTCTCTCTGTTTTTACCACCAAAGTGGATAACCTCACATTTATCCACATTATACTTCATCTGCCATGCATTTGCCCACTCACCTAACCTATCCAAGTCGCTCTGCAGCCTCATAGCATCCTCCTCGCAGCTCACACTGCCACCTAACTTAGTGTCATCCGCAAATTTGGAGATACTACATTTAATCCCCTCGTCTAAATCATTAATGTACTGTGTAAACAGCTGGGGCTTCAGCACAGAACCTTGAGGTACCCCACTAGTCACCGCCTGCCATTCTGAAAAGTACCCATTTACTCCTACTCTTTGCTTCCTGTCTGACAACCAGTTCTCAATCCATGTCAGCACACTACCCCCAATCCCATGTGCTTTAACTTTGCACATTAATCTCTTGTGTGGGACCTTGTCGAAAGCCTTCTGAAAGTCCAAATATACCACATCAACTGGTTCTCCCTTGTCCACTGGTTGAGCCGCTTTCCCTTTTTTATTTTTACGCCAGACAGGAATGTACAATTGTTGTAGTTCATCCATGCGGTCTCTAAATGTCTGCCATTGCCCATCCACAGTCAACCCCTTAAGTATCATTCGCCAATCAATCTTAGCCAATTCACGCCTCATACCTTCAAAGTTACTCTTCTTTAAGTTCTGGACCATGGTCTCTGAATTAACTGTTTCATTCTCCATCCTAATGCAGAATTCCACCATATTATGGTCACTCTTCCCCAAAGGGCCTCGCACAACGAGATTGCTAATTAATCCTCTCTCATTACACAACACCCAGTCTAAGATGGCCTCCCCCCTAGTTGGTTCCTCGACATATTGGTCTGGAAAACCATCCCTTATGCACTCCAGGAAATCGTCCTCCACCGTATTGCTTCCAGTTTGGTTAGCCCAATCTATGTGCATAGTAAAGTCACCATTATAACTGCTGCACCCTTATTGCATGCACCCCTAATTTCCTGTTTGATGCCCTCCCCAACATCACTACTGCTGTTTGGAGGTCTGTACACAACTCCCACTAACGTTTTTTGCCATTTGGTGTTCTGCAGCTCTACCCATATAGATTTCACATCATCCAAGCTAATGTCCTTCCTAACTATTGCATTAATCTCCTCTTTAACCAGCAATGCTACCCCACCTCCTTTTCCTTTTATTCTATCCTTCCTGAATGTTGAATACCCCTGGATGTTGAGTTCCCAGCCCTGATCATCCTGGAGCCACGTCTCTGTAATCCCAATCACATCATATTTGTTAACATCTATTTGCACAGTTAATTCATCCACCTTATTACAGATACTCCTTGCATTAAGACACAAAGCCTTCAGGCGTGTTTTTTTAACAGCCTTTGTCCTTTTAGAATTTTGCTGTACAGTGGCCCTTTTTGTTCTTTGTCTTGGGTTTCTATGCCCTCCACTTTTCCTCATCTCCTTTCTGTCTTTTGCTTTTTTCTCCTTTTTGTTTCCCTCTCTCCCTGCATTGGTTCCCATCCCCCTGCCATATTAGTTTAACTCCTCCCCAACAGCACTAGCAAACACTCCCCCCAGGACATTGGTTCCGGTCCTGCCCACGGCCACCAGCGGTGGAGTGATTAGAAACGGGGCTGTGCTTGAGGCCAATAATTGGAGGAACGCAGAGATCTGAGATAGTTGTGGGGCTGGAGCAGATTATAGAGATGAGGAGGGGCGAGGCCATGGAGGGATTTGAAAACAAGGTTGAGAATTTTTAAATTGAGGCTTTGCTGGGCCGGGAGCCAATGTAGGTCAGCGACCCAAATTCAGTTATGTTTCTTTCCAGTATTGTTGCTGAAAATCAGTTCTGTGTATTTCACAAATTTTAAAATGTGCAGTATTGTGTAGACATTCCAGGATAGAAAACGTGTAGATTTTGAAAACTAAATCTTTCGAACTCAAAATATGGTGGGCGTCCTGTGTATCGCTGGGCTTGTCTCTGTATATGTGAGGCTGCTGTGGTTTTAAAAAAAAAATGTAGTTGTGGAGATGCAAATATCTCAGGTGTGCTAAATTGAGACATTATTGGGGGAAAAAATATTTTCGCATCCTGCAAATGAAATATCTATAATAATAACCAAATCCAATTATCGGTTCCAGTCCGGATTTGCTAGCAATGAATACTGTTGGTATTTTATTTGTACAGTATATAAAACACTGCTTTTGTGGAGAATGCTAGTTTAGTTTGATCCAGCTTGTTTACACCCAGTGTCTTTCATTCAGCTTTCTGCCTCCTCCCTTTACTCCCTCTGTAAGAGGAGTTGAAGCAGTGAATGCCTTCAGAACTTTATCTGCTCCTTGTTGAACCTCCGGTGTAATTTTCCCTTATATGGCTTATGCTTTGCTTGCTGCTTCCTCATTGGCTAGCCTGTTTAAATTAATAAACACATTCAAGTTCCTTTCCAGAGAGCCTTTGCCCATCCCCCTTCAGTGCTCTGACACTAAAACGTCCGCACACACACACAAAACAAACAGCAATACCCTTTTGACCTTGTGCCCAATGTGTTCTGTGTTCACGTAGCTCCTAATCCAACCGGTTCTGCTCAAAAGCGGCAAATTTTAGCAGTGTTTTATCACTTTCGTAACTTTCCGACTACAAACTCCCACTTCAGGAATAGGATTGTTTTCCATCGTATACTATAATCTCTGCAGCAGTACACATTCTACAACGCCGAATAAAATCGCAACCTCAACCATGCCACGTGATCTCCAACTTTTGCTGAATAAAGTTTATTTTGGTGCAGTGGAATTGCTGGACTCGAAGTGTTTACAGTAAATTGTATTCCTTCCTTCCTTGTCCCCCAGCTTGCATAACCCAGGACTAGGTGGGTCAGCAAGCAATTTCTTTCACACTTTTCTGCATTGCAGAAAGACTGGTTGGTGATGTTGAAGGGATGTGAACAATATTAGCAACAACTCAGGCTGTTGCTAATAATTTGCTCAATTACTCCACCCCAGCCCCACTGCCATCAATGCTCCTGTCCCCTGCAAAGCGATTTTCGAGCAGTTTCACTCCTGGGTGAAGGTTGCCTCCAATTTGAAACTGACGTTAGTGATGAGTGAGTTCATGATAATAAGGCCCTAAGCTCTGGAATTCCTTCCCTAAACCTCTCCACTTATCCACCCTCTGCTCCTTTAAAACCCTCCTTAAAACTTACCCCTTTGTCCAAGCTTTTGGTCGCCTGTCCTAATATCTCTGTGGCTGGATGTCAAATATTGTTTGATGACGTTCCTGTGAAACACCCTCGGATGTGTGTTGTGGTAATGAGCTGGAGGTTGACATTGAGCAATATTTTCTGGAGAGTTCTGGCCTACTTTTATACTGTTCGAAGGAAAAAAAGAACGAGCTTTGTATTTTGAACACTGCAGCACCTATCTCTATTGGCTTGTTGTGCAGATGGCTGAGAAATGACTGATGACTGAGGATTTGGACAAACTTAAATGGTTAAAGATTATTTTCCATCGGACTTTTATGCAGATATGATGGGTGATAAATCTGCTTTACAGGCATGACAAATGAATTTATTCCAATCTTTTTCCACCGTTTCTGTGTCTGCGATCTCCTTTGTATCAGGCTTAATTTTTCTGCATCTAGTCTTGAATTTTTGCGCAATCATATGCGGCCCACTTATTAGGTTTTCATAACAACTTGCATTTGCCTTTAACTTAGTGCCTTTAACTTAGTAAAACGTCCCAAGGGGTTTCGCAGGAGCAATCATCAAACAAAATCTGACACCGAGCCACATGAAATACAGTTGTACCCCTCCAGTGGGTGGCGGTATGACCTGTGAGGGGGACGCTAAGAGGCTGCAGGGTGACTTGGTCAAGTTGGGTGAGTGGGCAAATGCATGGCAGATGCAGTATAATGTGGATAAATGTGAGATTATCCAGTTTGGGGGCAAAAACGCGAAGCCAGAATATTATCTGAAATGGCGGCAGATTAGGAAAAGGGGAGGTGCAACGAGACCCGGGTGTCATGGTACATCAGTCATTGAAAGTTGGCATGCAGGTACAGCAGGCGGTGAAGGCGGCAAATGGTATGTTGGCCTTCATAGCTAGGGGATTTGAGTATAGGAGCAGGGATGTCTTACTGCAGTTGTACAGGGCCTTGGTGAGGCCTCACCTGGAATATTGTGTTCAGTTTTGGTCTCGTAATCTGAGGAAGGACGTTCTTGCAATTGAGGGAATGCAGCGAAGGTTCACCAGACTGATTCCCGGGATGGCTGGACTGACATATGAGGAGAGACTGGATCAACTGGGCCTTTATACATTGGAGTTTAGAAGGATGAGGGGATCTCATAGAAGCATGCAAGATTCTGACTGGACAGGACAGGTTAGATGCAGGTAGAATGTTCCCGATGTTGGGGAAATCCAGAACCAGAGGACACAGTCTTAGGATAAGGGGTAGGCCATTTAGGACTGAGATGAGGAGAAACTTCTTCACTCAGAGAGTTGTTAACCTGTGGAATTCCCTGCCGCAGAGAGTTGTTGATGCCACTTCATTGGATATATTCAAGTGGGAGTTAGATGTGGCCCTTACAGCAAAGAGGATCAAGGGATATGGAGAGAAAGCAGGAAAGGGGTACTGAGGGGAATGATCAGCCATGATCTTATTGAATGGTGGTGCAGGCTCGAAGGGCCGAATGGCCTACTCCACCTATTTTCTATGTTTCAGTCTGGCACCCTTGGGATTTGACCGGTGCCGAACCAGAGAATTATCCAGACCACGAGGGAGGTCATGCCGACCCTAGTGTTGTCAGCAGTCCCCTAAACTGAGTACTGCTGACAATGACTTGGCCGCATTCTGCGCAGCTTTAGCACCTCAATCAGCCACCACGCTTTTCGCTCCCTCTCTGTGCCGACCCGACCAAGGAGGGAACACCAGAGGCAGCGGGGAGAAGAGGAGCAGCCAGCCCCAGGACACAGCGCGGGTCGTGACCCCGCCACCCCAACCCCCTGCCGGGAATGATGCCGGACCAGAGAGTCCCGGACTGGAGAGGTACAACCTGTACTAGGACAGGTGAGCAAAAGCTTGGTCAAAGAGAGAGATTTTAAGGAACCTCTTAAAGGAGGAGCGAGAGGTGGAGAGGTTTAGGGAGGGAAGTCCAGAGTTTAGGGCCCAGGCAACTGAAAGCATGGCCACAATGGTGGAGCGATGAAAATTGGGGATGTGTCAGAGGCCAGAATTGGAGGAGTGCAGACATCTGAGGGTTGTCGGGCTGGAGATCATTAGAGGTAGGGAGGGGGCAAGGCCATGGAGGGATTTGAAAAACAAGGAATTAGAATAATAAAATTGAGGCATTGCCAGACCGTCGATGTGAATCAGCGAGCACAGGGGTGTTAGGTGAATGGGACTTGGTGCGAGTAAGGATACAGGCAGCAGCATTTTGGATGAGCTCAAGTTTATCGGGTAGAAGATGGGATGTCGACCATGTGTATCTGAACCCCAACTCAAAGGCTGGTTTAGACATGATTTATTTCATTTGGAAGGAAACAAAACAGTTTTGAAGTTGATCAGATTCAAAATAGTACAGGACACTTTAGGGTAAATACTTTCTTTCTTTCAGGAATTGTAAAGGCAGGTGAATGTAGTGATCACTATCTATTGAGTATAATAATCATGCAGCTATTTATCTCGCTTTAGGAAGGACAAGAAACAATGGCATGGAAAGCCACCTTGCCCACAATAATTATAAGCTTGTATTAATTGTGCATGAATACAGATACAATCTTGCTCTTGCAAAGGTTTGATAGCCTTGCTACTATAACCAGAACAACTGTTAATTTAACATTGTTGTTTTGTGGTTTCTTTTGTTAGCCCCACCCTAAATTGTTAGTGAATATTTGTGTAACACGTCTCTTCATAGTAACTGTATTGCTGGTTCTTGCATGGCTGAACTCTGATTACTGCCAACTGCCCAGCTATTGATTAGTATAATGACAAACCCTTCCAATCTCTCAAAGCGCATATGTAAAACTCCACAAATCCTTTGCTTACGTTCCAGAATTTTTTGTGAAACCTTACAATTGCACGTGGCTGTGACTGAGTCTGTCTGTGTGTGCGTATAGACATATTTGTGTCGCAAGTTCGTGAGGGAATAGTATTTAAATGTCAATAGCTGGAGTGTGTTTGGTTATTGTGGGTCTTTCTGATTATATAATATATATATATTTTGTTTTTTTATAAACCCCCGAGGAATGTAAGAGAACCCTCTCATTTCACTACAGCTTTTAACTGGGAGTCTCTGATTGTTGGCAGATTGTTGAGTTGTCTGTCTGTTCCGATACGGTAGATTACAAGTGTATCCATTGAATTGCCAGACAACTACCAAGTCTGCCATGCCACTAAAGTGATTTTGGGCGACTGAGTTTATTCAGACGGGAATGTGTGATTGGAGCAGGGAGTTCCTGTGCTGGTGTAATTCCAAGTGCGACCAGACTTTAGACTGGATTTACTCACATTAAAAATTCACTGACAGAATCCTAGCACCCCAAAGATTCCCTCAGCCATAACCAAAGGGGGAAATTGTACTAGAAATATTGAAGAGTCTTAGTTTTTTTAATATCGTTCCTCATCACCTCTCAGTATGTCCAAAAGTGATTCATGTGCAGTGAATTGCTTTGAAGTATAGCCACTGTTCTGCAAACAAAGACAACAGTTATATTGTGCTCAGGAATGTCTCAAATAGCAATGAAATGAATGACCACTTAATCCGTTTTGGTGGTTGAGGAAGGAATATTGGCAATTGCACCAAGGAGATAGATGTTGCTGCTCTTTTTTTAAGTGCCATGGGATCTTTTAACATCCATTGGGAAGAGACAAATGGGGCTTCAGGCCATCTCCAACAAGAGAAAGTCTAACCACCTCCCCTTGACATTCAATGGCATTGCCAACGTTGAATCCCTCACCATCAACACCATTGACCAGAAACCAAGTAAATGCTGTGGCTACAAGAACAGGTCAGAGGCTGGGTATTCTGTGGTGAGTGACTCGCCTCATGACTCCTCAAAGCCTTTCCATCTACAAAATACAAGTCAGGAGTATGATAGAATACACTTGCCTGGATGAGTGCGGCTCCAGCAACACTCCAGCAGCCTGCTTGATCGTACCCCATCCACCACCTTAAACATTCATTCCCTCCACCAACAGCGTTCCGTGGGTGCAGTGTGTACCATCTACAAAATATACTGTCGCAACTTGCCAAGACTTCTTCAGCACCTCCCAAACCCACCACCTAGAAGGACAAGGGCAGCATGGGAGCACCACCACCTCCACGTTCCCCTCTAAGTTACACACCATCCTGACTTGGAAGTATATTGCCATTCCTTCATCGTCGCTGGGTCAAAAAGCTGGAACTCCCTCCGTAACAGCACTGTGGGAGTACCTTCACCACACAAACTGCGGCGGCTCACCACCACCTTCTCAAGGGCAGTTAGGGATGTGCAGTAAATGCTGGCCTTGCCAGTGACGCCCGCATTCTGTGAATGAATAAAAAAAAGTTTAACATCTCATTCATTGACATTTTAACATTGCTCATCTTGAAACATTGTGGTTGCCCAAAAATTAGAAACTGTACAAGTCAAAAGGACTAATTAAAATCTCGGCTGCTTCTGCTCCCCGCAGTACGTCTTGGCTTCAGTCTCACTCACTTATCTAAAGGTTGTATGTCCGCAATGCCATATTTTCAGGGTTGGAAAGGTTGAGCTTTTCAAGGAATCTTTCGCTGTCTGCAGTTCCTATTGGGTGCAGCTGTGTTTGTAATGGTCACAGGGTGGTTATGCCCATGTAAATAAAAAAAAAAATGTGCATCTCTATAGCGACTTTCACTAACTCGGGGCTTCCCAAAGAACTTTACGGCCAATGAAGTACTTTTTGGAGTGTAGTCACTGTTGTAATTTTGGAAATGTGGCAGCCAATTTGCGCACAGCAAGCTCCCACAAACAGCAATGTGATAATGACCAGATAATCGGTTTGTGATATTGTTTGAGGGATAAATATTGGCCAGGACACCAGGGAGAACACCTCTGCTCCCCACTATCCTTCGAATAGTGCCATGGGATCTTTTATGTCCATCTGAGAGGACAGACAGGGCCTCAGTTTAATGTCTCATCCAAAGGACTGCACCTCCGACTGTGCAGCACTCCCTCAGCACCGCACTGGAGTGTCGGCCTAGATTTCAACAGGAGCTGGCTCCCATTGAGCACCAGTTGTGACTGGCTCAGTGGATAAATGCACCAAATTGTGGTGCAGCGTCGACGATTGAGTCAGAGGGGTTCCACGAGGTTGTTGCATTTCCATTTCTTCTTTAGTGATTGGGTAGTACTTTATTTCTGTTTCTTTCTTTTGCAATAATGGCACTGTTTTCCTACGGGATAGCTAATGCTGTTTTTTGGCAGTTAGAAGAGGAGGCTCCCTAAATCATGTCGACATTTGGAGGATGTTTCCCAAGCAGAACAGTTTTAAAAGCACTGTGATACACGGCCATACAGATGAGAAGGTCCCAGGTTGTATCTCTGGGCTGTGTTGAGCTATCCAATCCTGGGTTGGGGCACTACCCTGGTCTCCCTGACGCTGGCGAGTGAGGTGAAAAATTGGCCAGTCCTGCTCCAGACTGCATGGGCATTAGATGAGGTCAGGTCTGTGATTCCCCTGTAGTCAAATAATTCACGGCACAGTCTGACGGATGCAGCATAACAGCTCATGCTGCAGCTTATGGAAGTGTACCCCAGCATCAGTCACTGCCCATACAGAGGAGGGAGTGGGAAACTGTAACCATTAGTCCGGATGTAATCATCTGTGAGTTGACACTTCTGCTTTGCATATTGTTGCTTGGACAGAATGGGCAGCGGAGAGCCGTATATCGGAGCAGGTATCTGATTCTGTTTGCACATTGTTTTGATTTGGCCAGCTGCACTTTGATCCTTGGCTGTTGTGTGCTGAGCAGATTGTGGTGTTTTCACACAACTTGTCAGAATCAGACGCCAGCAGTTTGGTGTGCTCCGTGTTTACCGTGTTTGTCATGACATTGAAACGGGCTTAAAAATGGTGATGTCAAAACCATGATAATCGCCCCATCTGTTTGTTTTCCATCGCCCTTAGCTGCTGTATTCACGGTAACTTGTGGCGGAGAAACAGAAAATGAGTAACGGCTGTAGCTGTGACTTCTTGAACAAACGACACCGCTGTCAAACTGCAGTGTTCAGAGCTGACCGGGGAAGTAATAAATTCAGCAGCGCGAGTCTGCATTCAAATCGAATTGTTTAAATTTCACAGCACAGAAACAGGCCATTCGGCCCAACTAGTCTATGCTAGTTTTTTTTATGCCCCACCCGAGCCTCTTCCCATCCTAATTCATCTCACACTATCAACACTTCCTCCTATTCCCCTCTCCCTCATGTACTTATCTAGCTTCCCCTTAAAAGCATCTGTGCTATCCGCCTCAACCGCTCCATGTCGTCGCGAGTTCCACATTCTAACCACTCTCCAAGTAAAGAAGTTTCTCCTGAATTCCTTAATGGATTTATTAGTGACTATCTTAGGACCCCAAGTTTTGGATTCCCCCATTAGCGGAAACATCATCTCTACATCTACACTATCAAACTTGTTCATAATTTTAAAGACCCCTTTTCTAGAGAAAAGAGCCCCAGTCTATTCAGTCTTTCCTGATAGTTGGACCCTCTCAGTCTAGTATCATCCTTGTAAATCTTTTTTGCACCTTCATCAGTGCCTCTATGTCCTTTTGACACGTTACGTATAGTTACCACTTCCACTTCTCCATGTTCCTTGCGTTTATTTTTATTGTCCATTTTCATTACCCTTTCCATCATGTACCTTCTCTCCTGTCTATTTCTCTTCCTGGGACTTATTGGCAAAGCAATGTGTACATATTAGTTACCTCATTTTTACCTGCCCTCGTTGAGTGCGTAAAGCTATTTACTCACCCTGGTGTATCCCTTTATTATACCATCTCTATAAATGGCAGCCTTGTGTCAGCCGTGGCTCAGTTGGTAGCACTCTTACCTCGGTTGTGGGTTCAAGTCCCACTCCAGAAACTTGAGCACAGAAATCCAGGCTGACATTCCAGTTAAGTACTGAGTCTGCTGCACTGTCAGAGGTGGCGTCTTTTGGATGAGACGTTAAACCGAGGCCCTTTTTGCGCTCTCAGGTGGACGAAATAGTGCCACGGGATCTTTTATGAAGAACGGGGGAGATATTCCCGGTATCCTGGTCAATATTTATCCCTCAAATCAACATCACTTTTTAAAAAAAAATTACCTGGTCATTATCACATTGCTGGTTGTGGGAGCTTGCTGTGCGCAAATTGGCTGCCCCGTTACTTCAAAAAAACGTCTGGCTGTAAAGTGCTTTGGGACGTCCTGAGGTTGTGAAAGGCACTATATAAATGCAAATGTTGCTTTTCTTTTTGTGACTTTGGAAGTGGTGGAAATGGAAGAGTATTAATACTGATCACACAAAACTGCTAATGCAACCAACCACTTGGCTAATTTTAATAAATAGTTTCTGCACCATACAAGAGCGTTCTGAGATCTTAAGTTAGTGTCACAAATCTGAAGTTGCTTGGTTTCATTTTTAGTTACAGAAGCAGACAGTGTCTTTGACCTATATCGGAATGGATCACTAATTTAAATTTCTGATCATTGTTAATAACAGAGTTTCTTTTCATTTAAACAAACTAATTGTGAGTCCGCTGTGGAAGTCTGGTTATACCATACCAAGCAGGCCTATTTATTAGAATCATACAGCACAGAAGGAGGCCATTCGGCCCATAGTCTCTGTAACGGCTCTTTGAAAGAGCTATCCAATTAGTCCCGCTCACCTCTTTCCCTGTAGCCCTGCAAAATTTTCCTCTTCAAGTATATATCCAATTCCCTCTTTACTAATAAATCTGCTTCTAACATTCTTTCAGAAGAGTTTCAACTTATTTCTTCGACAAAAGTAGGTGTCCTTGTGTATGGGTGTGTGTCGTGATTCGCAGTGGATTAAAAGTGTTAATGTATTATTGAATATTTTTGTACGTAGCTTTTTCTGTTCTGTTTCTGCATTCTTCATTCATCGTGAAAACCTGTTTTCAGCCGAATTGAAGGATTGAAAGTGGGTCTCTGAAATAGTACTGTGATTTCTGGTGGTTGATCTCTTACTTGAGCGGGACCATTTGATGTGTGGTATTATGCTGCCGTGCAACGATAACGACAGTGGTCCAAGAAGATTAAACCTATTTAACACTCCTGACCAGTAACCTGGCCGTTGCTCCTCGGAACTAAAAGGACTGTTGTATTTGTTCAGAACAAGTATTTTTTCTTAAGTGTACAGTTTCTTGATGCATGTTTGTTTATAGGTTGTAGTCAATGTTCCCTGTGAGCTGCGCTGTGTTCTGTGCGGCCTGTTTCTTTTAATGCATGATCCCTTTAAATGTCTGCGCATGCGCATTATTTACAGTGTAAAGGCCGTTGAGCGGTCTGCGTGGGACCTTGCACAGTACTGTGCAGTCGCGCACATGCGTAGCTGGGAGCGAACATTGATTATAGTTGTAGCATTTACTGAGGTTTTTGTGCTCCGTATCACTACAACAACAACTTACATTTATATAGCACCTTTAACGTAGTAAAACGTCTCTGGACGCTTCACAGGAGTGTTATCAAACAAAATTTGACACCAAGCCACACAAGGAAATATTAGGACAGGTGACCAAATATTTGGCCAAAGAGGTAGGTTTTAAGGAACTTTTTAAGAGGAGAAGGAGTTTGAGCTGAGGACCATGGCAGCTGAAGGAACGGCCGCCAATGGTGGAGCGTTTAAAAATCGGGGGTGCGCAAGAGGCCAGAATTGGAGGAAGGCAGAGATCTCAAATGATTGTACGGCTGGAGGAGGTTACAGAGCTGGGGAGGGGCGAGGCCATGGAAGGATTTGAAAACCTGTATTAGAATTTTAAAATTGAAGCTTTGCTGGACCGGGAGCACAATAGTGATGGGTGAATGGGATTTGGTGCAAGTTAGGATATGGGCAGCAGAGTTTTGGATGCGCTCAAGTTTAAGGAGGGTAGTAGGTGATAGTCATGCCAGGAGAGCTCCACCCAAGTAAAAATAAATATTGGGTTACTGTCTAAAATCTGGTCTGAGTAAATAATGTCCACCACTCTGCCTTGAGACTGTTTTATTTCGTTGGCACAATGCTGGGAGTGTGCTGGTTGCCACTCTTTGGGTGACACAACTCGGCAAAGGCAAACTTTCCAATTCAAACTGGATTACAATTACTGCTGTTGAGCCATTAAGAGAAGCAAAGCATTTATACAAAAAAAATGATGATTCGATGCTGGAAGTGACCCAATGGTCTAGAGAATGGTACAGCAAAAAAGTTGATGTTCACACTTCAGAGTGTACCATTTTGGGTGGGAGCAAAGCCTCCTGGAACAGACTCTGCTGCTGCCCAGCTTGTGATTTATTGTAGCTGAAGCGTTGAAAGTCTCTCTCGGTGCCTTTTTTCTTTGTAACGTTTTTATTGGGTGTACTGCTAGAACAATCCCAGTTTTTAAAAAAAATTTAAACCAAACTTAAGAGGCATCAAGTTGCCTCACGGACACTGATGTTGAGAGTGACAACCACGTGCGTCGTTGGAATGTGTTTACCATGATCACGCAGCGATGTTGCTTACCTTTTTTATAGATCCTCCGCTCTGGAGTCATTTAAATTAAATATTAACAATTGCTGGCAGAGGCAGAATGACTCCAGTTTGCTGAGCTGTTTTTGCTTGTGGTCATTTGTTCTTCACCATCAGTGTTCAACAGGTATGTCGAGGGCGCCATCTTGTGACAGCTCTTGCATTTATAAATAATCAACCTTCCTCAAATGCGTTTCCTGTCATTACTGTTTTATCGGTTTCTTTTGGGTTGTGGGGGCAGGGCTGATTGTGGCAAGGAAGGAGGGGAACAGACTGTGTATGTGTTGAAAACTCGCATGACTACCCAGAAGTGAAATGCTCTGCTAGTGCTTTGGACACTCTTGCACTTTCTGATGGAACATGCCAACACAAATACAGTATATGCAATTATATTGCAGTGATAAAGTTGCAAAATCAAAGACACAGCACTTTAATGTTGTGCTGCCAACGTAATTTGTACAAAGCTGCACTTATTTGTGGTGGTAAGCCAGGGTGACTATTCTGTAGGTGTAACTTTCTGTGTGGCGGCCTTGGCTCAGTGGTAGCATTCTTGCCTTTGAGTCAGAAGTTAGGACTTGATCTCACAGTCTCGGCTGGCGCTGCGTTGCCGTACGGCACTGTCGGAGGTGCCATCTTTTGGCCGAGCCATTAAACCGAAGTCCCACCTGCATGTTTTGGTTGGACGGCGAAATCCTGCGGCACTATTCAAAGAAAAGCGAGTTCTCTCATGTATCCTGCTCGACGTTTATCTCTCCGCCGATATCACCGTTGTAGTGTCGGGAAAGCCAATTTACGCACAGCAAGTTCCAACAAACAACAACAAGATGAATGGCCGAACTTGCTGTGCGTAAATTTGCTTTCCCGACACTACAACGGTGACTGCACATGGACGTGACTGCTGCCAACGGACCGGAAGTCGTTGCGCAAGCGCAGTTCCAGTGTTCTTTTTTGTTGCCGCCGGACTTCCCAAAATGAGGAATAAAGAAGTGGACTTGGAGAATTCTGTTAGCACTGTATTGTTTGCACTGTATCGAACTGAGAGTTTGTTTTTAAAAAGTTGTTGTTTGTCCTTCGAGACGGCGGTTCTTAAACTGGAAAAATCGCCAGTAACATTAACCCAACCTAGCAACATTAATGAAACTTCATTAGTGATGCACTTCAGCACTACTTGGAGCCCTAGTCTGTTGAGGTGAACGTTATTTTTAAAATTTGGGATCCTACAGTTAGTTACAGCTTCCGGTTCATTGGCAGGAGTCACTCCGTTAATAAAAATGGTTTATTGGCTGTGAAGTGCTTTGGGAAGTACTGAGGTTCTCAAAGGCCCCATATAAATGTGAGTTCTTTGTTAGCTTTTGGGAAACACCTTAAGGTTTTAGTTCCCATGACTTGAGATTTCTGATTGAAAATGGAGAATTGTGCTATTTCTGAGCTGTGCATATCTCTGTAATATTCTGTGTATACAGTACAATGAAAGCCTGTTTTTATTGTTTTTGAGCTGTTTGCCAGAGACGTTGACAAATAGGAGTCATGTAGAAAACCCCAGCCATTGGTTCAAATATGGCTGAGGCTTCACAATTCCAGGAAGGTTTTGTATTAAGAGTGCTACACTGAATTTAGCTACACCATCCCAATTGATGAAGTTGCAGTCCTAAGAAGGGAAATTAGGGATAGTGTTAAATCCAAGGAAGAGGCATATAAATTGGTCAGAAAAAGCAGCAAACCTGAGGACTGGGAGAAATTTAGAATTCAGCAGAGGAGGACAAGGGGTTTAATTAGGAGGGGGAAAATAGGGTATGAGAGGAAGCTTGCTGGGAACATAAAAACTGATTTCACATATCTATAGAAGCTTTGCAGAGAAAAAGATTAGTGAAGACAAACATAGGACCCTTGCAGTCAGAATCAGGTGAATTTATAAAGGGGAACAAAGAAATGGCAGACCAATTGAACAAATACTTTGGTTCTGTGGTCACGAAGGAAGACACATATAACCTTCCAGAAATACTAGGGGACCGAGGGTCTAGTGAGAAGGAGGAACTGAAGGAAATCCTTATTGGTCAGGAAATTGTGTTAGGGAAATTGATGGGATTGAAGGCCGATAAATCCCCGGGGCCTGATAGTCTGCATCCCAGAGCACTTAAGGAAGTAGCCCTAGAAATAGTGGATGCATTGGTGATCATTTTCCAACAGTCTATCGACTCTGGATCAGTTCCTATGAACTGGAGGGTAGCTAATGTAACACCACTTTTTTAAAAAAGTAGGGAGAGAGAAAACAGGTAATTATAGACGGGTTAGCCTGACATCAGTAATGGGGAAAATGTTGGAATCAATTATTAAAGATGAAATAGCAGCGCATTTGGAAAGCAGTGACAGGATCGGTCCAAGTCAGCATGAATATATGAAAGGGAAATCTTGCTTGACAAATCTTCTAGAATTTTTTGAGGATGTAACTAGTAGAGTGGACAAGGGAGAACCAATGGATGTGGTGTATTTGGACTTTCAAAAGGCTTTTGACAAGGTCCCACACAAGAGATTAGTGTGCAAAATTAAAGCACATTATATTGGGGGTAATGTATTGACGTGGATAGAGAACTGGTTGGCAGACAGGAAGCAGAGAGTAGGGATAAACGGGTCTTTCTCAGAATGGCAGGCAGTGACTAGTGGGGTGCCACAGGGCTCAGTGCTGGGACCCCAGCTATTTACAATATACATCAATGATTTAGATGAAGGAATTGAGTGTAATATCTCCAAGTTTGCAGATGAAACTAAGCTGGGTGGCGGTGTGAGCTGTGAGGAGGATGCTAAGAGGCTGCAGGGTGACTTGGACAGGTTAGGTGAGTGGGCAAGTGCATGGCAGATGCAGTATAATGTGGATAAATGTGAGGTTATCCACTTTGGTGGCAAAAACATGAAGGCAGAATATTATCTGAATGGCGGCAGATTAGGAAAAGGGGAGGTGCAATGAGACCTGGGTGTCATGGTACATCAGTCATTGAAAGTTGGCATGCAGTTACAGCAGGCAGTGAAGAAGGCAAATGGCATGTTGGCCTTCATAGCTAGGGGATTTGAGTATAGGAACAGGGAGGTCTTAATGCAGGTGTACAGGGCCTTGGTGAGGCCTCACCTAGAATATTGTATTCAGTTTTGGTCTCCTAATGTGAGGAAGGACATTCTTGCTATTGAGGGAGTGCAGCAAAGGTTCACCAGACTGATTCCAGGGATGGCGGGACTGACAAATGAGGAGGGACTGGATCGACTGGGCCCGTATTCACTGGAGTTTAGAAGAATGAGGGGGATCTCATAGAAACATATAAAATTCTGACGGGACTGGACAGGTTGGAGGCAGGAAGAATGTTCCCAATATTGGGGAAGTCCGAAACCAGGGGACACAGTCTAAGGATAAGGGGTAAGCCATTTAGGATCGAGATGAGGAGAAACTTCTTCACTCAGAGTTGTTAACCTCTGGAATGCTCTACCACAGAGTGTTGTTGAGGCCAGTTCGTTAGATATATTCAAGAGGGAGTTAGATATGGCCCTGATGGCTAAAGGGATCAAGGGGTAGGGAGAGAAAGCAGGAAAGAGGTACTGAGGGAATGATCAGCCATGATATTGAATGGTGGTGCAGGCTTGAAGGGCTGAATAGCCTACTCCTGCACCTATTTTCTATGTTTCTATGGCCCCAAGTTTCCACATGATTTGCTCCTGATTTTTAGGAGCAACTGGTGGAGAACGGAGTATCTTAGAAATCGGAATTCTCGTTATTTAGTTTGCTCCAGTTCTAGTCAGTTAGAACAGTTTCACTTTGGAACAGAATTTTTTTTTCAAAAGGGGGCGTGCCCGGCCACTTACGCCTGATTTCAAAGTTTCGTGAGTGAAAACTTACTCCAAACTAACTTAGAATGGAGTCAGTGAAGATTTTTGTACGCTCGAAAAAAACCTTGTCTACACTTTAGAAAATCAGGCGTAGGTTACAAATTAGGCGTAGGGAATGAGGTGGGGGGGGGGGGAAGGGAAGTCATTAAATTCTACAATCAATCCTGTACCATGTGGGAACTCGGGGACACTTCCGGTGTCCCTGGGCGCTACGTGTGTGGGAAGTGTATCCGCCTCGAGCTCTTGACGGTCCGCGTTGCGGAATTGGAGCTGAGGGTGGATTCACTCTGGAGCATCCACGATGCTGAGAATGACGTGAGTATCACGTGTAGTGAGTTGGTCTTACCGCAGGAGAAGGGTCCACAGCCAGATAGGGAATGGAAGACCAGCAGGAAGAGCAGTGCACGAAAGATAGTGCTGGGGTCCCCTGTGGTCATCCCCCTGCAAAACAGATACACTGCTTTGAGTACTGTTGGGGAGGATGACTCATCAGGGGAGGGCAGCAGCAGCCAAGTTCATGGCACCGTAGGTGGCTCTGCTGCAAAGGAGGGCAGGAAAAAGATTGGGAGCGCGATAGTGATAGGGGATTCGATGGTGAGGGGAATAGATAGGCGTTTCTGCGGACGCAACCGAGACTCCAGGATGGTATGTTGCCTCCCTGGTGCAAGGGTCAAGGATGTCTCGGAGCGGGTGCAGGACATTCTGAAATGGGAGGGAGAACAGCCAGTTGTCGTGGTGCACATTGGTACCAACGACATAGGTTAAAAAAAAAAGGGATGAGGTCCTACGAAAAGAATTTAAGGAGCTAGGAGCTAAATTTAAAAAGTAGGACCTCAAAAGTAGTAATCTCGGGATTGCTACCAGTGCCACGTGCTAGTCAGAGTAGGAATCGCAGGATAGCGCAGATGAATACATGGCTTGAGCAGTGGTGCAGCAGGGAGGGATTCAAATTCTTGGGGCATTGGAACCGGTTCTGGGGGAGGTGGGACCAGTACAAACCGGACGGTCTACACCTGGGCAGGACCGGAACCAATGTCCTAGGGGGAGTGTTTGCTAGTGCTGTTGGGGAGGAGTTAAACTAATATTGCAGGGGGATGGGAACCTATGCAGGGAGACAGAGGGAGACAAAAATGAGGCAAAAGCAAAAGACAGAAAGGAGATGAGGAAAAGTGGAGGGCAGAGAAACCCAAGGCAAAGAACAAAAAGGGCCACTGTACAGCAAAATTCTAAAAGGACAAAGGGTGTTAAAAAAGCAAGCCTGAAGGCTTTGTGTCTTAATGCAAGGAGTATCCGCAATAAGGTGGATGAATTAACTGTGCAAATAGATGTTAACAAATATGATGTGATTGGGATTACGGAGACGTGACTCCAGGATGATCAGGGCTGGGAACTCAACATCCAGGGGTATTCAACATTCAGGAAGGATAGAATAAAAGGAAAAGGAGGTGGGGTAGCATTGCTGGTTAAAGAGGAGATTAATGCAATAGTTAGGAAAGACATTAGCTTGGATGATGTGGAATCTATATGGGTAGAGCTGCAGAACACCAAAGGGCAAAAAACGTTAGTGGGAGTTGTGTACAGACCTCCAAACACTAGTAGTGATGTTGGGGAGGGCATCAAACAGGAAATTAGGGGTGCATGCAATAAAGGTGCAGCAATTATAATGGGTGACTTTAATATGCACATAGATTGGGCTAGCCAAACTGGAAGCAATACGGTGGAGGAGGATTTCCTGGAGTGCATAAGGGATGGTTTTCTAGACCAATATGTCGAGGAACCAACTAGGGGGGAGGCCATCTTAGACTGGGTGTTGTGTAATGAGAGAGGACTAATTAGCAATCTCATTGTGCGAGGCCCCTTGGGGAAGAGTGACCATAATATGGTGGAATTCTGCATTAGGATGGAGAATGAAACAGTTAATTCAGAGACCATGGTCCAGAACTTAAAGAAGGGTAACTTTGAAGGTATGAGGCATGAATTGGCTAAGATAGATTGGCTAATGATACTTAAGGGGTTGACTGTGGATGGGCAATGGCAGACATTTAGAGACCGCATGGATGAATTACAACAATTGTACATTCCTGTCTGGCGTAAAAATAAAAAAGGGAAGGTGGCTCAACCGTGGCTATCTAGGGAAATCAGGGATAGTATTAAAGCCAAGGAAATGGCATACAAATTGGCCAGAAATAGCAGCGAACCTGGGGACTGGGAGAAATTTAGAACTCAGCAGAGGAGGACAAAGGGTTTGATTAGGGCAGGGAAAATGGAGTACGAGAAGAAGCTTGCAGGGAACATTAAGGCGGATTGCAAAAGTTTCTATAGGTATGTAAAGAGAAAAAGATTAGTAAAGACAAACGTAGGTCCCCTGCAGTCAGAATCAGGGGAAGTCATAACGGGGAACAAAGAAATGGCAGACCAATTGAACAAGTACTTTGGTTCAGTATTCACTAAGGAGGACACAAACAACCTTCCGGATATAAAAGTGGTCAGAGGGTCTAGTAAGGAGGAGGAACTGAGGGAAATCTTTATTAGTCAGGAAATTGTGTTGGGGAAATTGATGGGATTGAAGGCCGATAAATCCCCAGGGCCTGATGGACTGCATCCCAGAGTACTTAAGGAGGTGGCCTTGGAAATAGCGGATGCATTGACAGTCATTTTCCAACATTCCATTGACTCTGGATCAGTTCCTATCGAGTGGAGGGTAGCCAATGTAACCCCACTTTTTAAAAAAAGGAGGGAGAGAGAAAGCAGGGAATTATAGACCGGTCAGCCTGACCTCAGTAGTGGGTAAAATGATGGAATCAATTATTAAGGATGTCATAGCAGCGCATTTGGAAAATGGTGACATGATAGGTCCAAGTCAGCATGGATTTGTGAAAGGGAGATCATGCTTGACAAATCTTCTGGAATTTTTTGAGGATGTTTCCAATAAAGTGGACAAAGGAGTACCAGTTGATGTGGTATATTTGGACTTTCAGAAGGCTTTCGACAAGGTCCCACACAGGAGATTAATGTGCAAAGTAAAAGCACATGGGATTGGGGGTAGTGTGCTGACGTGGATTGAGAACTGGTTGTCAGACAGGAAGCAAAGAGTAGGAGTAAATGGGTACTTTTCGGAATGGCAGGCAGTGACTAGTGGGGTACCGCAGGGTTCTGTGCTGGGGCCCCAGTTGTTTACATTGTACATTAATGATTTAGACGAGGGGATTAAATGTAGTATCTCCAAATTTGCGGATGACACTAAGTTGGGTGGCAGTGTGAGCTGCGAGGAGGATGCTATGAGGCTGCAGAGTGACTTGGATAGGTTAGGTGAGTGGGCAAATGCGTGGCAGAAGAAGTATAATGTGGATAAATGTGAGGTTATCCACTTTGGTGGTAAAAACAGAGAGACAGACTATTATCTGAATGGTGACAGATTAGGAAAAGGGAAGGTGCAACGAGACCTGGGTATCATGGTACATCAGTCATTGAACGTTGGCATGCAGGTACAGCAGGCGGTTAAGAAAGCAAATGGCATGTTGGCCTTCATAGCGAGGGGATTTGAGTACAGGGGCAGGGAGGTGTTGCTACAGTTGTACAGGGCCTTGGTGAGGCCACACCTGGAGTATTGTGTACAGTTTTGGTCTCCTAACTTGAGGAAGGACATTCTTGCTATTGAGGGAGTGCAGCGAAGATTCACCAGACTGATTCCCGGGATGGTGGGACTGACCTATCAAGAAAGACTGGATCAACTGGGCTTGTATTCACTGGAGTTCTGAAGAGTGAGAGGGGACCTCATAGAAACGTTTAAAATTCTGACGGGTTTGGACAGGTTGGATGCAGGAAGAATGTTCCCAATGTTGGGGAAGTCCAGAACCAGGGGTCACAGTCTAAGGATAAGGGGTAAGCCATTTAGGACCGAGATAAGGAGAAACTTCTTCACCCAGAGAGTGGTGAACCTGTGGAATTCTCTACCACAGAAAGTAGTTGAGGCCAATTCACTAAATATATTCAAAAGGGAGTTCGATGAAGTCCTTACTACTCGGGGGATCAAGGGGTATGGCGTGAAAGCAGGAAGGGGGTACTGAAGTTTCATGTTCAGCCATGAACTCATTGAATGGCGGTGCAGGCTAGAAGGGCTGAATGGCCTACTCCTGCACCTATTTTCTATGTTTTCTATGTTTTCTAATCCTTAGTTATACTTATACAAATATTATACAAATAAATCCAACCTGAATAAAAATTTATAAGCAAAGAAAAGATTAAATAAACCATGTTCCTTCCTGTGTGAAATAGCATCAGCCTTCGAGCTGCTGTGCTTCAGGCAGGCCTTTCATGTTGGAGACAGGCAGCGGTGTGGCGTCAGGGTCTCGACGGTAGCGGCAGCAAGCTTCGAGCTGAGCTGCAGTGCTTGAGGCAGGCCTTCATTCTCTTCGTGGCTGGCTGCGAAGAAGCAGCACCGGACAGACCCGAGGCCATTCGGCCATGAGATATCAGCGACGTCAGTGGCTGGCCGGCAGCCGAAGAATCGGCAGCGGACCGACGTGAGGCCATTCGGCCATGAGATAGCAGCGGCGTCAGTGGCTGGCCGGCAGCCGAAGAATCAACACCTGACACACGCAGCTCTTTATGGTGCTTGAGGCCATTCGGCCACGCTTTAGGGGCGGTGTCAGTGGCTCGATGGCAGCCGAAGATACAGCAGCAGCCTTCGAGCTGTGAGGGGGACTGAGGCCATTTGGACAAGGAGAGGCAGCCACATCGACAGTTTTATATTTAAATTTGCAGAATGGGTGCTGCATTGTCAACACCAAGTATTATGCAATGGTTTGCCATCTTTGTTCTTGGTGGACCTTGATCCATTGCAAAGTTGAATTGGCACTCTTATTTCTCCAAACACAGTCCTTAATTTGCATGCACCAATGCAGCACCGGTTCTGCAAGTTTAGCAGTGAAAAGCTGAACTCACTGATTTCAGCAGGTGATTTATTCAGCAGTGCTGCTAAAACACTCCCTCACACACAGAAATATCAAAAAAAATTAAATTGCAAGCCATTGCAGGGGTCCAAGAAACAAATCTTCACTTTTTCTGCAGTATTTTTAAAAATGGCCGAGTGCCAATGTTTGTGTGAGACTGCGCGCACGCTCCAACGCGCACGCGCAGGGTTGCTGCCACCACGAAGGCGAATTTAAATTATACCCGCCCCATGCTACTTAGAAAATCGGCGCGAGTGTTAGGCTCCGCCCCCTGCTGCGAAGAGCGCGCCGCGCCAAGCAGACAGAATATCGGACTTTTTTTAGGCGCAGTTTTCGGTGCGAAAAACAGGCGCCCAGCTCGGAGGTGCGCCCTTTTTGCCGCGGGATGAAACTTGGGGCCTATGTTTCCTGCCACCAGCATCGTGTCAGTGTGTGACGGCAACATCAAGCAGTAATCAGAGGCTTGTGTCCAAGCTTTACTGCACTTTCACTTATTTAATATATAATCTCGATTGCACTCCAGCAAAAGCTATATTTAGAGTTTTATATCTTTGCTGTTCAGGACACGTGCATGCTGTTTTTAATCCTGTACGCTGCTCTCGCGGTAATGGTGTTTGACAGTTAGATCACTAGAAATGGATAATGTCCATCGAGTTAATATTAACAGGTGCAATAATGAACATATTATCAAGGGGCCCAGTAACGGGAAAGGTATAGAGTGGTGCATTGAAGCATTAAAGAATTGGGGCATTTGGGCAATTCTGGTTTTGGGTGCAAAAGAAATTTGGGATGGAGTGAGCAACCCTCTCATCCAACCCACTGATTGTATTTCAAGTGTATACTTGGAAAATATCATAGAGAGGAGTGAACAAGAGCATCCGGGAGGGCAGCAGTCCTTCTGAAAAACTGAGATCATCATCACAGGCGGTCCCTTGAACGAGGATGACTTGCTTCCACAAGAGTTCACAGATGCTTCAATGAAGGGACCCGATGTTCCAGTCCTGAACTCCAGTTGAGGGGGTGGGAGATGCCTGTGCGTGAATTTTTTTAACGTGGTGGCTGTTGCACATCAGCCACCACACGGGCTTGACAGAGCTAGGCCTTTATCCAGTGGCAAGGGTTTGAACCAGGACGACTGAAGACCTGCTCTGCTGCACGGACCTAGTGCCCGCACACATCGCAGTGTGGGCTGGCCCGTGCTGCCCCTGGGCCCTCGGCTCTTTTGGGCCCCGTGCCCTCCCTTGCTGCACCTTTGCCCATGATGTTCCAGGGCCCGGCGCTCCAGCTCTATTTATAGCCCCGACCTGCGTGTGCTGCGATATATTCGAGTGGTGGGATCATGTTATAAACGGTGGGAAATTGTCTGGTAAGTGTGGAGCATGGTGAGAACAAGGGGGCCATTGCCATTTTGAGGTCAAAGGTGAGTGCAGGGACACTGGAAATGGGATGGGCATGTCCCAGTGATTCGGAGAGAGGTCAAGAGTGTGTGCATGCAACGGCACGTGGTAGTGAGCGTGCACTGCATGAAAAGATGAAAGCGGTAGGGGACGCATGTTGCATATCACACGGGTGTCAGTGGTTGTGGCTGGCTCTAAAAGACTTTACTGTATGTTGGAAGGCTGTTCATCCAGTTGTGTTTCAAGTCAAACAGCCTACAATTTCCTTAGTTATGACATCACCCCAGAAAAAGTCTTTGAATTCACAGTAATGTCTTTTCAATTACAGCCGTGTCTATTCTGTGTTAGTGCGATTTTATTAATGGTGTGTGAGAAAAATCTTCCACTTGAACTGCGATAAGCAGCCAGCACTATGATTAACTTATTTGTCCTTTCCAAACTTGGCCTGTCTGGAGAGATTATTTTGTGCTAAATAAATCTGTGGTGAATGTTGCTGATTATAGGTCTGGCAGTGGGAGCAATTTGAGATGATGAATTAAGGCTGCTACATTTGCACTATAATTCTGCCGTGTTGGAGGGAGCTCTGTGCATGTTGTAGAGCGTACGTGTGCATAGAGCTTTTTCCTAGCAGTTAATGTAAATGTTTGGGGGAGGGGGGTGGTGTAGACAGCACTGCCCAAGCTATCAACACATTTAAATTAGCTGGTGGTAGGTTAAATGCCCAGGAGATCCAAGAGCGATTTTTTTTTTTTACATCTGGTGTGACGCAGCACTGGATTTACAGCGTATCTGACAGATGTGGAGTGAATCCTTCCTCCTCCCCAGGAGTTTCGCTGTGGAGTAGAGACGGCCTCTATCTCTGGATTTACACGGCAGCTTTAGCATTGGTCCAAAAGGGAAACTGAAGAGTAGACAAGGAACTTACCGCACAACATTGAAATGTGTCGATCTTTTTCCTCTGGTGTACTGATAGCCAAGCACTTTAGTAAGCCTAGTGACCATGCTGCACTATTTACATTCAACGGTTGTGAGCCGAACGTTCAGAAAGAATGTTGGCCTATTTCCTGTGTAATTCCAACTTCTGTCTGAGGCTGAACCAGACTGTTCGCAACCTTCATGTCATATTTGACCCTGAAATGAGCTTTCGACCACACATCTGCAGCATAACTAAGACCGCCTATTTCCACCTCCATAACATCGCCCGTCTCCGCCCTCATCCATTGCTGAAATCTTCATCCATGCCTCTAGACTTGACTATTCCAATGCACTCCTGGCTGGCCTCCCACATTCTACCCTACGTAAACTAGAGGTGATCCAAAACTCGACTGCCTGTGTCCTAACTTGCACCAAGTCCTGCTCACCCATCACCCCTGTGCTCGCTGACCTACATTGGCTTCTGGTTAAGCAATGCCTCGATTTCAAAATTCTCATCCTTGCTTTAAAATACCTCCATGGCCTTGCCCCCCTCTATCTCTGTAATCTCCTTCAGCCCCCCCCCCCCCCCCCCCCCCCCCCACCGAGATGTCTGCAATCCTCTAATTCTGGCCTCTTGAGCATCCCTGAATATGATCGCTCAACCATTGGTGGCCGTGCCTTCTGTTGCCTAGGACTCGAGCGCTGGAACTCCCTGCCTAAACCTCTCCGCCTCTCCACCTGTCTTTCCTTCTTCAAGATGCTCCTTAAAACCTACCTCCTTGACCAAGCTTTTGTAATGTATGCACCTGTGAGTATGCTCACAGGTTTGTGGAGCTGTTGAATTGAGTGGCTTAGCCAGACATGTGAGGTTCACAAGACTCAATAAAATCCCAGCCAGTTGGGTTCGGGGGATCCACGATGAGGCAGGTGGTTGTGAGCCTGGTGGATGAACTGGTAATGTGTAGTGTGATTGTTAAACCTTTTGCTAATAAACCAACTAGTTCTTAATAGCAATGTGTTGCTATGAATTCTTAAGCAAAGAACCCATGAAGCAAATACATCAAATACATTAGTCACCTGCATTAATCCTGTGAAGCGCCTTGAGACGCTTCACTATGTTAAAGGCACTACATAAATACAAGATGTTCTTGTTGTAATGTATGTGTGTTTGAGATGGGGAGAGTGAGGGTGACTGGTTGTACACTGACTTCATATTGAAGTTTTGTATTGCAGACTCTGTGACCCGGTGGAATTTCAGCTGGTCACAGTGATCTGACAGCAACTCTATTAAACAAGAGGGAGGTACTGCGGGGCTGATGGATAACTTTTGCAGGGTTGTCTGATACTCCAAGTGAGACATTATTCTCAATAGTACTGTAAGGGAGCAATGCTCACTCTAATGTTTCCCCACCCCCCCCCCCGAAATTTGCCGCGCCATATCTCACCCAGCAGAACAGCTGGTGAATGGCCTGCGTGGGGCGTTGTAATCGATGCACAGCCGCACACCTTTGGGAAGGGGAACATTGGAAGTGACTATACTGGAAACCAGAAGTCCTTGCGATCCTTACGGGCCGTTTTCTGCGTGCTCTACATGACGAGGAAAATTAGTTTTTTGTGGGGAGGGGGGCAGGGAAATACGTTGAGGAAAGAAGGATTTTGCAAAAATACATTATTTAAGGATTACATTCGACCAAAAATGGTTGAGCTGTTTTTTTTTTAAATTGGTTAAGCAAAGCTGAAATTGAATCTCTTAATTTCACTTTTTAGGAGATTTTATTTACAAAGATTTTGACCCAATTCTTTCTCCACTTGCTTTGAACAGTGTCCCCAACTCCTGCCCTGTGAGTCCGCGTGGTGCCGGCTCCTCTGGATACCGATTTGGGCGCAACATCACCAGAGATCTACAGCTCGCTGCGGCGTTCGCAGAGAAAGCAGCTTCCGAGCAACAGGCGGAAACATCCGGCGGCGACAGCCCCAAGGTTTGCAAATGTTTTTATGGGTGTGGATCGCAGAGTTCTGAAGTTGTGTTCTTTCTGCCCCACCCCCTCCCCCCATCCCGAGATTTCTCCCCTTTTCTCTGCTCCTAAAGATAGTGACACGTGCTGATGCATCGAAACATGGAAAATAGGAGCAGGAGTAGGCCATTCGGCCCTTCGAGTCTGCACCATCATTCAGTATGATCATTGGCTGATCCTCTATCTCTATTCCTGCTTTCCCCCATACGCCTTGATGTCTTTTGTTTCTAGAAATCTATCTATATTCAGTGACTTGGCCTCCACAGTCTTCTGTGGTCGAGAATTCCACAGGTTCACCATCCTCTCAGTGAAAAGATTTCGTCTCACCGTTCTACAGATGCCAGCAGCCCTCTCAATACCCTGTCCTGGTTCTTCACGTGTAATTCTAGTCAATGAGTCTCGGTCGGCTGCCTGACTATATGGTCGCCCAATCCAGCAGGAGAATGATGATTCAGAGTGGGAACTCCTTCTGTCTCACCCTCCCCTCTGCTCCCCACTCCTCCCTCACCCCAGCTGGAGCAGTGGTTTGAGCACAGCTGGGGGATGCCTGTGCTCAAACCACTGCTCCAGCTGAGATCAGGTAACTCAGCACTGACTGCAGATCAGCGCGAGGTCCTTCCTGGTGTGCAGGGTCTATCTTACCGTGGGGAGCCGAGACTGCAAGCTGTGTTGTAAGCTTTTGGGTGCGCCGTGTCATACTCTTAATCGTACTGCAGCTGTTCAGGGCGCATCACCATTGTTCTTTCCTACCTGCCTCAGAATCTTACAGAAATATATCATTTGAGGGTGATCCTCTAGAATTCGGGTACTTATACAGGTTGAACCTCCTTTATCCGGCACCCTCGGGACCTAGCCTGTGCCGAACGAGGGATTTTGCCGGTTGAGGGGAAGTCACGGGGTGGGGGGGGAGAAGGAGGGTGCGGTCGCTCGGGGAGGGGCGGGGAAGGAGGTTGGCGGCCCCAGTGGGCCTCGAAGAGTCGGCGGGCCCCGAAGAGTTGCCACGGGCCCGAGAACGCAGCCCGACCCCCCGGAGGAAGTGTTGTGGGGGGGAGCGGCCAGCCTGAGTACACTGGCCCGACCCCCACCCCCCCCCTCCCCCCCCCAGAGGGAGCGCTGTGGGGAGGAGCAGCGGACCCGAGGACTGTGGCTGCAGGATTTCCAGCAGGGCGACGAGGAGGAGGCAGCCGATAACCCCAGCATCGAGGAGAAAGATTATATTGGCGAGTAGGATTTTGACCGGTCGCGTTCTGTGCATGTGTCACCCGGCGGCCGGGAATGGTGCCGGATAAGGGAGTCCCGGATACGAGGTTCAACCTGTGTTCTGTCTAATATATTGGACCTGGATTTTTAAATTAAATGCCACCAAAACTAATTAAATTTAACAAAGAATTTTCTGTTTTGAGAGTCTGACCTTAACCATTTTTCCAAGAGGTTCGTGTGTGTGTGTGTGTGTGTGTGTGTGTGTGTGTGTGTGTTTTGTATATTTTTCTTAATATTGTTTCTCTTTTTTTGGACAGGATGATTCGAAACCCCCCTATTCCTACGCACAGCTGATTGTACAGGCCATATCTTCTGCTCAGGACAAACAGCTAACACTAAGCGGCATCTACGCACATATCACAAAGCATTACCCTTACTACAGGACAGCTGACAAAGGATGGCAGGTGGGTGCATTCTACTAAGTGGCACTGGGGGTAGAAATGTACAATCCATTTGATAATTCTATCTGGTTATCCCGTGAGAGATGTTAAAAGGTTTTATCAGATTAACCAAACCTTAGAAGTATCTTCCCCTCATTAGATACTAAATTCATCTTTAAAATGTAGTTGCTGTTTGAGTAAATATCGCCCTGTATTAATAGCGATTATTTAAACCTTGATGAACTAGTAGTTCTCTTTTAAACCCAATTCAAGCCCAAGTACATACTAATGAGTTAAATATTGTCATAGGATTTCTGCCTAGTTACAGTTTCCTGTTGTGTATTATTGGTTTGTCACCGTGGTTAGACAGTAACAGAAGTTTCTTCACCAGCAACATAGGGCCCAAGTTTCCACAGGATAAAAAACGGGCGCCCCTCCGAGCTGGGCGCCCGTTTTTCGCGCCTAAAACGGCGCCAGAAAAATAAAGGCGCTATTCTCGAGTGCTTTGCAGCTCCTTGTCTGTTTGGTGCGGCGCCCAGGGGGGCGGAGCCTACACTCGCGTCGATTTTGTAAGTGGGAGGGGGCGGGTACTATTTAAATTAGTTTTTTTCCTGCCGGCAACACTGCGCGTGCGCGTTGGAGCGTTCGCGCATGCTTAGTGTGAAAAAAACATTGGCACTCGGCCATTTTTGTAGTTCTTTGTAGCTGTTTAATTTTTGAACATTTTTTAATAAAAGCACATTGCCATCAGCACTGAGGCTTCTTGCAGCCTTCTCACTGTCTCCTTCTCCTCCCTCCCCTCCACGGCAACAATAGGCGGTTTCCTCCCCCTCCCTCCCCTCCGCGGCAACAAACCGCTGTCTCCTTCCCCTCCCTCCCCTCCGTGGCAACAAACCGCTGTCTACTTCCCCTCTCTCCCCTCTGCGGCAACAAACCGCTGTCTCTGTCTCCTTCTCCTTCCCCTCCCTCCCCTCCGCAACAACAAACCGCTGTCTCCTTCCCCTCCCTCCCCTCCGCGGCAACAAACCGCTGTCTCCTCCCCCTCCCTCCCCTCCGCGGCAACAAACCGCTGTCTCCTCCCCCTCCCTCCCCTCCGCGGCAACAAACCGCTGTCTCCTTCCCCTCTCTCCCCTCTGCGGCAACAAACCGCTATCTCCTTCTCCTTCCCCTCCCTCCCCTCCGCAACAACAAACCGCTGTCTCCTTCCCCTCCCTCCCCTCCGCGGCAACAAACCGCTGTCTCCTCCCCCTCCCTCCCCTCCGCGGCAACAAACGGCGGTTTCCTTCCCCACCCCCCGCGGCAACAAACGATGGCTGAAGCACTTTCACACAGGTAGGAAGATGGTTTATTTAATCTTTTCTTTGCTTATAAATGTTTATTCAGGTTGGATTTATTTGTATAATTGTAGAAGTATAAATAAGGATTGATTGTAGAATTTAATGACTTCCCTTCCCCTCATACCCCCCCCCCCCCCCCACCTCGTTCTGGACGCCTAATTTGTAACCTGCGCCTGATTTTTTTTAATGTGTAGAACAGGTTTTTTCAGTTCGACAAAAATCTTCACTTGCTCCATTCTACTTTAGTTTGGAGTACGTTTTCACTGTGGAAACTTTGAAATCAGGCGTCAGTGGCCGGACACGCCCCCTTTTGAAGAAAAAATTCTGTTCCAAAGTAGAACTGTTCTACCTCACTAGAACTGCAGAAAAAAAAATGTGGAGAATTGCGATTTCTAAGATAGTCCGTTCTCCACCAGTTGCTCCTAAAAAATCAGGCGCAAATCATGTGGAAACTTGGGCCCTTAATATGGGCTTCTGGTATGAGAGCTGACCCTTGTACAATATCCCACAGTTCTGGATATAATGCAGTAATCTGAAGATATGGTGAGAAAGTTAAGTATTGTTAGGAATAATAAAATACAAGTGCAACCATCAGACATCACCACTAAGATACAGCCAGCCATCAATGAACATTAGCTTGCAGCCCCAATTTAATATCCAGCGGGTTCTTGATCCCTAACAAGACATTCAGATGAGTGATGTCTGGAGCACTTGGACAGTGAAAAGGAGAGAGTGGTTTTCCTATCATACATGCCACCTCAGGTGGTGCAAATGCAGCATTGGGGGTCAAAGTCAGGGTGGTGGTCATACTTGCCCTTTATCATAGAATGGCCTCCTGTGCTGTAACCAATCAGTCCGTCGAGCCCGTGCCGGCTCTCTGCAAGCACACTTCAGCTAGTCCCACTTCCCCGCTCTTTCCCCGTAGCCCTGAAAATTTTTTTCCTTCAGGTACTTATCCAATTCCCTTTTTGAATGCCGCCATTGAATCGGCCTCCACCACTCTTTCAGGCAGTGCATTCCGGATCCTAACCGCTCGCTGCCTAAAAAGGTTTTTCTTCATGTCGCCTTTGGTTCTTCTGCCAATCACTTTAAATCTGTGTCCTCTGGCTCTCGACCAATAGGAACAGTTTCTTTCTACTCTGTCCAGACCCCTCATGATTTTGAACACCTCGTTCAAATCTTCTCTCAACCTTCTCTGCTCCAAGGAGAACAACCCCAGCTTCTCTAGTCTATCCATATAACTGAAGTCCCTCGTCCCTGGAACCATTCTCGTAAATCCTCTCTGCACCCTCTCTAAGACCTTCTCATCCTTCCTAAAGTACAGTGCCCAGAATCGTGCCATATGCCGAAAACAGTCAGGAGCTTTGTTTCCATATGAAAATTTAATGTTTAATGAATTATGAGAGGCCACATAATTCCTGTTTTTTTTTTTAAATCCTGGGAATGCACTCAGCGTTCTTCAAGCCTGATAAAATGGGTGTTTATAGTTGCTGGATTCTGTCCTGAAAAAACAGAATTCAAAACTGATTTTCAGATGGGACCCTTGGAGCCTGCAGAAAGAAGGGGTTATCATTTATCTGTCTGGGCTAGTTCTGATACCCAGATCTCAAAGGTGAAAGGCCAGTGTGCTAATTTTGCTGCTCATCCCTCCAAAAAGTAGCTTCTCAATTAACCAATAAACATACCTCTATTTCGTCAGGAATTGGGATTTATGACTTGAAGTGTATAGGAACACAAAAATGAAAGCTGATTCTGATTTAAACTTAAAATAGTTGTTGGAAATCAAAGAGAAACAAGAGTCTGGGATTCTCAATTGGAAGCACATTGCTCTGTTGCCAAGTTTTAACTAGGTTCTTAAGGATGAAAATATTCCTTTGGAATCCAATTGCAATTTTACAAGGCATGTATAGAATGTGTCATGTAGATAGGCTTTCATTTTGGAATATGAAGCCATTACTCGGCCTATATTAAAATATTTAAAAATGCTAGACCGGGCTTTTTTTTTAAAAAGCCACAAAAACAATAAAATGGTGTGGGATAAGGAAACAAGTAATACTGCATCCAGCAGAAGAAATAATGTAAGATCAAAGACTAGTGGTTTTATCTTGTGATCAGGCAACTGCACAGACTTCCACAAGAATGTATACAGGCAGAAAAACCGGATGTGTGGCTTGAAGCAAGATGCAGTTATCACTCAGCAGATGGGTTTGATGTAGGTCTGTAAACCAGGAGCAGTTGGTCAGAAGGGAGAGCTGTAGAACGGGCGCGCGGTGTGCTTGGCGAGTGAATGAATCTAATGCATTCGACAGGGGACAGTGAGTTATGGGCAATTCCCCTGAATAGACTATAAGCTGTTGTTAATGCGGGCCTTGTCATATATTTTCACACTGCATGATTGCGAAGATATATACTTAAATAAGAAACATTTGAAGAATTGTGGGGAAAGAGCATGGGTGGAACTAATTGGATAGTACTTTCAAAGAGATGGCACAGACACGATGGGCCAAATGGCCACCTCCTGTGGTGTATGATTCGATGTTAAGTTTATTTTTGATCAGTAAGTTAAATCCCCTTGCGTTTTTACGTTTCGTTATTTATCATGGAGCTAAAATAATTTCTGCTAATAGACAGAAAGAAAGAAAGAAATACTTATATTTATATAGCGCCTTTCATGATCACTGGATGTCTCAAAGCGCTTTGTAGCCAATGAAGTACTTTTGGAGTGTAGTCACTGTTGTAATGTGGGAAATATGGCAGTCAGTTTGCACACAGTAACGATGTGATAATGACCAGATAAACTGTTTTTGTTATTTTGATTGAGGGATAAGTATTGGCCAGGACACCGGGGATAACCCGCCTGCTCTTCTTCGAAATAGTGCCATGGGATCTTTTACGTCCACTGGAGAGAGCAAACTGGGCCTCGGTTTAATGGGCCCAATTTGGCCAGTACAGATTTCTGTCGCACTCACCAGAGGTGTGCTGCTTTTATAGAACTCCAAGGGCGCCAGAAATCTTCAGGCCGGGTTTGGCCGCTCCCCACCCTCTCCTCCACGGTGGCGTAGCGTGGCAACTGGATTCGGGGGCGGAGCCAGGTCCTGGCGCTGAAAACAGTGCCGGGACCTCTGCACATGCGCGCTAGAGTGTGCGTGCATGCACAGTAGCTCCTAGCCCCAGAATCTGAGTGAGAGATGCAGGCTGTGTGGGCGGGGCCGATGCTTGCCGTCCCTATTCTGGGCCGAGTGGCCTGCCATAGAGGCCAGCCGTAGCCTTTCTGCGCTGAGGGCCACAAGAGACAGGTTGGTTGGCGAGGGTGGGGAGAGAGGGAGAGTTTGTGGGGGGGGGGGGAAGGGGAGGGGAGGGGAGAGAGTTTTGATCTGGTGCGGGAGGGGAGAGAAAAGAATCTTCAAAGATTTTCCAGTACTTTAATATCTAGCTATTTTTACTAAAAATATACTCCGTTTAATCAGGCTGATAGCACCTACACAATGTCCAATCTCGCTGCTTGGGATTTTTTTTAAAACTAGCGTTCCTGTCATTTGGAAGCTACCTGCGCTGATTTCTTAATTCACCGCAAGGTTTTTCTGAGCGGACATAAGTGGCGTCATACACTGGCCTAAGTTAGTTTGGAGTAACTTTTAGCCGGCTAAACTTGCTTAAATGGCCAAAACAGGCGTAAGTGGCTGATAACGCCCCCTTTTGGAAAAAAAACTAAACTTTTTTTTAAAAAAATGAACTAACTCACTTACATTGGAGTAAATTAAATGGGGTGAACTGCGATTTTTAAGTTACTCTTTTTTAAAAAAAAAAATCTAGTTGCTCCAAAAAAAACTGAGCAACTCCTGGGGAAACTTGGGTCCAAATGTCTCATCTGAAAGACGGCACCTCCGACAGTGCAGCGCTCCCTCAACACTGCACTGGGAGTGTCAGCCTAGATTTATGTGCTCAAGTCCCGGGAGTGGGATTTGAACCCACAGCCTGACTCAGAGGCGAGTGTGCTACCCACTGAGCCACAGCCGACACTGTGGAGGTGGACTTGAACCTAAATTGCTGTGCTCTGTTCAGTCAATCTGGCCTTGCGTGTTTAACTGCGGTTGTGCTTTCAGTAATAATTATTTTCCTTTCCGAGACAGAATTCAATCCGCCACAACCTTTCTTTAAATCGCTATTTTATCAAAGTGCCACGGTCACAGGAAGAACCCGGAAAGGGGTCGTTCTGGAGAATCGACCCTTCGTCGGAAGCGAAGTTGGTGGAGCAGGCATTCCGAAAACGCAGGCAGCGAGGAGTCTCTTGTTTCAGGACGCCGTTTGGGCCTATCTCCTCCAGGTTAGAAGCTATACCAATTTGCAGTTCACGTGGTATTGACTGTTGGTTTTTTAAATTGTAGAACACAGTGGAATTCTTGCGGCTAAGCTCACGGCCACTACAGGCAATGTTGTGGGAAGTATTGAGGATTTGTTCCTAACAGATCTTGAATGATGTGCACCTGCCTCTGGTATGACAGGAAAAACTGTAGAGCCCCAGATTCATGATTTACATGGAGGGTGCATTTTTATACATATATTTAATTTTACAAAAATGGTTATACCATATCTGTGTCTTTCTACAGTGTGACTTGTGATATGACCAAAATCTAGCTGAGGAATGCTTTGGTAAAAAGATAGTCCCAGACTGTACTGTGGAACCCTGTGGGAAATACTGAGAGTGCGCCAAGACACAAATAACCTTGGGCTATTTTGCTACAGATGTAAATGTCGAGCGCTTCGATACTTGAAACATTTTATTCCAAAATTCTCAGCTGCCGAGGGACAGATAATCTCGTAATCGCTGTGGGACCCCAGATAATCCCCAAATGCTCAAGTAAAAAGACAAATCATGGTGCAGTGATGCTGACTCTTTCTGCCTTCTTTTTCCCTTGTGCTGTCCTTTGGCTGTGTGCAGAGCTGAGTAAGTGTTTTCCCTTGTTCCTACTGTAATTGTACTGTATCGATATGCTCACTCAACTCCACAGACAGTGTGATGGAAGTGATTTCTTAACCCGGCTGTTTTAAATTGTCGCAGAGCAGGTGGGAATGTTACAGGTTTGTGTGGCTACCTAGTCTCGCTTGCAAATAAGGTGTTGGCTTGGCTCAGTTGGCAGCGCTTTCATTTGTGAGGCGGAAGGTAGTGTGTTCAAGCTCCACTCCAAGACATCATCTCGGCTGACACTTCAATAGAGTGCTGAGAGACTGCTGCATTGTCAGAGTCTGTCGTGATTCAGATGGGATTATTAGGTATCTATTTTCTGTAGGGCTGAGCTCCTGACCCGTGATTTAGATTACTTCATGCTGCAGTCAATTTTCTGCCGTTGTTTCAGATTTTCTTTTCAGTAACTATTTTTTGTTGAAAACTTGAATCTCCAACAAGTGGCCCAAGGAACAGGCAAATTCAAACATCGTGGTTTCCAATTCTATTAATTTGGATTCAGTTACTGCTTCTCTTCTCATTTGGACTTCAATCTGGCTCTAGGATGTTCAAGTTAAATTCAGTGTTGCTCCCTCCTTTCCTTGTTTACCAACAAAAATAGAAAGAAAGAAAGACTTGCATTAATATAGTGCCTTTCACGACCATTGGATGTCTCAAAGCGCTTTACAGCCAATGAAGTACTTTTGGAGTATAATGCCAAGGAATGCTATTGGGGCAGGACTCTTCTGGCTTCCACACAGCAAGTGGGAAGAGTTTTTGTTGGTAAACGAGGAAAGGAGAGGGAGTGACACTGAATTCCAACTTGGTGCACATCCGAGAGCCAAAATGGAGACCACCGGTGAATGGAGGATGGGTTACACGTGGTTTTTGGACTGTATATAAATACCAATGTTCTGAGTAAATGTGAAACCTCAGAATAATACGCCTCCTTTTTTGTTGTTGGGCAGTCAATACCCACCTAGTTCTCTCTCTGAGTATGGAAGATCAAGGGGTGACCTAATTGAGGCATTTAAGATGATTAAAGGATTTGAGAGGCTACATAGAGAGAAACGATTTCCTCTGGTGGAGGAGTCAAGAACAATGGAGCGTAACCTTAAAATTAGAGCCAGGCCTTTCAGGGATGATGTCAGGAAGCACTTTTTCCACGCAAAGGGTAGTGAAAATCTGGAACTTCCTTCCTTCCTCAAAAAGCTGTTGCGGTTGGGGGCAGATTGAAAATTTCAAAACTGAGTGATAGATTTTTGTTAGGTAAGAGTATTGAGGGGACATGGGGCTGAGTTTTCGCCACCATTCTGTGCCGGTTTTTTTTGGTGTCCACTGTTTTTCTTGGAGCAAACTAAAATCTGTGAGTTTCGCCGAAATTTCTGCACCATCCTAAACTACTTAGACGATTTTTTTTTTTACGTCACTGGGGATGCCGGCTGCCGGTGGTGCCATTTCTGGCGAGTTTGGCCAACTAGGAATTTTTCAAAAACAGCGCAGTGCACTGTTCTGAAAACGACGCAGAGAAGACGCTACTGTTTTAGCGGAGCTGAGTTAGGTTTTGGAGGGAAGGAAGAAGACATGGCGGGGGGGCCATTCGGGGGGTGGGGGGTAGCATTTGGCTGGGATAGGAGCGGGGGCGGGGGTCATTCGGCCCGGGATAAGAGTGGGGGGAGGGGGGCATTCGGCCCGCGATGGGGGTAGGGGGGGCCTTCGGCCTGGGATAAGAATGGGGGGGGCCATTCGGCCCAGGATAAGGGGGGGTGTATTTGGCCCAGGATAAGAGTCGGGGGAGGGGGGCATTCGGCCCAGAATGGGGGTAGGGGGACCTCCTTCGGCCTGGGATAAGAATGGGGGGGGGCCATTCGGCCCAGGATGGGGGGGGTATTCGGCTCAGGATAAGAATGGGGGGGCCATTCGGCCCGGGATAGAGGCGGGGGGACCCTTCGGCCCGGGATAGGGGGGGGGGGCCATTTGGCCGGGATAGCAGCAGCACCGGGGCTCTACAATTGCTTATGTCTTGCTGCAGTATGTTTCACTTTCCAGCCTCAGCCCTTTAGTGTGTCCCTCGTTACCCTGGCAGAGACCTTAAGCTACATCCACAGAGCTTAAGGACAATCTGCACCGCTCCAAAATGAAAGTTTGTTCCTGCGAAACTGCCAACTTTTTTGGGGGCTCAGTCAGCCACTAAAAAAATCGACGTACCTCTACAATTGCGGCAAAAATCAGCAATGTGGAAAATTGGCCCGATATGGAATTGAGATACAGATCAGTCATGATCTAATTGAATGGCGGAACACACTCGAGGGGCTCCTGTTCCTATGTTCTCTCTTTCCCCCACCCAACACACAAAGCTTAGATTATAAAAAATGGTTAAATAGTTGGGGAGAAGGAATGGCCTTAAACAGCAGTGTTCAATCCTCTTTCAGTCATTTTAGAAGTATTTGGAGTCCTGATTGGTCTTAGAGCCTTCTAATGTTTCTGGTTTAGGTCCCTCTTTGGTTGGAGGGAATTGCAGTTTCAGGGGGCTCTGATGTGAACAAGAGCAAGCTGTGCTAAATCCTGATACCTGCATAACTGGCATGTTTTCAATATGCTTAGATCATGGTTATGTACGATTCTGATATTTTGTAAAATGGGAACACTATGTTTAAAAGATGATCATTTTCAAAGGTTTATCCTCTGCATATTTTTGGATAAATCCATCATCTATCATCGTCTGTCTAAATGGACAGAGTTCACTTGACCTTTGACATTGACTTCATCTTGATTTGATCAAAGATGTTTCTGCATCTCACTGAGTATTTTATTTAAGTTCAATTTTGTTGGTGGAGTCCTAAATTGGGCTTGACATCTTACAATGCCACATTATTGGCCTTTTCCCTCAAACGCACCCCCACTCAGCAAGAGTTGGGTATCAGAATTGCACCAGTATTCCCAAATATGGAAAGAAAATTGAACTCTATATGAATGCAGAGAAAGCTTGGGCTCTTGCACAATGAGTGGTGAAGATGCTCCCGCAATGCTGGAGGGCATTCCAAGATTTTGACTCAGCGACGATGAAGGAACAGCCGATATACTTCCAAGTCAGGAGTGACTTGGAGGGGAACCTGCAGGTGGTGGTGTTCCATTTGTCGTATTTGTAGCATGTTTATTCGGATCGTTAGGTCATTTCCCCCCCCCCCCCCCCTCCCCCACACTGACTGCTGATTCAAGATTTGGCATAGGATCTTGAAAGAGATGGGTCAGTCATAAGCAATCAATTTCCTTTTCATATTCTGGTTCCAACTCTGAACCTTTCTTTTAAAAATGGGGTTGTACTGACTTGCTCTGGAATGTAGTGATTCACAGGATAGTTTCGGATGAAGAAGACCCTTCAACCCTTTTGATCTTATGCCAGAATACCAACTCTGCGTCTTCCCATTACAGCATCCAGCTGGTTTCTTAACTATCAGTGCCCTAGTTTCAGTCCCCCTTTCTTGCAGCCTGTTTATCAAATTCTTATAGCAGTAGACTCTCGACCTGCGGCTGTTTATCTCTGGCACATTTCCTCTTAAAACAAACGGACTATGCCGTTCTGCCTTCAATGGATTAAAAGCCGCAGATGGTTTAAAAGCGTACAACACCAAATGTAAGTGGTTCATTTTACAGTGCTAGGATAATCACTTTCAATGATATTAATTGTAACATTCCAAGAGTTTTACTTTATTAGTAGCACTTATTGACGGGATGAACTAACCTCTCATTGGAATGTTAATGGATGGATGGAAAATTCATGCCGAGGATCAGGATTTCTGGAAGATCAAATCTACTTTGCAATCTAGAATAATAGGCCCCAAGTTTCCACACGCGGCGAAAAAGGCGCCCCTCAGAGCTGGGTGCCTGTTTTTCGCGCCGAAAACGGCGCCTAAAAAAACCCTCCGTATTCTCCACCTCCCTGCAGGTCCTCTGGCCCTCGGCGCAGCGCAGCACGAGCTGTGGGGGGGGGCGGAGCCAGGTCCCTGCGCTGAAAACAGTGCCGGGACCTCTGCACATGCGCTACAGTGGGCACGCAAGTACAGTAGCTCCAGGTGCCCAAAACTGTGTGGGAGGGGCCCGAAGCACGCAGCTCCTAGCCCTGGCCGAATGGCCTCACTGGGGCTGCGTGAATAAGGCTCCTCCCACGGCCAGCACCTGCTTCCTCCTGACCCGACTCGACTCCCGCTTTCCGCTCCCCCCCGCCCCCGGACTGGACCCGACACCCGCCCCCGGACCGGATCCGACACCCACTCCTCCCCCCCCCCCCCCCCCGCCTCCGGACTGGATCCAACCTGACCTCCCTCCCCCCGACCCGAACCGAACTGACCTCCCTCCCACCACCCCCCCGACCCGACCCAACGCCACCTACCTGTAAATCTGGTGCTGGGGATGGGCCCTGCCCGAAGTCTCAGGCCCAGCCCGTTCAGCTTCCCACCCCCCAAGCTCCCGGTGCTGCAGTCGGTAAGTAGAAAATGTTTTATTTATTGATTTTTTAAAAAAAATATTTCTTATTAATTTTTTTGGATTGATTTATTGGTTGATTTATTAATGTATTTATCATTTATTATTGATGATGGCTCTTTATTTGTAAAACTGAAGTGTTTAATGTTTGTAAACTTCCCTTTAAACACCCCCCCCCCCCCCCACCATTCCCTACGCCTGATTTGTAACCTGCGCCTGATTTTTTTAAAGTGTAGACAAGGTTTTTTCAAGCGTACAAAAATCTTCACTTACTCCATTCTAAGTTAGTTTGGAGTACGTTTTCACTGTGGAAACTTTGAAATCAGGTGTCAGTGGCCGGACACGCCCCATTTTGAAAAAAAAATTCTGTTCCAAAGTGAAACTGTTCTACCTGACTAGAACTGCAGAAAACTAAATGTGGAGAATTCCGATTTCTAAGACACTCCGTTCTACACCAGTTGCTCCTAAAAATCAGGAGCAAATCATGTGGAAACTTGGGGCCTAATTGTGGGATCTGGATATTGTCCTCTATAAACTTCCGTGTGCTGCTTTTGAGTATTTTTCTATGTTTTTAAAGAAGGTCCCTTCCCTTGCTTCAGAATGTTGATTCGGTGAGTTTAATCAGGGCCTCATAGTAAATCCACCTTATTTTATGTAGCACTCTGATTGGCTAGTTCTTGGACCTTGGATATTTTGCTATTAAATGTCAGATGGGTTGGCTCATTTTCAGATTAGGGTGTTGAAATTCTTTCTACCATTGCATTCCTCAGAGATCAAACACAAGAGTTCCTAAATATTAAGAGTTTTGGTACACTAACAAGAGGGCAAATGTTTCAACCCTCCTGCTCACGCGGGGTCTCATTCAACAAAAGAGCGGGCCAGAGAATCAAGCTTGGAGCTCCCTGCGCCTATTTTTGAGATGCTCCCAATTTTCCACTCTGTTCAAGGAGCAGAGCCGTGGAACGTTTATCTGAATAAGACAAAGGATTCCCTCAATTCAGTGGACATTTGCTTCATATTGGAGATATGACTTTACGGAACTCTCAACACCAAGCAGTATCGTGCTAGATGGGTTGTGGTGTGTACATCTCCGAATTGGCAAAGTTGATGGCTCTACTCATGCTGTCGTGGCCAATGTTGAGAGTCGCTCTAAATTTCATTTGTAAGATAATGCTTTTACTAAATACACTCAACTGGACTTGGCTTCCCTCAAAGTAACTAATTGTGACATGTTGGTATTTAAGGCAAGCCTTAATATTAAATGATGATTAACATGCATCCATGATTTGATTATGGTATTCTTCAATGGTGTCCAAAGCTAAGTGAACGTGGTAGAGAGTAAAGTTGCCTGCATTTTTTTTTCCCCTTTGGGGTGTAGTTTATCCTTTTCAAATCTCACTCTTTTCCAGAGACACAAGCTTTGATTTGGGGTGCATCGACATTATCATCAACATGCTGATGACTATGCTGTTCAACAGGCTGTGTCTTTTGAAAAGAAGCATTGGTGTGTGGCTGGGTCTTTGTAGTATGGGATAGCAGGAAGATCACATGGCTACAGTGTATAACTTCCACTGATTTTCTTCCCATCACCTCGCTGGTCAGTGTCCTATCATAAAGTATGTGGAGGAGCAACTCCATTCTGCTTGATCTGTGGACCCAGTTACGTGCCCAAGTGGACACCATCTCTTGTGGAAAATGATCTGCTTTGTATGCTGATCGTAATATATATGTATATATTTTTTAATAAACATTTCAGGAGTGCCCCTGCGTCTCCCAGCCATCCAGGACTTCTCTCTCCTCATTCGAGTGGGCTGCAAACTCCTGAATGCTTGTCTCGTGAAGGTTCTCCTATCTCGCATGACCACGATTTCGCAAGCTCCAAGCTGGCATCTGTGCCAGAAGTTCGTTACTCTCAAAGTGCGCCAGGTAACCATGCTCCTTTACAAGGGAGAATTTTGTAAAGTTACCCCTGGTTTTGTGATCTAGCACATGAAACTATTTAATATCTATCTATATTTGGCTGTATGCATGAAAACAGTGGTTCACAGAATGATGTGGTGTTCAAGGTTCTTTTTTTTAAACAAATTTAGTTTTAAGTTTAAACTCAGATTAAGTCTTCACTCCTTCTCCCCTTCCCCACCCCTTTGTTCAAATCCCATGCACTGGATCCTTTTATTGAGCAGGACTTTTAGTCTACTTCCATGAATTTGCTAATACCTGGCCAACCATAAGGATGAGATCGAAGTTGTCTCAGGATAAATTGGCTGCTTTTTAGCTTTTGTGGGGAAAGTAGCAAGCCTCTGCATAATGCTTTCCCCAACAGCTTGAGAAAGAACAGGGGCTTGGACCCATTGTCCTGCAATGCTGTGGTATATTGTGTTGATTCAGTAATGTTCTACACTGCTTAACCACAGCCACTGTTAAAACAGGTTTAATGTTTAATGCATAATGTATCGGAGGCAAACCGGAAGTGTGGGTCATGTGCCTTATGACTGATGATATGCTGGTTACTCAGCTAACGTAAAGTCGAGAATGATTAAAGATAATTTGGCTCCTTGAAGCTTATCCCTCTAGTTTTCGAACTGAAGTGACCAGTGGATACAATTCTTCTCCGTACAATATGTTTTCTGATCGGAAGCCCAGCTTGGCGTTCAATAGGATGCCGAGGCTGCAAACAGTCTGATTCAGGCTGAGACAGTGATCAGGGAGTGGGGTGAAGTTGATGGCGAGGGAGCAGAGTTGCGATTCGATCATCAATGGTTTTGGTCATCCCAATGTTTAATTGGAGAAAATTGCGGTCCATCCAGGACTGGGGTCGAAGAAGCCGTCTGACAATACGGAGGCAGTGGAGGGGTCGAGAGAGGTGGTGGTGAGGTGGAGCTGAATTTCGCCAGCATACATAATAAATTGATAATATTTACTTGCTGATCTTGAAAAATGTAAGCACCCAAGGACATTAAAGGGATTATTGTTAACATGGGGTGGGAGAAGAGCAAAATTGCTTGGACTGAGGTTTTGCAGTATAGAGCAATAGGCAGATTATCTCTGCTTGTGACAGGAGGTTGACTTTGATTTGTTATGTTGGAATGTTGTGCTTGGATCTGATAACTGGTGAGTATTTCCTTTCCAGGCTCTCCGGTTAGTGGCCAGCCTGTTATAATGGCTGTTCCGCCCCAGCCATCTGGTGTTCTAACAAAATCTGTGGCCTATATGCCTGCCTCCCTAATAACTTCCCAACAATCCACTGGACATGCCATTCACGTGCTACAGCAGGCTCCCACTGTAACCATGGTGAGGGTGGTAACCACATCGGCCAACTCCTCGAATGGCTACATCCTAACCAATCAGGGCCACATCGGAGGTGGACAGGTCATACACGAAGGTTCCACTGACCAGAAAGGTAGGTAATTACAGTTCCGTTAACTTGTGGCTGTTAAAACACAACCTATAATGGATTTTAAAAGTCTTGTGTTTGCATGCACTTCCTGTTCATAAAACTTCACATTTTTGTGTCACCTCTTTTGCCGTTAAAAATTCCTATAATCATATTTATAATGGAAACTGCCATTTAAACTCGTCACACTGTAATTATATTCTCCAGCCAGGGTTGGCAATGTAGTGCCTCAATTTTGCCTTTCCCAGCTCCTCTGCCTATACAGGAGAGAAATATTTCCCTAAGTATCTTGGGCCTGAAATCGAATGCGATCCATGCAGCACGCAGCCAGGACACACCAGACCCGAGAGGCCCAAGGACTGTCCTAAATTGGTTCTCTGGCCTCATCATCATCATTGCTGCGATTTCCCCCACTCCCTCCAAACAGCTAGTCAGCTGGGGGCTTGGCTGACACTCCAGTGCAGTGCTGAGGGAGTGCTGCATTGTCAGAGGTGCCGACTTTTGGATGAGACGTTAAATAGAGGTCCCTTCTGCACTCTCAAGTGGATGTAAAAGATCCCGTGGCACTATTTTGAAGTAGATCAGGGGAGTTATCCCTGGTGTCCTGGCCAATATTTATCCCTCAATATAACAAAAAAAAACACATTATGTGGTCGTCATCACATTGCTGTTTATGGGAGCTTGCTTGTGCGTTTCCTACATTACAACAGTGACTGCACTCCAAAAATACTTCATTGGCTGCAAAGTGCTTTAAGATGTCCAAACGAATTCCGTTTGCCTGTTTCACCCATGCTCTCTCACCACTGCTCCATATCCATGCTCCTATCAGAGTACTCTATATTTATTTCAGACCACTTTTACCTCTGTCCCATCCTGCACTCTACCTTCAACTCAATATCCACTACAACTCTAGTTTCCCATTGCTAATGTCCAAACTGTTCACTTACCCAACTACTCAGTGATCCCCGCATTATCCTCCAATACTTCTAACCAAATGTTTTGCTCCTCCTCCTCCTCCTTCACTACGCACCACCCTTAACTACTCATTACTCCCATGCCCATTACACTCCCCCCTGAAGCTAACTACTCAGTCCATGATTAATCTTTCCCCCGCCCCCTCCAAACTCCTTGACACTCCTCGCCATTCACCCCGATTACTCACTACTTTAATCTCCCAAATACGCTCTACCCCTTTATGACTTAATATTCAATATTCGGACCATCATCACAAAACAATCCCCCATCCCCAAACACCATATCCTAACACTTGCCGTCATTGATAACTACTCCACATCCACTTCATTGTAATACACAATCTCCTTTGAATTCCATGAGCAACGCAATGGCAGACCCATTGCTTATCGCTGCGTGTTTATTTTGTGTGTTGTGTTTGATATCCTTGAGTTGTTAGTCTGTCTGATGGCAACCCCGGTGGTGGTCTTGTGCTGCCTGTGGTATCCCATTCCTCAAGACCACCATGATTAAGTTTTGCAATCATTGTATATCAATGGAATTTGAAGACAAAATATACATTGGGAACTGGGGATGGAAATGACTTTTTTTCTTTTTATATTGCGCCCACAGGAATCCTTGATGATAAATCCCTTGTGACCTTTACTAATGTACCTACTGGCAGTCGAGTGATTCAGACAGTTAGCAGTCAAATGTCCCAGCATGTACCTGGGCAGATGGTCACTATTCTGCAGCAGGCACCAGCAGCTTCCATGGGGCAGCATCAACTTCCAGTGAAGACCGTAACTCAGAATGGCAAACATGCGGTTCCTGTGACAAGCCTTCAAGGAAATACTTATAGTAGGTGGTTTTAGTAACCTGGCTATTAAGAAATGTAGGATATAATATGAAGCCTTTATTCATTAGCAAAGTTTATTAGCAACTGACCGGGGCGATGTGATTATTTCTGAATAAGCAGCAAGTTTTTACAATCCCATTACTCTGCTGTTTCGTTGGCCATATAACTGAAGAACACAGAGCTTCTTTTATTACTGGTTATTATCTTAATAATTTGTCTTTTTAAGCTCTAAATAATAGTTGCAGTCTAATGTACTGGTGTAACAAGATACATTGGGGTTCAGATGATAATATAGACTATACATGGTTTAGCGATGACCTGTGAACATTTTGATGTGTTACCACCCTGAAATAAGCTCCATTATTTTGTGTTCTTTATAATGACATGGAAAATGGAATTCCTTACTGTTCCATGACATTTGTTGGGGATATTCTGAGCTCTCGTTGCTGGACCACTGGAGCGGAATTGCAGAGCTATGTTTCGTTTAGCTTGTTCCTGCGCAATATTGAGCTTCAGTGAATCCCAACAAGGCAAAACATACCTTGTGTATAAATCATAGACTCTAGCATTCCATATATACATGAATTCTCTTCTTTCCCCCCCCCCGCCCCCCCCTCCCCCTCCAGTGTGTGCTGATTCCTGCTGGAATATGGTTCCACGGGCCCCTGCAGCCCTCCAGTCCCTCAACACGAGTGGCTGATCGACACACGAGTGTCTGGACAGCGAATTATCAGCAGCCTATTCAGTTATGGAGGCTGAACTGGATGCTGGCCTCACTCTACCTACAGATGTACTTCGCAGCAAGAGTCACTGACCAGAACTAACGAGCGGGAGCTGTGACCAATCTGTATCCCCAGGGTGGGAGGAGAGAGGAGGAGAGGAGTGAATTGTAGCATTCCTGATGCTTAACTCAGTCCTACATTTTGTCGTAATTGTCCCAGCAATATTTTCACGAGCTGCATTCAAACTCCCGTGTCTTGAAACCTGCTTCTCAAAATTTATTTTTTGTGGAATAAATTAGGACAGCTTTGCATATGTGCTTTTTTTTTTTAAATTGCAGAACATTTCTCTGCACTACCCATAACGTGAGTTTTTTTGGAAACTTTCAACAACTTGAATTTATATAGCATTTCAGGCAGTGTCGTTATACTCAACTGCATAAGATTGGTTGCTTTTAAAAAATTTGTTCGAAGTGCAATACTCTGTATTCTGAAGCAGGGAATTCCGTCTGACTGAGATTTAAACATGAGTGCCCTCATAAGACTTGGAAGCCAGAGTAGGCCATACAGCCTGCCCCCCCCCCCCCGCTCCTGAGTCTGCTCCGCCATTCAATAAGATCATGGCTGACCTGATCTTGGCCTCAACTCCACATTCCTGCCTGTTTCCCATAACCCTTGACTCCCCTATAGTTCAAGAATCTGTCTATCTCAGCCTTAAATATATTCAATGAACACACGTTTTGCTCGGGCAGGTGCAAAATACATCAGTGGAGCACAGGGAAGGGAAAGCTATCTGGACTAATCCTGCCCCAGATAATGCACAGCTCATATCAGCTGACCACAGGGCAGCATTGACGATGGCTTAAAGAAGTTTGAAGCCCAGACATAACCACTGTCCATCTGAACCAGGAAGTGTGATGCAGCTTTGAGGGAAAACCTTTGGAAATAGCAGTTGTCTCTCACAGAGGGACTTGTAGAACTTCCTAGAAAGATGTCTTAATAAAACCTGTGGAATAAGCATAACTTCTTTTTAATTACAATTTTCTTCACCTCCTCAGCTATAACTAACCCACTACAGATCCTGGCTGCACAGGCTACATCTTCCTCCCCTGTAGTTGTGAGCAAGCACCTTGTCACAGAACCACAACATTCAACTATGTCCCTAGGCGAGCCTGAGGCCAAGCGGCCTAAAATGGAGGAGTCAACTGGATCAGGCTTGGGTCTTGCTGTGATCACATCGACTCCACAGATCCAGGGTGCTAGTGAATAAAGAAAACCGGAATCGAGGAAACCGATTACAGTGGTGAAGATATTCTCAAATGTGTTCCACAGGAAAAAAAAAACAGAACTCCAAGGTGCCAAACTGATGGGAAAGAGGAAAAAAAAACAAGCCTACCTTGAACTGAAGCACGCGTTTTTAACGAGGAAACGAGGCAGCTGATTGTAGGATTAAGAATGGCTGAAGCAGAGAATGCAGCCATCTTCATAATTCAGGCTATGTTGGTGTTTTACAAGCCTTAATTTAAAAAAAAAGTTGTAAAGGATTGGTGGGAGGGAAGCAGATGACTCGAGTTCCTCTTGACACAGCAGTGGGATATTGCCAAGAACATAGCTTGGTGATGTGGAGATAGTACTCAGTAAGTGTGCTGACTTGTGTACTTAATTACTACAAACCATTTGAGTACTGCTGACTTGCCATTTCATGTGCACATGGTCTTTCCAGAAGAACAGAGAATTAAATAGTTTGATGTCTGACATTACTGCCCTGGGATATTAGGGTGGAGGCATTTCATGCTCTCGCCCAGTGCCACAAATTTCAGCCAGTTTTCTCTGCGTGTATTGCACTTTGCTATACTGCATGCCCACAGTGTGGCTCACTTGGGGTGAACCACATTATAACCAGAGAGCTTGGTTGGGTGGGAGTATGGAATGCAGTAACTCCCATATGAGTGAAATTTATTTTTAAAATAGGAATTAACTAAAGCAAAACATAACAACTTATTAATACTGATAAAGCCAGCCGATTGTGGGGGGGTTGGGGGGGGGGGGGGAGAGAAACAGGTGATGATGGTGCCCTGTGCTTCATCCCAATAACAGAACCATAACTCCCTTGTCCTGGGGTTGTCGAACCATATTGCTTCCTGTGTTGAAATTATTTTTCTTAACAGTGCCTGCTGGCCCCAAAACTCTAAAATAGAACATTTTGTTTCCCCAAATCACCTCGTCCAACTCGGCAATGGTGTTTTTAAGTTGTTTCAAACTATGCAGTAGTGAGTTACCAATCATTTTACCCACAATTGACTAGCAGGGCACAGTTTTAATTGTTGACGTAACTTAATGGGTTGGTATGGATCAGTGCTGTAGTTTGGATTCGTGAGGTTCGGCCTATTGTCAACCATTGACGTATGAATGTTTTATCATTGAAGCTAGCACCATTTCATGTGCTGAACATTGCAAGCTATCTAGGAGTAATTAGTTTTTTTTCAAAGATGTACTTGCAAATTATAGCAAATACAACCACACTATTTGCATTGCTGGATTTATTCTGAATTTAAACCCAGAATCAAATCTGTTTGAAGCATATATTATTGATCCAGATTCTTTCTGAATTAGTCTCCCAATGTGCATCACTGTAGAAATGTAGGTTACATGTTCCTGTTCTGAACCAATGTCCATGTATGCAGATAATTTAAGAGTTGAAATGGGTACAACAAATTGATTCAGATCCGATTGATCACTATGCTCTGCTTTTTGTAGATGTACTTGGGACACAATATTACTTCTTACCACGTCCACACCATTAATAGAATTCCCTCATTTACACCAGCTCATCTATTAACTTATGGTAGTGGATTGTATTGTCCCACTAAATTTTCTTGTCTTTATATACTCCCTTCTAAAAGTTACATTTCAGCAAAAGCAGTTTTTTTTTTTTTTACCTACTTTACATAAAAGTAATTACATCAGAGCCAATATGTATTTGACCCATTTTGTGGCTCATTGTTAACTAGATTTTGGTTAAATTTATATTTGTAATGTTGCCTGGGAAAGCATAACCAATATTGATAGTGTGTACTGTTGACGAAAAATAATCTGTCAGAGGCATGTGCATTAGACTAGCACAAAACTATTACGTATTGGTAAATCTTTGGCAGACTGGAGTTGCATTGAGAGTAGTTATGAACTGCTCTGCGCTTCTCCTTTCCCCCCCCCCCCCCCCCCCCCCCCCCCAAATACTGCAGAAATGTGACACTGCATTTTGTACATAAGGACAGAAATGGAGTTTTATAACAATTGGTCATTCTAACAAGTCCTTTGTTCATTTTGGGGTAATATCTAAAACCAAATGACATATCAACAAAGTAAAATCGGCAAACATGTAGTTGAAACTAAAATGATGACCATCATTGTTTGGTCAGAGGTTTTCAAAGGACAAGTTTTGATTGGTCAGCTGAGCTTTCAGGGAAGCAATGGTCGTCACAGGGACTCAAATGTGGAAATGTAATTGTTTAACAAAGCTTAATGATCGATGCAGTGGGAAAGCTGTTACATGTGTGACTGCACCCGAGTAATACTGCATTTAAGAATCAAGAGCCTCTTGCATGTTCTACTGCTATAAGCAGAGGTGTATCATGCATTAAAGTACTATATTTGTTTATGCATTGTTTTAACAGTGTTCCTCTGTACATAAATAATCTTCTTTAGTCTGAAAATCATAGACTCCGAAGATAGAGAATAGTCAGGGATGGGAAAAGAGCACTGAAGCTCGAACTCGCCAGAACCCAAATTCTCTCATCATAGCAACCAACTGCATTTTGAGCAGCCTCGACATTTGTATTACCTCACCTGACAGATTATTTCAAACTGTTATTCTTTTGAGAATTCCCCCCCCCACCCCTCCCCCCCGAATCTGATTTAAATTTACTTCTTCGTAATTTTTGTCTGGGTCCTCTGGTCCGACTCTCCCAGCTTATTCTTCACTAATAATTTGAAGAAGTTTCAGAGCACTGAACTGAACAGATTTGATTTGGGGAGGGTAGAGATTTAAAATTCAATATTCAGAGTGATAGATATCTAAGCTTCCTCATAAAACTTAGATATAAAATACAAAATCGAAAAGGGTAACATTTGTTTTTTTTTTAAAAGTAATGTAAAATCATAGCACTGCAGAATAAATTTTAAACATTGTAGAATGATTATTTGATAGTTACTTTAAAGGAATGTGCATTTCATTAGCGGTGAATTTTAAACCACAGGCGACGCGGCTGATGGAAAGAAATACAGCCTGCTGCTACTGGCACAAATCAAAAGTGATTGTGAAGTTTTCGTTTATTCATAAGAGCACCTGACACACCTAGACTTGGAGTCCATCAAAAAAGAGCTCTGAACTTGGTAACATAACTCTTTCTATGCCAGTCAACGTTCCCTCTCTGAGCAGTGCACTGTTTGACTTTGTACAACGCGAGTCTGACGGAGGGCTGTCACCGCAACATATCTAGTGAGGGTAAACACTGACTTGGCCGGACTTGATGAAATTGCATTTTTTTCCTTCTGGCAACACATCACATTCTTCTCTTCCCTCTCTTTCCCCCTGCGCCCTGCCCCATATACACACACACACGTGTATACATACACACACACACACACACATTGTTATGAAATGGAGCCAATTTAATTTCTTTTAATTTGCGATAACCACTAGTCAATGAGACAATCTGCACTATTCTTGCAGTGCAATGCACTGTTGGCAGTTTTTCCCAATCCAGACCATATTGGTCTTCAGCATTTGGGGCAGCCATCCTATACCTTGTAAGGAAATTAGCTAAAGGCTCATTTATATTGCCGGGGCAGACTCAAAAGTATACTGCAGGTGGAAATTTGCAGTAAGAATAGTGTACAATGATCATTTTCTATACAACTATCAACCAACAAAGTATGATTCTCATGCATGCAAAATCTCAATGTTTGATAAGTCTGTGTTTGAAATCAATCCAACCTAGAGTATTCTTTATATAAAAAAAAATGTAAGCACATGTAAATGATGCAACATTGTTTGGAAATACAGTGACATGTTATAACTACATTTTCTATATTAAGCAGAAAAACATGTTTAACAATCTCGCTCCAAAGATCACTCCCAAAATACACGAACTACAAATACAGATACGAGCATCTCAATATGAGGGTGGGGGAGAGAGAAGAATGAGATTTTTTTAAATCTCTGGTCTTATCAAAAATAATTTTTGAAATTTTGTATTCTAATTTGTAATATAGATTGTAAAGTATAAATCCAGTATTGGCACTTTTATACACTGTTTGAGAGCTAGCCTGAATGGAATAGTTTGAAAATACCACGCAGGACTTGATTCGACGACAATTATATACAATATTCGTTCTACATGTGGGATGAAGCCTGTATATATTCTCGGAAAGTAACTGGGAAAAGAGAGAGGGTCAACGTCATGTCTGTCCCATCTCTGGTAGGGCCAGTGTTATACTACCAGATGAAATGTTAGCAATTTATTTTTTTTAATTTTATGTTCAGCCCATCCTGTTGTAAAACAGATTATCTAAAATAATCCAAAGAATCCAGAGGTACACAATGTAAGGAAAATAAACTTTATAATACAGAGAGTGAGTGAGTTGGATGTTTTTAATTCCGTATGTTTGAATTTACAACTGTTGCTAGTTCTTGCATCTGTCTGACAGAAGTTAATATCATCGTGGGGTCTTTCAGTTGCCTTCCCTGTCAGACCCTTTTAGATTAGTCTGCCCTAAATATTAGTGATCCCTAAATTCAAATTCTAAGTAGTTATTTTTGCAACCGACAAAACGGTTGGTGTAATTTGCATAATAAAATAATGGCATTCTCTTAACTGATTTTGAAAAATATTGGGGCTGAAAATCCATTCCAGCTGACTTCCCCCATCACTCCAGGAGTCTGCCGGGTCCCAGCGATTGGCCCTAGACTGGTCTTGTGGTGGCAAAGCCTCCGCCTGCCCTTTACAATTCAATTGGTGTGGGGTCCCTCTGTAGGGATGTTCCTGCTCCTTGGCCCTCAGTCGGGACCCAACGTAGTGTCGATGGTGATACATCTGATCTCGCCAGGCATACTTCTGACAAATGGTGGGGGTGGGGATTGAGGCTTAACCCTCCGAAGATGACTGGGGGGTGGGGGGGTGGGGTGGGGGGGTAGAGAAGGGAAGGGTGGGTGAAGCATATTTTTTCCTCTGAATTATTAGTGCAAGCTGATCCTAACACAGCAAGTAGTTTATTCTGCCCCTTTACTGCTTCCCCTCAACCTGTCCCCAACAAGTTTTGGCTGTTGTTTCTGGCTGGGTTATTTTTGGGGCGATGGGTGGGGGAACACAGTGTAGATGTGCCGACAACCAGCTGAATGCCCACACCTCATAACCCTGTTAGAGGCAGAGACTGCGGGGCAGGCATGTTGCCTCCTCCCTGTCTCCAATGGATTTTTGGGCCACTATCAAAATGGAATTGAAGTCTAATACTTGACCTGATTTTTTTTTTTAGCAAGCTCTTAAGGGACGTCATTTCAATATTGACTGAATTCACTGTTCAACTTAATGAAGTACTAAACTGACAGTCCTGGAAAATTGTATAACAGTAGTAAATAACGCACATTCCAGAATGCTTTTAGAACATTGTGTGTGTGAGAGATGTTACGAATGCGGTTTTGGTAAAACTTTAAAATGATTCACTTTTATAACCAAATATGGCAGCTCATGCAGTATTAGCAATTGTGGTTAAATAACTTCAGTAAAGGTAAGAATTTTAATGCAGATAAATATTTATGAACAATAACACAGCCTCGTGAGCTTTGTCCTGTGTCAAAATGGGAAACTGTTAATGGTCTGTTTGCTGTTAGTCTTCTGTGCTTTTCTCATTCAACGTTGCAAATGCATTGCATAATACTGCAGTTTTCATACTTGGTTTGTACTCCTTTTCTCTAGTTCCTGATGGGATAACATGACCCAGTGGATAAGTGAGAGAAAGCTGCTTTGCAGTCAAGTACTTTTGATAACATGTCACGCTTGTGAACATTTGTATTTACGAGTACAGCTGTCCGCTGGCCAGGCATGGCTAGCAGGCACTATAGGCAGAAGGAATGCTGCTACATTGTGGTAGACAATTGCAGAACCATGACAATGAAATATCTCAGGAATACCTCATAATATGTACGGTGGGAAAAGCAAAATGGAGCAATGAGCTTGTGAGTAAATGATCGAAATCTGCCTTTTTTTAAAAAAAAATACATATTGAAGTTCTTGCTTAAATTAATGGCAACAGCTAGATGCTGCTATGAGAATGTATAACTATCTGTAGGCTTCTGTAAAAGAGCAGGGGAGCACTTCTGTATGCTGCTTATCCAGTCATCCTGGGTAGACTTATCCTGCTGAAACAGATCAGTGCGTTTAGAGTAGAAATTTGAAATGAGGAAACGGTGGGGGGCAGGCATCACCTAATATTCATTGACCTGTGTGTTTAACGAGCTAGCTTGCTTTGGATTCTGTAGGAAAATAACTATTCACATTAGTGCGGAAATAACAGCAGAAAATGCTGGAAATACACAGTCGCTCCATCAGCACCTGAAAATAGAGAAAGTAAATGAACTATTTCTAGTGTAGGCCCTTGGTGCAGTTAACTTCAACTTAGTTCCCTGGTGTAGGAAAATCCTCTGACAATTGGGATAAAATAGCTTTATGGCAATGTCTGCGTTTAGAAGAAATGTGTAACCTAATTTTTTTTTTTTTACTTTTAATTTTTTTTTGAATGTAACTGTTGGATAGGAGACTTTCCGATATCTTGAACGCCTGGTGTACATCAGACTAAAGGTACTATACAGTTGAGCAGTTCAGCCACCATTTGGTTTCTTGCCTGGGAGGCTAAATAAACTAAATGTAATTGATTTGTCAATTCTATCAGGTCTTTCAATGAAATAAGACTCTACTGCCTCACCCTGCACTGTTCAGTTTATTATAAGTGTATGACAGTTGGCAGAAATAAAGTCAGACTATTTGATGTTTTTCTACATGTTTGCAGTTTTATTTTTAAACCAATATCGTATTGTCGTTGTAAAATCTGGCAGGAACTTGGCAAGAATTAAAACTGCAGTTTTAAAATTGTGCAGCTTTTTATTATTAATTATACCACTTTTCGGCACATTGTTGCCCAATTGTTGCGTGTAAAGAAAATACCATTTTTCAAAATGCTAGCTAGTATAGAGATTGCCATCCAAAGGGTCCAGAAACAGCCTACGCCAAATTGGTTGTTAAAAATTACCTGCTGGTCGCTGTATAACTATTTTGTGGTCATTTGACTAGGTTTTTTTAATATGCCATGATCTAATCTGTTTTGCTCACTGTGTGGGTCCCCGTAGAGCATTTAATATTGTGTCGTACTATGTGAAATTATGGATAAACCTTTCTTTGAAGAATCTTTTTCATAGTATTTTTCTAAAAAAAAACACAAAAATTAAAATATTTACCTTTCACTTCTGAAGGAAATCAAAATGTAAAAGTAAATAAATGTTTTTACAGTTCATTTATGTTTAGTTGTTCGTGGGTGTGCAAAATGGAAAAGTAGCTGCAAATGGTAGGATTGTTTTCCCATGATTGACCTTCACGATGACTCTCTCACCTGCAGTGGATATTTTTCCTTAAATATTAAAAGCAAAAAGCTGCCTAATAAAGGTGATGTCTTTCTAGTGAGGCTGTAACCTGTTAATTCTTGGGCTTTTCACATGGCACTAAGGGGATGGAATAACTTGATTATTTCAAGCACTGCTGCAATATCCAGTTACATATAACCTCAGTTTGAATAAGGCAGGGTAGAAAGCACTGCAGGAAACTAGCCGCTAGTCTTGTGATTTCTCCTGGTTCTGCTGCTTGTTGTATTCACTGCTGCTTTTTAATGTACATTTCTGATTAGCTGCTTGGATTTTAAATATATATATATATATATATATATATATAAACAGAAGTTATTGTGAAAGAGAACTCTTTCTTCATTGGTGTGTGTGTGTGTGTGTATGTATGTGGGAGAGACGGGGTGGTTGCAACTGTGAACATGTCACTTAAGAGTTGAATTCTTACATTTTTTTTTGACTGAAGGGACAGGTGGCATGCCAGCTGCCAGAGTGTAAAGATCGGATACTGGTTTGGGAATTCAGCTTATAATTTAATGCCACCGTCTTCACTATTGTCATGGAATGTAATCTTTTAACAATAGTTTTTTTTGTCTTCAAAGAAGTTTCTACTTCTTTACAACTTCAGGTGAGGTTCAAGTGAAGATGACGATCTCTGTACATCATCACTAGTTTCTATTACGAGCTGTTACATTGGTGGATTCTTTAATAAGCTGCCACATGACAATGTTGTGGAGGCAGGCAGATGTTAACATTTTGTGCACTGATGTGATCAAGGAGGTGGATTTCCTTCATGCGCTTTGTAAAAGCATTTATAATGTTGTTTGACATAGGACAGGAAATCTCTCCTCTTCCCCTCCCCCCCCTCCCCACACACACACACACACACTGAATTTTATTAAGGTTAAACAACATTCCTCTAATCCTGATTTCTCTTAAAAAAATTAGAAGCTTTTATGCTTGCTCTTTTTACTTATTTCATAACTTTTGGAAGGCTGTTTAGAACAAAGAGCTGATGATTTTATTTACATCTTTGTACTCTCATATTTGCCACTTATTGTAGTGTGTAGAGCTTTGGACCCAATTCCATTACATATATACACATGTGTGCGCACACACTTTAAAACATGATCTAAAAAGGATACAGCTCTTTGGAACCATTGTTTAAAGCATAAAGATTATAAATGGCATCGGGCAGCCTATCCTATAGGACTCCACTTTCCAGACTGCTACTGCTCTCTCGTGTATTCTGTACATAACAAGTAACAGTATGCCGTATCTACCTCTCAATAATGTGCATTTCTCTCCAAAGCAGCCAGTGCTATCTACCATTGTTTGCCAAGAAGGCAGCTGGGTGATTTACTCTCCCAGTCTTCTGCTTCTCTATAATCAACTGTTTAAAAGTTGCTTGGGCCCGTTATGCTTTACTGTCTTATGGTCAGATTATTGGGCAAATTCAGAACGAAACCTCACTAGACTCGAGCATGGTCTGGAGAATCAGAGCTTACTGCTATAGCCCTATCTCCAACTCGTGCCTGGGAGTGCAGCGTTGCTAAATTTGTCTGGTCAGCCTGGGTGTTCTTCACTCTTGAGAGTCATTTTATGGTGGTTCATTCTTCCCCTCTCACACCCTTTAAAATACAAGCAACACATTTTATCGCCTATTCTTTAAAAGACAGCAGTTGAATTATTATCTTTCCTCCATTTGCTGAGAAAACTATTATCTGGATGAAAGCTTGTGGTCTAGCTCAATTGTAGTGAAATGAAACAAAATCTGGAAATGTGCAGTAGGTCGATAGCATCTGACGAGAGGGAAGAGAGGCCAGTGTTTTGGGTAGGACCGCTTTGGGTTTCTAACTGAAAATTTACAATCATGGTGGATTGTTTGTATTAGTAGACTGGAATGAAGAATACTGAATAAAATGTTGGCTCTGCAGCTCATAACCTGTGCTGAAAGTTACATAGTAAAACAGTGAGAAGGTAGGTGGCCACAAGCCACTGCAAAATGACTCCTTGCAAGAGATTCAATACGGCAACTATGTCTTAACTAGTGGTCAAATGCAACCGACCGTTGTTTTAACAGATACTTTGTCACCCAGTTAGTGTTAGCTATGTTAATCTCTCTTCCCTGCCTTTCCCTCCTCCCCCCTGCTCCAAATCATGTATGTTTTTGGTAGCTCATACCAAATCTACAGTACTTTAAGGAGAAAGTATTGATTCCTTTTTTTTCAACAAAATTCTCTCAAGTTTTTAAATCAGAATGATGGAACACATCTTTCCCTCTTCCCTTGCCACTCAAAAAAGAGTGATGACTGATCAGCTGAAGGCTAAAGCTGTTTCAGTATAGCTGCTACAAGTAATCGATTAAAGGCAAGCACTTCTATGTATGGTGTCCCTTTTAACAAGAATGGGCATAGATATACAGTGCACCTGTAAGCCTCCAGGGTTGCAGAACAATCAGAATACATTGTATACATCAGGATATATCGTATCCATCATTATAATTGTAATTTGATATATAATGTATATCAGCATTGTATAGTTGGCATATTGCACATTCATAAAAGCAACAGAACATGCTGCAGATACTCAACAAGCCCATCGGTATCTGAATCTTTTTTTTTTAAAGAGTGACTTCTAGCTCTCCCAATGACTTAAGTAGGTGAATGGACCTCCCAGTGTGATACTGAATCATCAGCCAGGCCTCCAGATCATTTTCCAGTGACCTGGACTGAAGTGTGTGCGTGCGTGCCTGTACGTTACGTTAGGTGACAACTGGACCGGGTTCTGCTGCGATGCTCGACATCGTAAAGTAACCCATCGCCGATCGCCAGCTCGGCTCATGCATGAAGAATGGCCACTTGGGCGGGCAACTGGAGAGCAGCCAAGACCTGTGGAGCCATATCCTAGTGTGAGTTAGTGCCTTTGGGAGAAGAGTAGCGAAAACTAATGGGGGTAATATCGATGGAACAACCCCATTTGGGAGTGAGGAGGTGGTCTGGTTACATGTAGTAAATTTGTAAACCTCCCATTTGAATGCATTTATGATGTTGCTGCACATCGCAACCAGGGCAAATCCCTCTCGTGGTGTAAAATGTTACGGAGCTGAATATAGTGGTTAAATATGTGAAAAAACCTTTTGAGTTTCAAAAAGTTCAAAAATGTTGTACAATAATTATTTGATGGGGTGGGGTATGTGGACTTCTTGCTCTGAATAGCCATTTGGATCATACAAGTAGCATTTCTTGCCCTGAGTTTGTTTTTGCTAATATCCCAGAGTTTGTACGAAGCACGTCCACATTAAATGTTAGCTTGGCTTGCATAGTGGGAAGCACCTAAGCAGACATGAAGTCTTGAGATCATTGGGTTGAAGGTACCAGAACAGAGCTTGGGCCAAATTGGGTATTGGGGGTTTTGTCTGTAGCTCATGAAAATATTGGGTTATCGCGATTTCTCACTTCTTTTGGGTATGCCCAAAGGACTCTGTGTAACGCCACTCTGCTTCCCTTTCCCATTCAGTTATTGAGGAAGCACATTCCCCATTATGCTTTGTATGTAAAGGGCTTGTGCAAGTAATTCATGAAATGTTTTTCTCTTAACTTGTATGGACTGGACATTTTGAACTGTTTTAGATCTTACTCCCATCTCTGCAATCTGTATTTTTTTTAAAAATGAGGAACTCCACTTTGAGGTCGGTAGCCTTCAGCATTGATGGTTTTTGCTTTTGTGGCACCTCGAGGTGTGGGACTGTGGAATTGTATGCAACAAAGCAGCATTAATACTGGACAGAGACCGTCTGCACATGGATGGTCAGTGCAGAGTAGACACTACTGGCTGTCGCAGGATCCCACTGAGGCAGTTTGGCACTTATTCATCAGCAACGGAATCATGTTTGAATTCAGTATACAAAAGGACTTACGAACTTAACCAAGTAAAACTTTTTAAAAAACTGTTTCCATGGATATATTTGCATTTTATTCTGGATGTTTGTTTAATCAGGCTAAAGAAAGAGGAGCCATACTGCTTTTTATTATTAACAGCAATCTGAATGTGATTTTAATGTAATTGAGGGATGTTGATGATGGGCTAAGTTTGAAAGTTTTTTTATTTTTAAAAAAAACGCACTCTCTTTTTATGTTTCTTTGATTTTTCTGTATGTTCATGGTTATCTATGTTATGACAAATGGCTGCCTGGGCTGCAGGGGAGGTGCCCTGGGGCCCTCTGCAGCATCGGTTTTTAATGACCATTAAAATATGTATTAAAGAGTAATCTCTACATGCTTGTTCTGTTGTTTGCTTTCTCTTGTTATGGAATCCAGGCATTTTGAAGCACAGGATTTGAGATGGCTGCTTCAGTATTAATAGCTAAAAAAAATGGGTTAGCGCAATAAAAGAAAAGAAATCCCAGGTTAGTATGGGGAAATGCTGGATTGATGGTATACTGTGATGTGAAATTGATTAACAATGTACAAGAGTATCTGACCAGTTGATGCAATTATATGTAATGGTTGTCCAGCTTCATAAAATCATGTGGAACTAAACCACAAAACGAGTGATGGATAGCAGCACTAATAGAAGGTAAGTGCTCCTGACAAGAAAGCTGTAGAATAATTTATCTTTAAATTACATAAAATAATGTGTGTGTGATTAGAGTTCTCGTATTGGACTGTTCAGCCACCTAAGGACTCATTTTAAGAGTGGAAGCAGGTCTGCCTCGATTCCGAGGGACTGTCTGTGATGATGATGATGTTGAGAGTTGTAATACATTCATAGAGTCGTAGAAATTTACAGCATGGAAGGAGGCCATTTCGGCCCATCGTGTCTGTGCCGGCCGACAAAAAGCTATCCAGCCTAATCCCACTTTCCAGCTCTTGATCCGTAGCCTTGTAGGTTACGGCGCTTCCAAGTACTTTTTAAAACATTGCAATACTGCCCATGAGAGGTTCAAGTTAGACTGTATCCCGTGGGAAATCGCACCAGTGTGAGGTGGCCTTTTGCAGTGGGTCTCGCACTTCAAGGCTTTAGTGCGCTTGGCAGTCTTCTGACTGATCCAAAACTGTTTCAAGTCATCATAAAGGTGGCAGTATCACTGCACCAAAGCAATGTCATTGTGATCTCTTCAAATATGTTGCAGCAATGTCACAGACATAAAAACAGAAAATGTTTCAAATACTCCAGGTCAGTCAGCATGTGTGGAGACATAAACAGTTGATGTTTCAGGTCGATGACCTTTTCTGTTTTTATGAATGAGAGGTGATCATATTGAAACATATAAGATACTGAGGGGCTTGACAAGGTAGATGCAGAGAGGATGTTTCCACTCGTGGAGGAATCTAGAAGTAGGGGACATAGTTTAAGAATAAGGGGCTGCCCATTTAGAACTGAGAAGAGGAATTTCTTCTTTGAGGGTTGTAAATCTGTGGAATTCTCTGCCCCAAGGAGCTGTGGAGGCTGGGTCATTGAATGTATTTAAGGTGGAGATACAGATTTTTGAACGATAAGGGAGTAATGGAGAGTGGGCAGGGAAGTGGAGCTGAGCCCAAGATCAAATCAGCCATGATCTTATTAAATAGCGGAACAGGCTCGAAGGACCAAATGGCTTACCCCTGATTCTATTTCTTATGTTCTTATTCCTGAATTCCAGTATCCACAGTATCATACTTTTGTATTAATGTTACAGACTTAGTTTATCTTTCTCCAATTTATTTACATTTTAAAATTGTGCATGTCAGCACAATTTTAAAATCACTGAAGAATCTATTTCAATTCCAGATCTGTAATTGATATGGTCTGACCGTTTATATAAAAGATCTAGAATAAAATTGGCTGACATGGTTTTTGTCCCAGCCAGTTTGTGTAAAATCAGAGTTCCATTTCCCCTTTGCATTGATACCCTAACCTCTCTTATTCTATTCCCCTCACCCAAATGTTTCTTTTAAGTCTTTACATTTATTTATTTCAAACTTCAAAAGATACCTCCAGTGAAATTTCATTCTTAAAACATTAACTAGGTATTAACCTCGCAACCAATTTTAAAATTTAATAAGTTGTAAAAGAAGATCGCCCAATCTAACCCGGTGATACCATGCAAAGAATTTTTCCAAACTGTGTCCTATTTACTTTGTGGTTTTTCTTGAACTGTACATGCCTGCAAAAAGTAAATTGTTTAACCAAAAACTGGAACGGTGGAGCCGGATGTTGCATTTTACCACTCTTCTCCAAATGCAGTTTGAGCAAAAGATTGTATGTAGTGATTCAAATACTCATGATGGTAATAGTAAGTAGCCATTACCATTGAGATATGTAATCTATATCCTGGATGTTACAAGACAACAAGAAGAGCTTTCTTCTTTGAAGTGTTCAGTTATCTAAAATGCATCAAAGAATAACAATCGTTTTCCTAATGTTTAAAGGTCTAAATTTGTGTCGTGTAATTATTTGTTTTCTCTCCAAGTTCATTTATGAGCACTGTTTTCAGCTTGTATGAAAAACTGGCTATATTTGTTCAAACCACCAACTCAGCCCCATCAGGTTTTCAGACTTTATATGGTATGGGTGCATTTTCTTACTCTCCTCTAATGCATAAGAGAATCATTTCTCAGAACAAAAGATGAAGGGCCCGAATGAAGGGCCGGGAGACCTGGCAGTACTTTGCCAGGGAGCAAAAAAAGCAACGTACGCCGTGAATCTGGGCGGCAGCGGGCGGGAGCTCCCAATCTCGGCGGCAAATGCGATCCTCGCCAAAGTGCCACCGAGGAGGTGGGACAGCTGAAAATAAAAACTTTTTTTAAAAAAAACAATGGAAAACCTTCAGGGAACCCCATCCACATAAATCGCTGAAAAATAAATAAAAGTAGTTCACCAACCTATTTTTGCAAGTCGTCTTACCGTCGGGGTTAGACCTGCCTTCACACAGCGGTCCTTCCCCCTGCTGCCGCCGACTCTCGCCCGGAGGAATCTGCCAGCTAAGCGGGCAGGAGGACATTTATGCGACTTGCGTGCCAGCGGGTGGTTCCCATCGGTACTCCCCTCCCACGCGGCGGCAAACCTAGAGGAATCTGTCACCGAGGGGAGACCGCTAAAAACACTCTGTGGCGGCAATGGGCGGTAAGGCCACCGATTTCAGGCCTTAAGAAAGTGACTTATTTCGCGTACTCACTCCTGTACTGGCAGTATGAAGGGGGGCGGGGTGGGAGGTGATTGCTTTATGAGCATCTAATATTTCCATACCCGCTCCTTCCCTGCTCCCAGGTTGTGTATACAAATTCTTGTGGCTGTTTCCTAGCCACCAGTTTGTGGAGGAGACTTGCCGAGAGAGAGAGAGGATTTAAAGTTACAAATTTATTGATGCTTTTTCCAATGCATTAGTTCTTGGGAAAAGCATCTCAAGGATGTTAGCTATTCAGATCACTAAATATTTTTATTCTCAACTTGAATGTTATGTTAGTAGCGTAACTCTTTTAGCTCCTTCGCGTAAAGGTGACTTGCCTGCAGTGAGTGAAATGAAAACTTAAGCCGTGTGTGTTAATAATACTTTATTTTCAAAAGATAGTAACAAAAAATAAAGCTCCTTAAGAACTAGTCAGAGTCTTATTGCTCATATCTCTTTCAATATATCTCCCTTACCTCTTTCCTCGTGTACACACACAATAATTTTGATGTTATGATATAAAGCAAGGGGTTTTAGTGCTGATAAGAGATTGTTTTACGTTATATTCCAGAAACTGGTATATTATTTTATATAGTTTTTTGGAAGGGCAAAAGTTCACTGAAAAAGTCTTGCAAGTTTTGGGCACAACAATCTTATCACTTCCAAGTCCTTCAAAGCCTCGGGTTCCTGAGTTGGTTGGTTGAACATAGTTCCGAAATAAATGCAGCCGTTAAATCTAGCCATTCAGGAATAATTATTGTGCGCTTAAGCCTGCTGTGCACAAATATTTAGTGACCAAAATATGGATTTGTATTGACTATTTGACATACTTGTCAATTGAAGTTCATGTCATTGCTATTCATAAATGTTTTATCATCAAGTTATTGCTGAGGATAAATAGATAGCCAACCTTATTATAACAAAGCCTCCCATTGCAACAGACTCTTCCCCAGGTCTTGTCTGAAGCATTGTGTATGTATACCTTCTTGGAGCTCAAAGCTTGAAAAGATGATTCCTGAAATATGCTGCTCAAATCAGTTGGTAATAGAACTTAAGTGATGACACTGTAGATAAAGGTTGTACATCTGGCTCCAAGTTTGATTTGACTTGGCTGATCTCATGGGTTGCTCTGAATTAAAGTTGGTGACTTGCCCAGTTGGTGAGGCTTTGATTTTTTTCAGATTGGGATTTGCCCAGCAGTCTCTCGGCACGAGAGGGGGGAAGAGAAGTAAGAAAAGCCACACCTGCTGCAGTGTTCCAAAGAAAAAATCCTTTGTAGAAGAAGCCACAATAGTCAAAATGTGGAACTTCAATACACAAGAGGAATGGGCAGTATAGCTTTAAATAACTAGTCCAGGAAAGGTCCTAGAGTGGTCATGTCCACAAGTGATCATAGTGAAGGGGAGGGGGGCGGGGAGAAGAATTCCAGAGCCCCATAAGCTTTACCATGAGGCGAGACCCCAGATACCTGATCAGGACCAGTTTCTTTGCTGCGTTTTCAAGGTAGAAATATATTTGACCAGGCGTCTATCACCCATTCCCACCCACTCCCCTTTACTCCCTTGCCTTTCTCCAGCTATCATTAAAACTAGATTGTGCTGTCAGATGAGGTTAGACAAAAGTGGGCAGAGAAAGGAATGTAGATGAGCCACGTTTCAGCACCAAGTCTCAGATGTCATCATCATAGGTGGTCCCTCGAACGAGGATGACTTGCTTCCACACCAAAAAGAATGAGTTCGCAAATGTTTCAATTAAGGACCTGATACTCCAGTCCTGAATTCCAGGGGTGCCTTTACGTGGATTTTTTTAACGTGTAGTGACCGTTGCACATCAGCCACCCCACGGGCTTGACAGAGCTAGGCCTTTATCCAGTGGCAAGGGTTAACCAGGACAACTGGAGACCTGCTCTGCTGCACGGACCTAGTGCACACACACATCGCAATGTGGGCTGACCCGTGCTGCCCCTGGGCCCACGCCTCTTCTGGGCCCCCTACCCTATTTGCTGCGCCTCCACCACGATCTCTCACCGCTCCTCTGCAACGATCTGTCGCGGAATCTCAGCCACGATCCAGCACCGCTCCTCCACCCCGATCATCCGCCGCATTTCTGCCTCGATCTCTTGTTGTAGAGCACAGGCAGCCAACAATCCTTAAGATCTGCCCTTTTCAGATGATGGCCACAGAAGGATGGGACTCTACTCATTGGAGTTCAGAAGAATGAGAGGTGATCTTATCGAAATGTATAAGATTATGAGGGGGCTTGACAAGGTGGATGCAGAGAGGATGTTTCCACTGAGGGGAGTCTAGAACTAGAGGGCATAATCTTAGAATAAGGGGCCGCCCATTTAAACCGAAGATGAGGAGAAATTTCTTCTGAGGGTTGTGGATCTGTGGAATTTGCTGCCTCAGAGAGCTGTGGAAGCTGGGACATTGAATAAGTTTAAGACAGAAATAGACAGTTTCTTAAACGATAAGGGAATAAAGGGTTATGGAGAGCGGGCAGGGAAGTGGACCTGAGTCCATGATCGGATCAGCCATGATCGTATTAAATGGCGGAGCAGGCTCGAGGGGCCGTATGGCCTACTCCTGCTCCTATTTCTTATGTAAGAGCTGGATTACTCCTAATGTGGTGTCTTTTCTATGATGTACATAGCAAATTATAGTATTTTTGATGTGCTAGAAGGCGTGCTAAAAATGGCATGGGGCACTTGCCGTGATCTGTGTAATTAAAATCAGTATAACATTTTAATGCACTGATTCTAGCTCCTGAGTGCCCAATGTTTAATTAGTCAGTTCAAAAGTCAGAAGTCATCTGCAGAATGTAGGAGCATGCACTGTGGCAGTTCTTTATGATCCCAATCCTCTGCGTTTTTCCACATATCCCTTCGCACCTTACTTCCCAAGTATCGATTTCATTTTTCGGATGTATTAAATTGCAAATGTAACATTGTGAAACGCTTTTGCCTCAGTTACAGTGTAAATGGAACGTCAATCGGATCTGGATCCGACCTGACACGGGAGTGAAGTCAAGTGAGAATCCCCAGAGGAAGGGGGTCTCCACTCCGCTTCAGAGTTAGTTTGAGCCTTGGCACCTGATTTGGAATGCACATGTTTGTGTGAAGCTGAAACTTGGTAGTGTAAATGTGCCGTTAAAACATAGCAATTGATTCTTTTTTTTTTAATTTGCTCACGGGATGTGGGTGATGCTGACAGGCCAGTATTTCTTGCTTGTCCCTGGTTACCCTGAGGAGATTGAGTCAACCTTGTGATTTAAACCATATCAATATAGATTTAAAGTAATTGGTATGAGGTTTAGAGGGAATTTGGGAGGAAATGTCTTCACCCAGAGAGTGGTGGGGGTCTGAAACTCGCTGCCTGAAAGGATGGTAGAGGCAGAAACCCTCATTTAAAAAGTACTTGGATGTGCACTTGAAGTGCCGTAACCTGAGCTGGACCAAGAGCTGGAAAGTAGAATTAGGCTAGATAGCTCTTTGTCACTGGCATGGACACGATGGGCCGAAATGGCCTCCTTCCGTGCTGTAAATTTTTGTGGTGGGGGACTGGAGTCATGTGTAGGCCTAACCGAGTAGGGCTGGCAGGTTCTCTTCCCTGACAGACGTTAGTGAGCCAGTTGGGTTTTAATGACTTTCTGGCAGCTCTTAGGCTGCGATGCTGGCCCACAAATTAGCAAATATATTGAATTCCGTTTCCATGATGGGATTTGACCTCGAGTCGCATAACCACCAGGCTCCCAAACCCATGAGAATCCACGTTCTCATGACCCTTTGTGTAAGGCGGTTTCTCTGCAGATTTTACTCATGTATAAGGTTATGACACCTTTCTCGAAGAATCATTCCCTATCGACTCTGTGAATTCCTTTCGTTATTTTAAATACATTGGGGTAGTTTTTCTGATTGCACTGGCCAGGTTACAGTCCAAGAGTCCAATCAAAATAAATTACAAAATAATCTCAAATCTTCCATGAACCAGCGCAATCGGACAGCATAGTAGACTTTGATTTTTTTTGCCGTTAAGTTTTCATTGATGAGTGGCAGCCTGGTCTAGTTTTATTAATATAGCTGAAAATGGGTTTATCACAAAAAATAAGTGTGCTGTCCTCCACCTGTAAGTAACTTGATTAAAATCACTGAAAATGATTTTTTTCTTAACTATACTAAATCATTTACTACTACAAGTCTGCTTATTAGGAAATTAAATATTTTTGATATGAAAAACTTTTCAAACGTGCCTTCTATTGCCTGTGCGCCTAAGAAAATGGAATGATATTTGAAGAGTCTTCCTTGACCAGCACGATCGGCAGAATCTCGCAGTGTCGACCTGGGGACATGGTCGGTTTTGTGGGGCGGGGTCTATTCCGGCGAATTGAATTTTAAACCAGCATAAAATATCGTGGAAAACACAAACTAAGTGATTTTGGGCATAGACAAACGTAAATTCTATCACCTTACATTTTGATTACTTTGTAACCCCTTCATATCCAGGCAATATAACCCTAGTTCTAGCCAGTTTCCCATAGCTCAGCCTAATTGACTAATTATCATTCCTGGTAAATCATGGGGAGTTTTTCATAGGTCAGTCTATCCTCCCTAAAATGGGACGCCCAAAACTCAACACAGTATTCCTAATGAGATCTGACCAGTGCTCTGCTAATAGCAGTAGCACTTTTATATCTGTACCTCTTGTGGGAGGCTAGGCTTCATCACATTACAACAGTTACTACACTCAAAGTACTGCATTGGTCATGAAAGGCAAATCGTTCTTTCTTTGTCACTTTTTGCACTTGCATGATATCTTTGTTGACCTATACCTATATATGACCTATTAACAGAAGAACATAAGAAATAGGAGTAGGAGTAGGCCATATGGCCCCTCGAGCTTGCTCCGCCATTTAATAATTTAATCATGGCTGATCTGATCATGGACTCGGCTCCATTTTCCCGCCCGCTCCCCATAACCCCTTATCCTCTTATCGTTTAAGAAACTGTCTATTTCTGTCTTGAATTTATTCAATGTCTCAGCTTCCACAGCTCTCTGAGGCAGCAAATTCTACAGATTAACAACCCTCTGAGAGAAGAAATTTCTCCTCATCTCTGTTTTAAATGGGCGGCCCCTTATTCTAAGATCATGCCCTCTAGTTCTAGTCTCCCCCATCAGTGGAAACATTCTCTCTGCATCCACCTTGTCAAGCCTCCTCATAGTCTTATACGTTTCGATAAGATCACCTCTCATTCTTCTGAATTCCAATGAGTAGAGGCCCAGCCTACTCAACCCTTCCTCATAAGTCAACCCCCTCATCCCCAGAATCAACCTAGTGAACCTTCTCTGAACTGCCGCCAAAGCAAGTATATCCTTTCGTAAATATGGAAACCAAAACTGCACGCAGTATTGCAGGTGTGGCCTCACCAATACCTTTTATAGCTGTAGCAAGACTCCCCTGCTTTTATACTCCATCCCCTTTACAATAAAGGCTAAGATACCATTGGCCTTCCTGATCACTTGCTGTACCTGCATACTACCCTTTTGTGTTTAATGCACAAGTATCCCCAGGTCTCGCTGTACTGTGGCACTTTGTAATCTTTCTCCATTTAAATAATAACTTGCTCTTTGAGTGCATGACCTCACTTTCCAACATTATACTCCATCTGTCAAATTTTTGCCCACTCACTTAGCCTGTCTATGTCCTTTTGCAGATTTTGTGTCCTCACACATTGCTTTTTCTCCATCTTTGTATCATCAGCAAACTTGGCTACGTTACACTCCGTCTTCTTCCAAGTTGTTTATATAGATTGTAAATAGTTGGGGTCCCAGCACTGTGATCCCTGCGGCACCCCACTAGTTACTGGTTGCCAACCAGAGAATGAACCATTCATTCCCGACTTTCTGTTAGTTAGCCAATCCTCTATCCATGCTAATATATTACCCCCAACCCTGTGAACTTTTATCTTGTGCAGTAACCTTTTATGTGGCACCTTGTCAAATGCCTTCTGGAAGTCCAAATACACCACATCCATTGGTTCCCCTTTGTCCACTCTGTTACATCCTTGACCTATATATATGAAAAATAAAGGGTACTCACTCCTGCTGCTATTGTGTATCTCTGAGCATCATTGGTACTTAATTTTGCAGTCACTGGCGACCAAATGGTGCCAGCCATTCATTACACTTACACTTGTCCACAGACATTCTATAGGCTTTTGCACTGGAACTCGCTGTGGTTAGACCCTTCTACAGGGGATCTGGGATCTGTGTGAGCAGAGCAAGCAACTGTGTATCTCCTTAACCAATGAGATTGAAGAATCATTACTGAGGCATGCAGAGTGAACCAAGCAGTATAAGTTAGAATCGTTAATTTGATGCAAAATCATGTACAGAAAGCAAAATAAAGAAGGAAAGAAAGAGGTGATTAAGAGCGAAAGATACGAGACAGTTTTTTAAAATTCAAATTTTTCTAAATTCCAACAATAAGGAAAGAAAGATTTACATTTATATAGCGTCTTTCATGACCTTGGGACGTCCCAAAGTTCTTTACAGCCAATGAAGTACTTTTGAATTGTAGTCATTGTTATAATGTAAGAAACACAGCAGCCAATTGGCACCCAGCAAGCTCCCACTAGCAGCAATGTAATAATGACAAATAATCTGTTTTTAGTGATGTTGATTGAGGGATAAATATTGGACAGGACACTGGAGATAATTCTTCTTCAAAATAGTGCCATGGGGACAGATGGGGCCTCAGCTTAATGTCTCTTCGACAGTGCAGCACTCTGTTAGTAGTGTCCTGGAGTGTCAGCCTAGATTTTTGCGCTCAAGTCTCTGGAGTGGGGCCACAACCTTTAACTCAGGTAAGAATACTACCAACTGAGCCACAAGAGTCTCCACACTTGTAAAAGTTCATTTTCAATGCCAGAGAGGTTGTTTGGCAGTAATTAAGACTAGTATGCCATTAATAATTCACTTACACTGGAATGGACAAGCCCTAACATTTTCTGGCGAGTAAATACCACAACTGCACTGTTCCATGTATTTCAATGCTGAGTCGTTCGGTGAGGTACCAGTATAGCAAAGCTTCTGGAGGAACAGGCCAACTCAGACAGCAACTTCTATTTCTGTCTTTAACTGCATCTGTGGTCGGCAGAAGTTGCTGTCCAATTTACACTGCAATAACGGTGAGTGCTGTTAGGTAATGATTCAAAAGGAAGAAAATAACTTGTGAGGGGGTGGGGGGAATCCAACCTCAAAACAATGGCAATTATAACTCTTTCACAATCAAAGAGATCAGTCTTTGAGATTGCAGCTCAAAACCTCTCTGCCATCACCTTTCTGATCTCTCCCTCAGCAAAACTATAGCCTGTGCTCTTCTGAAATCTCCTCCCATTAAGTTTTTAATACACTATCCTATATGTTTGTCGTCCTGCTGTATTTTTCCTGTGTTGAAATTAGGAAAGAAAGACTTGCATTTATGTAGTGCCTTTCACGACCACTGGATGTCCCAAAGAATTTTACAGCCAATGAAGTAATTTTTGACATGTAGTTAGTCACTCTTGTAATTTAGGAAACACTGTAGCCAATTTGCCCACAGCAAGGTCCCACAAACATCCCAGTAATGTGATAATGACGAGATAATCTTTTTTTGTGATATTCATTGAGGGATAAATATTGGCTAAGACACCGGGGATTATTCCCCTGCTCCTCTTTGAAATAGTGCCATAGGATCTTTTACGTTCACCTGAGAGGGCAGACGGGGCCTCGGTTTAATGTCTCATCTGAAAGACGGGAACTCTGACAGTAAAGAACTGCACTGGACTGTCTAGATTTTTATGCTCAAGTCTCGAGTGAAATTTGAACCTACAACCTTCTGACTCAAGCAAGGGTCAGAAGAACATAAGAAATAGGAGCAGGAGTAGGCAATACGGCCCCTCGAGCCTGCTCCGCCATTCAATAAGATCATGGCTGATCTGATCATAGACTCTGCTCCACTTCCCCGCCCGCTCCCCATAACCCCCTATCCCCTTATTGCTCAAGAAACTGTCTATTTCTGTCTTAAATTTATTCACTGTCCCAGCTTCCACAGCTCTCCGAGGCAGCAAATTCCACAAATTTACAACCCTCTGAGAATAAATTCCTCCTTGTCTCTGTTTTAAATGGGCGGCCCCTTATTCTAAGATCATGCCCTCTAGTTCTAATCTCCCCCATCAGTGGAAACATCCTCTCTGCATCCACCTTGTCAAGCCCCCTCATAATCTTGTACATTTCGATAAGATCACCTCTCATTCTTCTGAACTCCAATGAGTAGAGGCCCAACCTACTCAACCTTTCCTCATAAGTCAACACCCTCATCCCCAGAATCAACTTAGTGAACCTTCTCTGAACTGCCTCCAAAGCAAGTATATCCTTTCGTAAATATGGAAACCAAAACTGCACACAGTATTCCAGGTGTGGCCTCACCTATACCTTGTATAACTGTAGCAAGACTTTCCTGCTTTTATACTCCATCCCCTTTGCAATAAAGGCCAAGATTTTGGGATGGCGGGTGGGCTGTTTGGGGCTGGGATGCTGAGATACTTATTCACTCGGAGTTGTTGGCCTGTTGGGTTCCCGGCCGTGGAGATTTGTTGATGCCAGTTCATTGGATGTGTTCGGGAGGGAGTTGGATGTGGTCCTTGCGGCTGGGGGGGTCGGGGGGGGGGGGGTGGAGTGGGGGGGAGGGGGGTACTAGGGTGGGTGATCAGCCATGATCTTGTTGAATGGTGGTGCATGCTCGAAGGGCTGAATGGCCTACTCTTGCACCTATTTTCTATGTTTCTATTTTTCTATACCATTGGCCTTCCTGATCACTTGCTGTACCTGTATCCTTTTGTGTTTCATGTACAAATACCCCCAGGTCCCGCTGTACCGTGGCACTTTGCAATCTTTCTCCATTTAAATAAGAACTTTCTCTTTGATTTTTTTTCTGCCAAAGTGCATGACCTCACACTTTCCAACATTATACTCTGTCTGCCAAATTTTTTCCCACTCACTTAGCCTGTCTATGTCCTTTTGCAGATTTTTTTTGTCCTCGCACATTGCTTTTCCTCCCATCTTTGTATCATCAGCAAACTTGGCTACATTATACTCAGTCCCTTCTTCCAAGTCGTTAATTTGGTTGTAAATTGTTGGGGTCCCAGCATGGTCCCTGCGGCACCCCACTAGTTACTGATGGCCAACCAGAGAATTAATCATTTATCCCGACTCTGTTTTCTGTTAGTTGGCCAATACTCCATCCATGCTAATATATTACCCCCAACCCCGTGAACTTTTATCTTGTGCAGTAACCTTTTATATGGCACTTTGTCAAATGCCTTCTGGAAGTCCAAATACACCACATCCACTGGTTCCCCTTTATCCATCCTGTTCATTACATCCTCAAAGAACCTCAAAAGCAAATTTGTCAAACATGACTTCCCCTTCATAAATCCATGTTGACTCTGCCTGACCGAATTTTGCTTATCCAAATGTGCTTCTTTAATAATGTAGGGTCATCCTACAATCCCTTACTCTAACTGTTTCTCACAGCCCTCTTTGTCTTAGTCTTACAATCTACAATCTTTTAACAGTCCATGTCTAGTGCCGTCATTCAATGCTGTTTAAGTTGCCTTTTAGGAAGAGTTACTCTGATCATTATTCAGTGACATTATAAATCCAGAACTACTTTTTCCTAGATGGCGTTTAGGTTTTAGCACAAATTTGAGATTTATGCAAATTAATGGTGACATCGATTCAAATTTTATGCACCTATACAGCCATAAATATGAAAGATTGGACAACTCCAGTAAAGAATAAGTAGAAACAAAACTTTAATTCCCCCAAAAATTAATATCCTCCAACCTCACTCTCGACCTTTGAACATTTCACTACATTGGCTGGTAATGGTTCTTGTGGCTGTCAAAGTTTGTGATTTTAAATTAAATTCTCACATTGTGGAAAGACTCATCAGTTGGGTCTAAATTCAATGAGCATTGGCTTTAAACAGAATCATCATGGAGGAGTGAGCTTTTTGAACCTCGCAGTTTTTTGATGCTGTGAATCGTAGTTACACAAATGCTACAAAAGACCTTGTACTTTTATAGTTCCTTGACTAAGGCAGTATTGCAGAACTGCTTTAGGTGACCATAGCTTTCCAAATGTCTCACTGATTAACAAAGCAGCATTATGGAGATCAGACATTAGAACGGAGAGATTTATAAAATAATTTGTCATTTTCCATGTGACACATTAAAGAAAACAGCACATCGAGCAGTTTTTCACCAGACCCTGGACTCTGCACATGCGTTTTCTGTAACGTGTCCAACTGTTCTATTGATTCAATCTTCAGGCCTAATTTCTTTCTAAATCCTAAAATTTTTCTTCAATGTTTAAGTGACAATAGAATGTTGTAATTCATATTTTACTGTATTTTGATTATTGTAGAGATAATGTTGACTGCATACCAATGCATTAATGTTTTTTAATGAATGCTTTTATTGCATCAATGTCTTTATTTTAAATAAACAGAATTAACTTCTTACGCTTTTTTGTCTTGTTCTTTTCAGCCTTTAGTAATTAAACAAATCTTAGTGTCTCATTTAAACAAACATAACATTCACAAGCAGCTCGCAAATGTAACTAATGTGCATCAGTTGTGAAATAAGTTCTTGAAAAGTGTATGCCAAGTGAAAAGTTCAGTGGGAATTCTTGTCAATATTGCTCATCTTGGAGGCGTTACTAAGCCCAGTGATGTGAGGAAGTTGAATTAGCAAACTCAACTGAATTGTTAGATGTCAAAGCACCCATAGTTAGTGGCTGAATTTCAGTATCCTGACTTGTGTTGTGGCATGATGAGCAGATAAAAGCAAACACAATAGCAACAGTCTTCCCACATTTGGATAGTGCTACACAAAAATGATTTCATTTCTGGGACCTTCCCACTGCTCCAGTAACCCATCTTTGTCCATGTGAAAAGCTGAAATTATTATTTTTTCATAACATTTAATGCAAAATGGTCGTCTTCTAATGGTAACATTTATTTGGATTGCAGCCAATTATCTGGACCAACCATATAAATACTGTGGCTACACTAGCAGGTCAGAGGCTGGGTGTTCTGCGGCGAGTGACTTGCCTCCTGATTCCTGAAAGCAACGTTCCCTTTAAGCTGTGTGGACGCACGGTCCTCCAAGGATCCCACAGAGCCAGATTATCAGCTTTTAAGTGTAAAAGACACGCAAGCGCAGTAGTTTGAATGACTCACGCAACCTCAGCAAAAATTAGAGGGATCACTGCCCCAAAGCCTTTCCACCATCCACAAACCACAAATCAGGAGTGTGACGGAATACTCTCCTGGATGAGTGCAGCTCCAACAACGCTCAAGCAGCTCTATACCACCCGGCACAAAGCAGCTCGCTTGACCTCAACATTCACTCCCTCCACCTCCGGTGCACCGTGGCTGCAGTGTGTACCATCTACAAGATGCGCTGCAGCAACTCGCCAAGGCTTCTTCGACAGCGCCTCCGAAACCCGCCACCTCTACCACCTCATTATCATAGGCAGTCCCTCGGAATCGAGGACGACTTGCTTCCACTCTTAACATGAGTTCTTAGGTGGCTGAACAGCCCAATACAAGAACCGCAGTCTCTGTCACAGGTGGAGCAGATAGTCGTTGAGGGAAGGGGTGGGTGGGACTAGTTTGCCGCACGCTCTTTCCGCTGCCTGCACTTGATTTCTGCATGCTCTCGGCAATGAGACTCGAAGTGCTCAGCACCCTCCCGGATGCGCTTCCTCCACTCAGGATGATCTTTGGCCAGGGACTCCCAGGTGTTAAGGGGGATGTTGCACTTTTTCAGGGAGGCTTTGAGGGTGTCCTTGTAACATTTTGGCTGCCCACCTTTGGCTCATTTGCTGTGAAGGAGTTCCGAGTAGAGCGCTTGCTTTGGGAGTCTCATGTCTGGCATGCGAACATTGTGGCCTGCCCAGCGGAGCTGATCAAGTGTGGTCAGTGCTTCGATTGCTGGGGATTTTGGCCTGGTCGAGGATGCTAATGTTGGTGCGTCTGTCCTCCCAGGGGATTTGTAAGATCTTGCAGAGACATCATTGGTGGTATTTCTCCAGTGACTTGAGGTGTCTACTGTACATGGTCCATGTTTCTGAGCTATACAGGAGGGTGGGTATTACTACAGCCTGTAGACCATGAGCTAGGTGGCAGTCTTGAGGGCCTGGTCCTCAAACACTTTTCCTCAGGCAGCCGAAGGCTGCACTGGAGGCGATGTTGGATCTCATCGTCAATGCCTGCTCTTGTTGATAGGAGGCTCCCGAGATATGGGAAGTGGTCCACGTTGTCCAGAGCCGCGCCGTGGATCTTGATGACTGGGAGGTAGTGCTGTGCGGTGAGGACAGGCTGGTGGAGAACCTTTGTCTTGCTGATGTTTAGCGTAAGGCCTATGCTTTCGTATGCCTCCGTAAATACGTTGACTATTTCCTGGAGTTCAGCCTCTGTATGTGCGCAGACGCAGGTGTCGTCCGCGTACTGGAGCTCGACGACAGAGGTTGGGGTGGTCTTGGACCTGGCCTGGGGACGGCGAAGGTTGAACAGCTTCCCACTGGTTCTGTAGTTTAGTTCCACTCCAGCGGGGAGCTTGTTGACTGTGAGGTGGAGCATGGCAGCGAGGAAGATTGAGAAGAAGGTTGGGGTGATGACGCAGCCCTATTTGACCCCGGTCCGGATGTGGATTGGGTCTTTAATGGATTCATTAGGATCACGGCCTGCATGTCGTTGTGGAGCAGGCGGAGGATGGTGATGAACTTTTGGGGACATCCGAAACGGAGGAGGACGCTCCATAGACCCTCGCGGTTGACGGTATCAAAGGCCTTTGTAAGGTCGAAGAAGGCCATGTATAAGGGCCGGTGCTGTTCCCTGCATTTTTCTTGTAGCTGTCGCACTGAAAGAATCATGTCTGTTGTGCCCCGTAGGGGACGGAATCCGCACTGTGACTCCGGGAGGAGCTCCTCGGTCACAGGGAGAAGACGGTTGAGGAGGACTCTAGCAACGACTTTCCCAGTGGTTGATAACAGGGAGATTCCTCTACCACCTAGAAGGACAAGGGAAGCAGGCGTATGTGAACACCACCACATCCAAGTTCCCCTCCAAGTCACACACCATCCTGATTTGGAAATATATTGCCATTCCAGGATTGTGACCCAGAGACCATGATCACCGCCATTCCTTCATGGTCAATGGATCAAAATCCTGAAACTCCTTCCCTAACAGCACTGTGGGAGTACCTTCACCACACGGACTGCAGCGGTTCAAGGCGGCGGCTCACCATCACCTTCTCAAGGCAATTAGGGATGGGCAATAAATGCTGGCCTTGCCAGCGACGCCCACATCCCGTGAATGAATTATAAAAACGATTAATCATCCACAAACAGCTGGCTGATGCCATTTTTAATACTAAGGCCCTGAAATTGCCCTTCACCTGAAATGGGGCGCTCCCACCCCGTTTCGAGTGTTTTTATCTCCGCAGTGGCCTCTCGAGCGAAATTCCGCTCTGTTTTATTTTCAGGAGGACAGGGAGTCGCTCATAATGGGGCGGAAATGGGGCAGTGAGTACACCAGAGAGGTGGAAGTTGGGGGGAGGGGGAGTGTAGTGACTGCTGTGGTGACTTTCATGGCGTCGTGTCACCACCTTCACTTAAAGGGGAGAGCCAGCATGATGTTTAAACTTCGGTCCACTGGGCCACCAGGGAGGGTTTCAGCTGGGCCAGCGGCCTGGCACGCAAGGCTGCTTGTTGGCGGCCCAGCCCAGCCAAGCCAAGCCCGGGGGCATGATTGTCGGCCCGATCTGGCAGCTGGCATGAAAAAAAACATGGCGGTGGCGGCGGCAGCAGCGTATCCTCCCCTTGAATGGGAGCTGCACCGCCCTTGCAGAAAGCCTCAGCCTCACTGCACCGTCGGGAAAAAGCAGGTTGTGGCACCGCCCAGTGGGAGGAAGATCTTCACGGCGGAATTTTGCCATCGGGGGGAAATCAGTGGTGCACTGTGATGACGCTCTTAGCACGGATTGACAGTAGCGGAGTGGTCGGGGGGGTGGTGAGCGGGGCACTGCCGGAAAATGGCAGGAGCGGAATTTTGATAATGGTGACCATCGCTGATAGAGAATTCAAACCGGCTGCATTTAGACAGGTTGAGAAAACACCGACTCCTATGTCTACGTGTGACTGAGCACGTTGCATTAAGTCATCAATCAACTTGACATTTCAGGACCTTTGACAGTGAGCCAATTCGGGGTTAAGAATATATCAATTGAGCCAATAAGGTCAAAGGGGGCGAGTTATTTTCTGTAAATTGAACCAGGTATAAGTACAACCATTTTGACCATGTGGTCTCAGAAAGACAAAGGCCTGACTTAAAGCCAGAAGCTTATTGCTGCTGCCAGAATAAAGTTGCATTAAAACTATAACTGGAGTTCGTATTTCATTGGAAATTAAGAGATCTAACAATTTTGGCATCACGAACACGATCACTGAGGGAAGAAACTGAATTTTGGACATCGGACCTATATACTGAGGTAAGAACTCCTCTTCATAAAAGTCTAAAAGTCCTCAGTCAAAAGTCTAAATTCGCCTCTCCTTCTACTTGATTCCGAAAGCCTCCAGTTGGTAGTCTGCTCGAGGTCCCATAGACGTCTAACTTCGGCGGTGTGTTAGTTAATTAATCACCGACCCACTGACCGGCTGGAAAGCCTACGACTCGAGACCCCAGTAAAGAAATCAGTATTATGGCAGCAGGAGATAAGAGCAAAGAATTGCCTACAACTGTTAAAGGTGGGCAGGCACCATCTGAGGTTTCGCTAGATGAAATCCTCGAACAGTTGAAAGAATACATAGAGCAACAATTCAACTTATCTAAAACCTGTATTAAGATCGAACAAAAGTACGGAACCTCCAAAGACAATGGTCCTTGGACGAGATTAAAAGGATCTGGGGAAAAACGACCCGTATGAAAAATAAAGAGCGAACTAGATGGTCCCTAGACGTTATGGGCCAGATCCGAAAGCGGAATGAAATTATAATGCGTTCCCAACATGATCGAGAACTGACCAGTACCAAGGACCAATTGCAAGCTGTTTGTGAACAGCTCCGACAGAAAAAACTTGAACTTGAAAAGTCGGAAGCGGAAGTTAAAGATCTTAAAGGTGAAATTAAAGAATGGAAAAAATCATTAGGTCAAGAGACAGTAATAGGAAAAGGAAAATGTATCGGTTAATTCCCAGGGTACCATGTTTGGATAAATTAAAAGTGCAAACCCGAGGACACGACCAAGGAATAGATACGGATTCTGAATCCTCCGATGATACAGGGTCGGAGGATGACAAATTAAGGGTGCGCTTTGCCCCGTTTAAAAAAAGACGAGTTGTAGTCAAATCAGAAGAATCTGCGGATGAGGGCGGAACCAAAAAAAACTAAGAAAAGGGCGTATGCAGAATATTTATTTCATGATCTAGCAGACCCAGAGAAAATTGATAAATGGTCCAAAGATTTGCCCAATCCAAAGAAAGGGGGAGTGAAAACGTGGGAACAATTGGAGTGCTTAAGAAATATATATCAACTTCATCCCTGGGACGGAGTGCAAATTTTGACCATAATGGTGCCAAAAACACACGGAAGAAAATTGCACGACAAGGTAGAAGAAGCTTTGGGGCAGGATGAGCAAGAATTAAACGCAGGGTGGGAGGCGATTAAACACTGGCTGCAAGCCTTCAGTCCAGCGAAGACAAACTGGGGAAAAATTGCAGCCTGCCAACAGAAAGGAACAGAGGAGGTCCTGGAGTATGACGAGCGGTTTAGATGCATGTGGCTAGAACATTTGGGTATGAATAATACGGATGAGGAAATGGATGAACAAGTGTTTGGACCCCTGAAAGCAGCTTTCGTGGCAGGTCTAAAGCCAGAACTGTCCAAAATGTTTAAGGTAGTGTTACTGGACTGGGAAGGTAGAGGAACTGCCTTTGCAGCATTGATGGATCGATGTAACCAATTAGATCAGGATATGGGAGCTAAAGTCTGAGCTGTACAGGCTATGGGATGGAAATCCCAGGATTCCAATAAACAGTTATCAGGAAAATTACCCGGAAAATGTCATTATTGTGGGAAAGAAGGTCACTGGGCCAAGACGTGCAGGGCAAAACAGCAAGGTCGCGGCCGGGGAGGAGGACGGAGCCAGGGATACAATTCAGCCAACAAACCAGGCTTGTCACAAGATAACGACCTCATAGAAGCATTTAAGCGACTGACAATACAACAACAGAAGGAGTTACTTGGGATAGCAAAAAACGATTAGAGCCCGCCCTGGTCCACCTCCTCGCACTAATACTTAAGGAGGTGGCCTTGGAAATAGTGGATGCATTGACAGTCATTTTCCAACATTCCATTGACTCTGGATCAGTTCCTATAGAGTGGAGGGTAGCCAATGTAACCCCACTTTTTAAAAAAGGAGGGAGAGAGAAAACAGGGAATTATAGACCGGTCAGCCTGACATCAGTAGTGGGTAAAATGATGGAATCAATTATTAAGGATGTCATAGCAGTGCATTTGGAAAGAGGTGACATGATAGGTCCAAGTCAGCATGGATTTGTGAAAGGGAAATCATGCTTTGACAAATCTTCTGGAATTTTTTGAGGATGTTTCCAGTAGAGTGGACAAGGGAGAACCAGTTGATGTGGTATATTTGGACTTTCAGAAGGCGTTCGACAAGGTCCCACACAAGAGATTGATGTGCAAAGTTAGAGCACATGGGATTGGGGGTAGTGTGCTGACATGGATTGAGAACTGGTTGTCAGACAGGAAGCAAAGAGTAGGAGTAAATGGGTACTTTTCAGAATGGCAGGCAGTGACTAGTGGGGTACCGCAAGGTTCTGTGCTGGGGCCCCAGCTGTTTACACTGTACATTAATGATTTAGATGAGGAGATTAAATGTAGTATCTCCAAATTTGCGGATGACACTAAGTTGGGTGGCAGTATGAGCTGCGAGGAGGATGCTGTGAGGCTGCAGAGCGACTTGGATAGGTTAGGTGAGTGGGAAAATGCATGGCAGATGAAGTATAATGTGGATAAATGTGAGGTTATCCACTTTGGTGGTAAAAACAGAGAGACAGACTATTATCTGAATGGTGACAGATTATGAAAAGGAGAGGTGCAACGAGACCTGGGTGTCGTGGTACATCAGTCATTGAAGGTTGGCATGCAGGTACAGCAGGCGGTTAAGAAAGCAAATGGCATGTTGGCCTTCATAGCAAGGGGATTTGAGTACAGGGGCAGGGAGGTGTTGCTACAGTTGTACAGGGCATTGGTGAGGCCACACCTGGAGTATTGTGTACAGTTTTGGTCCCTAACCTGAGGAAGGACATTCTTGCTATTGAGGGAGTGCAGTGAAGGTTCACCAGACTGATTCCCGGGATGGCGGGACTGACCTATCAAGAAAGACTGGATCAACTGGGCTTGTATTCACTGGCGTTCAGAAGAATGAGAGGGGACCTCATAGAAACATTTAAAATTCTGACAGGGTTAGACAGGTTAGATGCAGGAAGAATGTTCCCAATGTTGGGGATGTCCAGAACCAGGGGTCACAGTCTAAGGATAAGGGGTAAGCCATTTAGGACCGAGATGCGGAGAAACTTCTTCACCCAGAGAGTGGTGAACCTGTGGAATTCTCTACCACAGAAAGTTGTTGAGGCCAATTCACTAAATATATTCAAAAAGGAGTTAGATGAGGTCCTTACTACTAGGGGAATCAAGGGGTATGGCGAGAAAGCAGGAATGGGGTACTGAAGTTGAATGTTCAGCCATGAACTCATTGAATGGCGGTGCAGGCTAGAAGGGCCGAATGGCCTACTCCTGCACCTATTTTGTATGTTTCTATGTAATACAACAAAGGGGAGATGGGCTATATATAACTGTGAGGGTGGGTGATAAGGATGTGGACTGTCTTTTAGACACAGGGGTGGAATTAACATGCTTACCCCTACAAAATGGAGACTTTTTGCCGTTGGATGGTAGGGCACGTACAGCTTATGGAGTTGGGGGCCATAAAATGGAAATTAAAAGGACAACACCAGTACTTATAGGGCTGGGTAGGCAGAGTAGATCAACCCCTTTTGGGAATGGACGTTCTAATCCAAATAGATTCATCGTTGCATTTCAAGGATGGTCGGATGACATGGTCAATTAGAACTTTGAAGAAAGAAGAATTGAAGGAACACCCGATATGGGCTAAAGATAAGAACGATTGTGGCCTACTCCAGATGGAGCCTACGTCATTTACCGGGACCAAGCCTCCATGCACTAAACAGTATCCCATCAGTCCAACTGCCATCGCGGGAATCTTACCGGTTATTCAGCAATTGGAGAAACAAGGGGTGCTTATTAAAATGCATAGCTCCTCCAATAGCCCCGTGTGGCCGGTACAGAAATCTAATGAGACTTGGCGTTTGACTGTCGATTATAGGAAAGCTAACCAGTTTATTGATCAAAAAGCTCCTTTGGTCGCAGATCCCTCCACCATTTTTAATGCCCTCAAACCGGAACATAAATATTTCTCGGTTATAGATATGGCCAACGGATTTTGGTCGGTGCCTCTGGCTTTCACTGTCCAAGGACAACAGTATACTTGGACCCGGTTACCGCAGGGTTTCCACAACAGCCCTACGGTATTCCACATGGCTTTGCAAAGCCATTTGCGAGAATTACCTCCCCTGTCCTCCACAGTCATCCAATATGTAGACGATATCCTGCTAGCTTCAAACACGGAAGACCAGCATGAACAAGATTTACGAGCTTTGCTGGACCACCTTTGGCTGAAAGGACATAAAGCCAGCATCGACAAAGCACAAAAAGCACAAACAAGAAGAGGTTGTATACCTGGGACAAAAGATTTCACAAGGAAAGAGAGAACTTACCCAGGATAGAACTGCAGCCATTCGGGCTGCTAAAAAACCCACCACTATTCAGGAACTAAGGTCTTTTTTGGGATTGTGTAACTTTAACAGAAATTGGATTGACTCCTTCACACAGCTTGCTCAGCCATTGAATGATATTTTAAAGGGGAAACGTGCCTCTAAAGAAGCCGTCACCCTCACTAAGGAACAGCAAGAGGCCTTCCTGAGTTTGAAAAAGGCTTTGTGTTCGGCATCGGCTCTGGGAATCCCTGACAGTGGTAAGCCATTTACCCTGTTTGACCATGAGAAAGAAGGATATATGACAGCTATACTGACACAAGAACATGGGGATCGGCAAAGACCTATTGGCTACTATTCGGCAAAACTGGATGCAGTAGCCCTCGGATGGGGAAGTTGCCTAAGGGCTATGGAAGCTACATGTCGAGCGGTAATGATCACTGGGTCTAGTCCTCGACCAAAAGCTGATTGTCAAGTGTCCCCACACCGTACATGCTTTGCTGTCTATGAATAGAATGTCTCAGGTGACGGCAGCTAGATGGACCCGCTGGACAGCAGTTTTGGAAGCTCCTAATCTCCATATCGTCCGGGCCAGCCCGGTTAATCCCGCAACTATGCTTCCGATGTCGGAATCGAGGGAGCAAGAGGGGGGAGAATGTGAAGAGCATGACCGCGTGGAGATTTTAAAAGAAACAGAAGAAGCCGCCTTAGCGACAGAGGAGCCTCTGCACAACCCAGACCTCATCCTGTTTACAGATGGTTCCTCCTTTGTTGACAATGTTACCAGAAAAGCAGGATGGGCAGTTACAACCTTATGAGGTAGTGGCAAAAGGATGTTTACCCTCAGGAACATCAGCACAACAGGCCGAGTTACGGGCCCTGTCAGAAGCATGTCGAATAGCAGAAGGACAGACAGCTAATGTCTACACAGATTCGCGTTATGCTTTTGGAGTCGCTCACGACTTTGGTCTGTTATGGCAGAAAAGAGGATTCCTCACTGCTGCTGGTACACCTATCCGAAATGGAAAAGAAGTCCGAGACTTACTAGAGGCCATACAATTACCTCAGGAAGTGTCCATCCTGAAGTGTAAGGCCCATACCAAGGAAAATACCACGGAAGCACAAGGAAATGCCCTAGCCGACCAGGCAACTAAAGATGCCACCTCACAGGGCGTTCCCCCAGAAGAACCAACACAGATGTGCAGATTGAAAGCACTCTGGACTCTGACACGAGACCGTCAAACAATGTGCTCCCGAGAGGAAAAATGGACATGGATTGAGGCAGGAATTAAGCTGTATGAAGATGGTGTCTGGAGACAAAGAGTTACCGACAAGCCAGTCGCGCCACAAGCGCTTATGCCTTTTTTAGCCCAACAGATCCACTCGTGGGGACACTTGGCCTCACAACAGATGACAGCACGGTTCCAGAAAAGCTGGTGGGGTCGGGGATTTAAAAAACATGCCCAGCTAGTAGCAGACCGCTGTGTGGTCTGCCAGAAAAATAATTCTGGACCCATCACGGTAATGCCCCAACTGAGGCCCCCTGCCCCTGTCGGACCATTCCAGCATCTGCAGGTTGATTATATATCTCTTCCTTCATGCCAAGGATACAGTAACATTCTTGTCATGGTCGACAGATTCTCTAGATGGGTAGAAGCTGTCCCAACTAAAAGAGCCACAGCCAATCACACTGCAAAGGTCTTGTGTAAGGATTACATTCCCCGATGGGGAGTCCCGAGTAGCACTGACTCAGATCAGGGAACACACTTCACAGGTGCTGTGTGCCAAGAAGTCTGTAGGTTACTGAACATTACGTGGGATTTACACTGTCCTTATCACCCACAATCATCAGGACAAGTAGAGCGAATGAATCGAACTCTGAAACAACGGCTTGCCAAATATCACCAAGAAGGAACACCATGGCCCCAGGCACTACCAATAGTGCTATGTAGCTTTAGGGCAACCCCGAACAGAACTACAGGTCTAAGCCCATTTGAAATTATAACAGGAAGACCCATGTCGCTGCCAGGAACTATTGATTTAAGGAAAGCTGAGGTTAACTTAATGAGTGACACTTTGTTATCATACTGTCAGAACCTAACCAATGCTATTAGTTCTGTTTCCCGACAGGTATCGGCAGCTTGGGGTAATCCACCCGAAGGAGGACACGACATCATCCCGGGAGGATGGATGTATGTGAAAAAGTTGCATGACGAACCTTTGGGTGCCAAGTGGGAGGGACCTTATCAAGTGTTATTGACCACCCAGGCAGCTGTTACAGTCCAGGGAAAGAAAGCCTGGATCCACGCTTCACATGTTAAACGAGCAACCGTAACTGAAGCTGAAATCGAATAAGGACAATTACTTTTTGCCAAAATGTATAAATTTACTGTACTACTGACTGTAGGTATTCTAGGCATAGGCCTACTTCTTACTAGCCGACCCTCTGCACCAAAGGGAAATAGTAGAGTACCAAGAGAATTACATGTAAATACCTTCTTATATATTGTCATACATTTATGCCAAACAAGGTAACATTTCTAGTTGTTGGGTGTGTGCGCATATTCCTATTCACTCAAAGGGAGGGATTCCCTTGAGGCCAGTTCCCTTGAATATCTCGGAAATGGCTGAGTCGATAATTAATCAAAACAAAACAGGCAAGGCGTTTCAGGATACAGAAAACTGGGCACGTAAATGGAAGTCAGCAGGTTACAATCTGACTACCTTTGAAGGGGGATACCAACCGTGCTACAATAATTCCAAACGGGCCCCATTTTTTGTTATCACTAATACAACGGGAAATAGGAGGGTAGCAAGGGAATTCTGAAAAGGGAGGTTCTTGCGCCCTACTCGGAACTGAGTGTTGCACATATATCCCAGATAGCTCCGAAGAAATTACCCACTTAGCGGAGCATATTCAAAAGGAGGTAGAAAAACTTAAGCAACCCCCATCATTCACTTTGTGGAACGGAGCCACTGAATGGATAGGTTCAATAGGAACTTCATTGGTGGAAGGTTTAACTCTAGTCGTTGTAATTATTTTACTTTTATATTGTTTGTTTATGTTGATTAAATGTTGTTGCAACCAGGTGGCTGTAGCTGCTGTCCGCATGTGAGACACCTTGCAGGTCCCAGCAGACCGTCTGTACGTGGCACAGGGGTATGTTATGCTTAAGGGAAGGTTGTTTACTGGTTGAATTAAGATATTGATTTGGATTAAATTGGAATAAGGTTAATTAACCTACTAAAACCAGACTTCCATTGTGGCCATGATGGAACTCGGGTTGGTGTCAATTGTGTGGAAGCTACTAGTCCGGATATGTGGCGAAACACATCAACAAATTTTAGAAGGAAACTCTATTAACATGTATGAAATTATTTTGTAGAATATTTAACCAGTGATACCTGATGTTTTATGATTCAGTTTGTGAAAGAATCAAAGGGGGGATTGATAGAGAATTCAAACAGGCTGCATTTAGACAGGTTGAGAAAACACAGACTCCTATGTCTACGTGCGACTGAGCACATTGCATTAAGTCATCAATCAACTTGACATTTCAGGACCTTTGACAGTGAGCCAATTCGGGGTTAAGAATATATCAATTGAGCCAATAAGGTCAAAGGAGACGAGTTCTTTTCTGTAAATTGAAACAGGTATAAGTACAGCCATTTTGACCATGTGGTCTCAGAAAGACAAAGGCCTGGCTTAAAGCCAGAAGCTTATTGCTACTGCCAGAATAAAGTTGCATTAAAACTACAACCGGAGTTCGTATTTCATTGGAAATTAAGAGATCTAACAATCGCACTCCGCAGCATGGCCACCGCTTTCCGGTATTAAGAGGTCTTCAGGAAAGGGGCAATTTCGGGACTGTATTTTATAGTCTCTTGAACATTCTTAATTCAACTTAACTCTGTTTATCTGGGAGATCTCAGCCATGTGGAGCTTAAGATGGTGTTCATTCACAGATCCTCTCTCTCAATACAGCTCCCTATGATTCCTAGCTAGAGGATGCTATACATTATCTCGTTACCTCCTAGCTAGAGGGCCCTGAAAAACACCTGTGTTGTGCCATGTATAATGAAAGTCTCTGCACTGTTTAGTAACTTGTAAAGAAATGTAAATGTATCCCCATCCGTTCCGTGTACTACTTTCATCTGCATAGTGCTACACATAACGTGATTCGTGATCGGTATTGAAATGTATCCTGGAATGTAATGTAAACCTGTTCTCATCTGCTCCATGTAATACCCTTATTTGCACAGTACTACATGTAATGTGATTTACAGAATGTACTAAACTGTACCTTGAAATGAAATGTACACTAGTGCATTGTATGGAACTGCTGTCAGCATCCAAATGAAATGTATGGAATTGCTGACCGCAAGGTACTGAGCTATTTTCCAGTGTATTGTGAAAATTTTATATAAATAAAGTATATTTTTGAAATAAAAAAACCTCCTAGCTAGAGGGCGCTATACATTATCTCGTTACACCTTTTTTTTTCATAAGAAACAAAAATTAATTAAAGTTAGCTTCAATATAAAAGGGTAGATAACTTCTTATGAATACATGTATTAAACAACTACAAGTTTAACAAACAACAACAAAACTCTTGTCATGAAATCTTTATCCCAGTGTCCATGATTCCTTATTTCTGTACATAGTGCTCCAGGTATTTTGGTGTTGTGCGGATTCTGTTGCTTCGCTTCAGACGGGTTATTTCAGTGGTGTTCTGTCCACTGATCGCTTTAGTCCCTTTATCAGTGCTCTGAGGGGAAATATCAGGCAATATATCCCTGTTTTCACTTGTTGTCGTTGAAGTGCTGTTTCGCGGGTTAGTTGGCTGTGTTGGCAACGGATCGTGTGTGGGTGTCACTGAGATCTCTGGAGTTTCGATGTCTCAGCGTTCTTTCTCAGATGTGTCCTATTTCTGCACTACTCACGGCCATCTATGAACCAATGCCGACTTGTTTCTGAACCTGAGCTTTTTGCCACTCTTTGCTTTCTCGGGTTTGTTTAAGTCTCACTGTTTATCCTTCCTGCAGTGTAGGAAGTGCTGTAGCACCTCTGTTGTAGTAGTGAGCTTGTTTGGCATGGTTCCTTTCTTTGTTGACGATGACGTTGTGTATGACTCTTGGTTCGAGTAATTTGCTATTGGGATATTTGTCTTTGTGCAGTAACCGAGCAAGCGTTGTGCTGGCGAACTATCAAGACCTTCAGTTGGTGTGTTTCGCCAGATGAGAAGATTCATGTAGAAGTCACCACAGTCTTTCTTTGTCTTCTTGATTAACCGCTTCACGAGCTAAACCGTGTTCTCAACCTTTCCGTTGCTTTCTGAATATTCGGTGAGCTTGTTGCGTGATCGAATCCATATTCTGTTGCAAAGTTTGTGAACTGTCGTGAGTTGAAGGGAGGTCCATTTTCGGATTGAACCTTGTCTGGAATACCGTGGTTAGAGAAGTGTTTCTTGAGGTGTTTGATGATGACAGTGACATCTTTCTTTCCGTGCAGATTGTCTATCTCAAAATAGTCCGAGTAGTAGTCCACTGTGCGTAAGTAGTCTTCGCCATCGAGTGTGAATATGTCACAGTCAATCTTTTCCCATGGTCTCTGAGGGAGTTTGTGACTTATCAATGGTTCTTTTGGTTGGCTCGATTGATAGGTGTTACATGTTTCACACTTTGAAACATAGTCATTTATGTCCTGGCCAGTGAACGGATTCTCTGGCATGTCGATTAGTGCTCTCGACATCAGTGTGAGCGGCATGAAGTCGCTGACTAATGTCGGATCTCAGGGATTGTGGTATGACACAGCGATAGCCTTTGAAGACTATGTCATCCTGTGTTGTGAGTTCGTCATGAACTTTGAAGTATGCATGCGTTTCAGGCGGGCATTCATGTGTCATTTCTGGCCATCCTGTTGTGATTTGTTGTATGACCAATTGTAGTGTGGAGTCTCTTGCGGTTGCGCATTGTATGGTAGTCAGTCCTTGTTTGAAAAGTGGGAGAAAGTCCACCATGTGGATGCATTCCACTGCAATTTCTGTCGGTGATCTCTCTATGTTTTCGAGGTATGCGCGCAAGAGGGTGTCTGCTAGGTACATTTCTTTTCCTGGTTGATACTTTATTTCAACGTCATATTGGTTGAGCCGAATGAGCAGACGTTGTAATTGCTGCAGATAACGGCTTGCGTCGTATAGCAACCAAAGGCTTAGGGTCTGTCCATAGCGTGATCTTGCGACCATGTACATATTGATGGTTTTGTTCTATTCCAAAGATTTGAGCAAGCAGCTCCTTTTCGATTTGGGAGTATCGCGTTTCTGCTGCAGTGAGCACTTGGCTCGCGTATGCAATTGGTTGTCCCTGTTGCAGAAGGACAAACCCATGATACTTGCTTGAAGCATCTCCTTGACCTTTGGTTGCTTGTGGTCAAACTAGCCGAGCAGTGGGGAATCTGTCACGCGTTGTGTGATAGCTTCAAACGCTTTGACTTGTTCTTCAGACCGTGTCTTTATGAGTAAGCCGTCGCAGAGGCTCGTTGAGGTCTGAAAGATTTGGCAAGAATTTTGGGAGGTACTTTGTCATGCTGACAAATCATTGTACACCTGCGACATCCTACATTTCGTTGATTGCGACCACCTTGCTTGGATTGGCTTTGAGTCCATCACTAGACAGTATGTGTCCCATGTATTTCACTTGGGAGCTCTTGTATTCGAACTCAGTTGTACCAAATTTCCACGACAAAGTCAGCATGGTGGGAGTACCTTCACCTCAAGGACTGCAGTGGTTCAAGAAGGTGGCTCACCACCACAAGGGCAATTAGGGATGGGCAATAAATGGCAGCCTAGCCAGCAACACCCACATCCCAGAAACAAGAAAGCTTTTGAGGTTTTTGAAAGCAGGCAAGAGAAAACTTGCCAGAGATATCCAGAGAGCAGTCTTGCAGTGGCCAAATGAACACCCAACAATGGTTTCACTGGGTAAATGGGAAGCCTAGGTTGAAGTAGGACTGAGATGAGGAGAAACTTCTTCACTCAGAGAGTTGTTAACCTGTGGAATTCCCTACCGCAGAGAGTTGTTGATGCCAGTTCATTGAATATATCAAGAGGGAGTTAGATATGGCCCTTAAAGCTAAAGAGATCAAGGGCTATGGAGAGAAAGCAGGAAAGGTGTACTGAGGGAATGATCAGCCATGATCTTATTGAATGGTGGTGCAGGCTCGAAGGGCTGAATGGCCTACTCCTGCGCCTATTTTCTATGTTTCTATGTTTCTAGCAGAAGGTGCACATCGAGAGTCAAAGAGAAGATCACGAAGCAGAGTGGGAGTGGGGTGAGGTGTAATTTGAAAACAATGAGAAGTCTGAAGTTAGCTTACTGGGCCAAGGGAGCCAGTGGAGCTGGGAGAGGAGGGGATTATGGGACTCTGTGGGTGAGGATGCACAGTGGATGAGGTACAGAAGCTGGTTTGACAAGCATTGGAGAAGTTGAGCTTTGAGATTATGTTCGAGCAACTCTTGCATTGTGACTGATTCTTGTATCTAGTCAATACAATTAATAATCCCTGCAATTAAATTAAATGTGATAAATCATTAAAGAATATTTCTTGAATTCTAAAATAACTGCCTTGTGGAGGAAGTGAGATTGTCATGTATCTCACACTACTGTATATAACTGTATCTTACCATGCTATACATGACTGTAACTAGATATGACCTGTAACCACAAGCATACTTTACCACCAGGGGTGCACTTGCAGGAGACACTGCATACCTGTCCCACACAGGTATATAAAGGCAGGTCTCAGGCAAGTGTGGCACTCGAGAGCTGTGAAATAAAGGTGCAGGTCCAGAGTGACCTTGACTTCAGCATGTGCCTCATATAAGTCTGTACTATAGGGTCAGGATTTTACAGTGGCGACGAGTTACGGGATCACAGAATCCACAGCTACCAACGGCTCAGATGAGAAATACAATGCTGGAGACAATTGGGAGGACTTTATAGAAAGGCTCCAGCAAAGCTTTGTAACCAAAGACTGGTTAGGCGACGATAAGGCAGACAAGAGAAGAGCCCATCTCTTGACCAGCTGTGGCTCGAAATCATACGTCTTAATGAAGAGCTGGCACCCGAGAAACCAGCAAGCAAGTCGTTTGAGGAGTTGAGCACACTGGTGAGAGACCACCTGAAGCCAGCGAGCAGCCTACACATGGCCAGACACAGGTTCTACAACTACAGACGCTGTGTGGGCCAGAGCATACCCGACTTTGTGGCGGAATTTCAGAGGCTGGCTAGTTTATGTGAGTTCTCCGATGAACTAAGGAGAGAAGTACTGAGAGACTTTTTTATTGAAGGAATAGGCCACGCAGGCGTATTCCGAAAGCTTATAGAGACCAAGAACTTGACCCTAGAGGCGGCAGCACTGGTCGCTCAAATATTCTTGGCAGGAGAAGAAGAAACGAGGTTGATCTATACTGCGGGTATGACAACTAACGAAACATCGGAACAAGGGGTTCAACAAGCCGCTACCCGCACACACAGGCAAAGGCAGGAGAGCAGGCCTTCAACAGCAAGCAGTGGCGCCAGAAGCCATCAAGGGTCACATGAACGGCCGTTCACACCTCATCAACCCACAATGCGAGCAATCAACTACAGACTGAGAGAAGCTCGAGAGATCAGCCAGACGCAGCTCATCCTTCGGAAACAATGGAAGCGGTCTGTGCTGGAGATGTGTGGGAAGGCACTCAACAAGGGGGTGTCGATTTTAGCATGCTGTTTGCAGAAACTGCAACTATACAGGGCATCTGGCTCGCATGTGCAGAAAAACAGCAGCTCGGCTGGTATACGAATCGGAAGGGTTGGAAAGCGGACCAGAAGACGGTGGGGACAGTGCCCAGGATGCCGAGATACAGCGGGTCAACACGATTTATGTCCACTGTTCTTACAACAAGACGCCTCCAATAATGATGAGGGTCCTACTCAACGGGATACCCGTCAACATGGAACTGGACACGGGAGCTAGTCAATCTCTCATGAGCGTCCAACAATTTGAACAGCTGTGGCCGCACAAAAGCAACAGACCAAAATTCACAAGGATCGACACCAAACTAAGGACCCATACCAAAGAAATCGTCCCAGTCCTTGGCAGCGCCATGCTCTCAGTCACACACAAAGGGACGGTGAACCGACTTCCCCTGTGGATTGTCCCCGGAGATCTCCCAGAACTGTTGGAGAGAAGCTGGCTGGCAAAACTAAATTGGAAATGGGATGATGTTCACGCCATGTCGTCAGAGGAATGGACCTCCTGCTCAACAGTTCTAAGTCATTTTGAATATCTCTTTCAGCCAGGTGTGGGCACCTTCAAAGGGGCTAAAGTTAAAATCTACATCACACAGAATGCCAGACCGGTCCATCACAAGGCTAGAGCTGTGCCTTATGTGATGAGGGAAAAGATTGAACACGAACTGGACCGGCTTCTGCGGGAAGGCATTATCTCACCTGTGGAATTTAGCGACTGGGCAAGTCCCATTGTCCCCGTCATGAAGCCTGATGGATCCGTACGAATCTGTGGGGATTACAAGTCTACCATAAACAGAGTCTCCCTACAGGACCAATACCCGCTGCCCAGAGCGGAGGACCTATTTGCCACGTTGGCTGGAGGAAAACTTTTCTCGAAACTAGATCTCACATCTGCGTATATGACGCAAGAACTGACCGAAGAGTCTAAGCTACTCACCACCATCAACACACATCGATGCCTTTTTATGTACAATCGATGCCCATTTGGCATCAGGTCAGCAGCTGCTATACTCCAGTGCAACATGGAGAGTCTGCTCAAGTCCATCCCGGGGACGGTTGTGTTTCAAGATGACATACTCATCACGGGCAGGGACACCGACTCCCATCTCCGCAATTTGGAGGAAGTACTAAGTCGATTGGATCGGGTAGGCCTAAGAGTTAAGAAATCCAAGTGTCTGTTTCTCGCGCCCGAGGTTGAATTTTTGGGCATCCAAAACCAAAGCAATTCGCCTGGCACCCAGGCCCCAGAATGTCTCGGAACTGCGCGCCTTTCTCGGGCTACTCAATTACTTTGGGAACTTTATGCAGAACATGAGCACGCTGCTGGAGCCTCTCCATGTGCTACTCAGAACGGGGTACGATTGGTTTTGGGGGGACGCCCAAGAACGCACCTTCAATAAGGCATGCAACCTTCTATGTTCCAACAGTGTTTTAGCCTTTTTTGACCCAGGTAAAAAGCTAGTTCTTATGTGATGCGTCAGCATACGGGGGTGCGTTTTACACCATGTCAATGATGCGGATAAATTACAACCCATTTCTTATGCCTCCAGGTCACTTTCGCGGGCGGAGCGCAGGTACGGCATGGTTGAGAAGGAGGCGCTCGCGTACGTGTACGGTGTCAAAAAGATGCACCAATACCTGATCGGGGCCAAGTTCGCGTTAGAACCGACCACAAACCCCTCACGTCCCTGCTATCCGAGTGCAAGGCAATAAACACCAACGCCGCGGCGCGCATTCAGCGGTGGGCACTCATGCTGGCGTCTTACGACTATACAATAAGGCACAGACCAGGCACAGACAACGTGCTTAGCAGGCTACCCCTGGCGACCACGGAAGGGTCCGATGAACAGGACTGTGAGATAGTCATGGCAATCAATGCTTTTGAATCCATGGGTTTGCCCATGACGGCTCGCCAAATCAGAGGCTGGATGACCAGCGACCCCACGTTATCCTTAGTCAAAAGATATGTTTTAACTGGTGACTGGGCAGAGGCTCGCGATGCCTGCCCCGAGGAGATCAAACCTTCCCATAAGCGCATGCATGAACTATCACTACAGGCAGACTGCCTGATGTGGGGCAGCCGAGTAGTTCTGCCCTTGCGAGGCAGAGAGGCGTTTGTCCGGGAGCTCCACCGCGAGCACCCGGGGATCGTCCTTATGAAGGCCATAACCAGATCCCATGTCTGGTGGCCTGGCATTGATGCTGACTTGGAGCTCTGCGTCCGACGGTGCACCATTTGTGCCCAACTCAGTAATGCCCCCAGGGAGTCCCTGGCCCTGGCCCACCAAACCATGGTCGCGGGTGCATGTAGACTATGTGGGCCCATTCATGGGTAAAATGTTCCTCATAGTCGTCGATGCATTTTCAAAGTGGATCGAGTGCACCATTTTAAGCTCGAGCACCACCTCCACCACTGTGGAGAGCCTTATAACCATGTTTGCAACACACGGAATTCCTGACATATTGGTCAGTGATAATGGTCCGTGCTTCACCAGCTCAGAATTTCACGATTTTATAGTTGACCTCGGCATAAATCACGTTAAGACGGCACCGTTCAAGCCGGCCTCCAATGGCCAGGCGGAGCGAGCAGTGCAAATCGTTAAACAAGGCATGCTAAAAGTCCAAGGTCCCATACTGCAGAGCCGCCTGTCGCAACTGCTGCTGGCATACAGATCTCATCCGCATTCATTGACTGGGGTTCCCCCCGCGCAACTATTGATGAAACAGACCTTAAAGACTAGGCTCTTGTTAATCTTCCCAGACATGCATGAAATTGTTGAGGCAAAGCGGCGGAAGCTAACTGAGTACCATGACCGAAATTCGAGGGGGAAGTGGAATGAGATAGGGGACAAAGTGTTTGTGCTAAACTATGGCAGGGGTTCCAAATGGCTTGCAGGGACAGTAACAGGCAAGGAAGGAAACAGGCTACTAGTTGTACAAATGGACAATGGCCAAACCTGCCGGAGGCATATAGACCAAGTAAAAAGTAGATTCACCAACAACCCTGAAGAACCAGAGGCAGACTACAATGTGGAACTCACGCCACACGTGGTGGACAGACAGAGGGAACAACCTGAGGAAAGGGCAGTCTCAACAGACAGCCCAGGCGAGATACCAGCAATCATACTGAACGAAACAGACAGCCCAGGCGAGATACCAGCAATCACACTGAAAGAAAAACAGGCACCAAGGCAAACAACTGAACCACAACTAAGATGCTCCACGCGAGAGCGTAGACCACCTGAGAGATTGAAGCTATAAAGACAATAAGACTTGGGGGAGGGTGATGTCATGTATCTCACATCACTGTATATAACTGTATCTTACCATGCTATACATGACTGTAACTAGATATGACCTGTAACCACAAGCATACTTTACCACCAGGGGTGCACTTGCAGGAGACACTGCATACCTGTCCCACACAGGTATATAAAGGCAGGTCTCAGGCAAGTATGGCACTCGAGAGCTGTGAAATAAAGGTGCAGGTCCAGAGTGACCTTGACTTCAGCATGTGTCTCGTGTAAGTTTGTTCTACAGGGTCAGGATTTTACAAGAATAATCCGTTAGCACCAATTGTCAGAATCATTGGTATCAATAGATGCACCTTGGCAGAATGTAACACTATCAATAATCTCTCTGATGGCACTCGTTCCCATTGTTCACACGTCAGAATATTCTATTAACCTCGTGTCAACAGGGGAAATTTTTAGAAGATACAGTTATAATCGGCAAACCAACCCAATTAAAGATGTGGAGCTGCATTTATTTCTTGAAAGCCAGATGCATCAAAACAGGTGATAAATTCTCTGATTTCTTCGAGTGTTGGCTCCTCTTACAGTGAGGAGCAGTTGTAGATCATTGGCTATATCTTCACGCTGGGACTCCCACCGCTCCCAGTGTAAAAGTAAAACTTGCACCGAGCGCAAAGTCCTGCGCAAGTGGAACGCATCCCTTTCAGCGGCCCCCGGAACCCTTCTCCGGGCGAATTGCCTTCCAGCCGGATGAGGAAGGTGGGTGCAGGGGAACAATGATTGCGGTACGCGGCCTCTCCAGTCCTCCTCTCCCCGAGGCCGGGGCGATTTCTGAAGTGGTCGGGTTGAGGCAGCGGCCGCGATGTTCGGGGCTTCGGCGGAGAATCTCCTCAGACAGGCCAGGTAACAAGGCAGCGAGTGAGGCTGATCACTTTAACAGTCAAGACTTGCGTTTATATAGCGCCTTCCACCACCTCAGGACGTCCCAAAGCGCTTTACAGCCAATGAAGTACTTTTGGAGTGTAGTCACTGTTGTAATGTGGGAAACGCAGCAGCCAATTTGCGCACAGCAAGCTCCCACAAACAGCAAGCAACGTGATAATGATCAGATAATTTGCTTTTTTTGTTATATTGATTGAGGGATAAATATTGACCAGGACACCGGGGATAACTCCCCTGCTCTTCTTCGAAATAGTGCTGTGGGATCTTTTCCGTCCAGCTGAGAGCGAGCAGACGGGGCCTCGGTTTAACGTCTCATCCGAAAGACAGCACCTCCGACAGTGCAGCATTCCCTCAACACAGCACTGGAGTGTCAGCATAGATGATGAGCTCAAGTCTTTGGAGTGGGACTTGAACCCACAACCTTCTGACTCAGAGGCGAGAGTGTTACCCACCGAGCCATGGCCGACACAAGCAGCATGCCAGAGCTCAACCAGATCGAGTGCGGGCGACGGGCACTGAGGGTTTCTTTTTTAAAAAAGGGAACATTCACAATCATTGTGGATGAATGGAACCGAAGAACAGGAAGTACTGACAGCGCATAGCATCTGACAAGAGAAAGGGGCAGTTAATGTTTTGGGGGAGAGGCCCTTTTTAGATTGCGGCAGGTCTGCTGTTGTGTTACAAAACGAACATAAGAAATAGGAGCAGGAGTAGGCCATTTGGCCCCTTGAGCTGGCAGCGCCATTCAGTAAGATCATGGCTGATCTGATCTTGGCCTCAACTTCACTTCCTTGCCCGCTCCCCATATCCCTTGACTCCCTTAAACCAAACGGGTTTAAATCAGTAAAAACCCTAGAGTTTAGCACAATGTTTAACAGCAGTATTCAGGAATCTGTACGCAGGTTTGGGAGAAAATAAAATCAAGAAATGTGCAGAACTACCATAGAGTTCTTCATTAGAACTGCCAGTGTTACATTTTGGAATGTTTTCATCCTGTTTTGCTCTAGTTTTTTTTAACTTCTGTATGTCAGTGGCAAACCTGAGTTCCTTAGATTCTCTAAGTATCTTGGCTGATATCTAGGCAACTTTCATAATATAAAGAACTCTTTTTAAAAAAAAAAAATATTGTTCTAACTACTGCATCTATCCCATGCCTTTTGAATGAAATAACATGATACAATAACTCATTTTAGCATTTAACTGCCAAACAAATTTATTAAAAAGTGATTAAAAATTGAGAAGCAGAATATTGGCCAGCTTTTAATAGTAGCTCAGCTAGCAACTTATTAAAGTTGCACCCCAATTTTTCTTTTACGTTAAACTGTGTGTATTAATTTTTATACAAAGATTTTCTTTCCTTTTCTAACAAATCAGAAATTCTGTTGCTAAATAGTTTTCACGTAGATAAAAAGAAAGACTTTATATAGTGCCTTTCATGACCACCGGACCAACCAAATCGATTTACTGCCAATGAAGTATTTTTGAAGTGTAGTCACTGTTGTCATCATAGGCAGTCCCTCGGAATCGAGGAAGACTTGCTTCCACTCTTAAAATGAGTCCTTAGGTGGCTGAACAGTCCAATACGAGAGCCACAGTCCCTGTCACAGGTGGGACAGGTAGTCGTTGAGGGAAGGGGTGGGTGGGACTGGTTTACCGCACGCTCTTTCCGCTGCCTGCACTTGTTTTCTGCTTGCTCTCGGCGATGAGACTTGAGGTGCTCAGCGCCCTCCCGGATGCACTTCCTCCACTTAGGACGGTCTTTGGCCAGGGACTCCCAGGTGTCAGTGGGGATATTGCACTTTATCAGGGAGGCTTTGAGGGTGTCCTTGTAACGTTTCCACTGTCCACCTTTGGCTCATTTGCCGTGAAGGAGTTCCAGGTAGAGCGCTTGCTTTGGGAGTCTTGTAGTCTTGTGTCTGGCATGCGGACAATGTGGCCTGCCCAGCGGAGCTGATAAAGTGTGGTCAGTGCTTCAATGCTGAGGATGTTGGCCTGGTCGAGGACGCTAATGTTGGTGCGCCTGTCCTCCCAGGGGATTTGTAGGATCTTGCGGAGACATCGTTGGTGATATTTCTCCAGCGACTTGAGGTGTCTCCTGTACATGGTCCATGTCTCTGAGCCATACAGGAGGGCAGGTACCCTGTATGGCTCAGCTCTACACCATGAGCTTGGTGGCAGATTTGAGGGCCTGGTCTTCGAACACTCTCTTCCTCAGGCGGCCAAAGGCCGCACTGGAGGCGGTATTAAATCTTGTCGTCAATGTCTGCTCTTGTTGATAAGAGGCTCCCGAGGTATGGTAAATGGTCCACGTTGTCCCGGGCCGCACCGTGGATCTTGATGACTGGGGGGCAGTGCTGTGTGGCGAGGACAGGTTGGTGGAGGACCTTTGTCTTACGGATGTTTAACGTAAGGCCCATGCTTTCATGCGCCTCAGTAAATACGTCGACTATGTCCTGGAGTTCAGCCTCTGTATGTGCGCAGACGCAGGCATTATCCGTGTACTGTAGCTTGATGACAGAGGTTGGGGTGGTCTTGGACCTGGCCTGGAAACGGCGAGGGTTGAACAGGTTTCCACTGGTTCTGTAGTTTAGTTCCACTCCAGCGGGAAGCTTGTTGACTGTGAGGTGGAGTATGGCAGCGAGGAAGATTGAGAAGAGGGTTAGGGTGATGACTCATCCCTGTTTGATGCCGGTCCGGATGTGGATTGGGTCTGTAATGGATCCGTTGGTAAGGAGTGCACGGGGAAGTGGAACTGAGTCCATGATCAGATCAGCTATGATCTTATTGAATGGCAGAGCAGGCTCGAGGGGCCGTATGGCCTACTCCTGTTCCTATTTCTTATGTTCTTATGATCACGGCTTGCATGTCGTCATGGAGCAGGCGGAGGATGTAGTTGAACTTTTGGGGCATCCGAAACGGAGGAGGACGTTCCATAGACCCTCGCGGTTGACATTGTCGAACGTCTTTGTAAGGTCGAAGAAGGCCATGTATAAGAACATAAGAAATAGGAACAGGAGTATGCAATACGGCCTCTCGAACCTGCTTCGCCATTCAATAAGATCATGGCTGATCTGATCATGGACTCAGCTCCACTTCCCCGCCCGCTCCCCATAACCCCTTATCCCCTTATCGTTCAAGAAATTGCCTATTTCAGTCTTAAATTTATTCAATATCCCAACTTCCACAGCTCTCTGAGGCAGCAAATTCCACAGATTTACAACCCTCTGAGAGAAGAAATTCCTCCTCACCTCAGTTTTAAATGGGCGGCCCCTTATTCTAAGATCATGCCCCCTAGTTCTAGTCTCCCCTATCAGTGGAAACATCCTCTCTGCATCCACCTTGTCAAGCCCCCTCATAGTCTTATACGTTTCGATAAGATCACCTCTCATTCTTCTGAACTCCAATGAGTAGAGGCCTAACCTACTCAACCTTTCCTCATAAGTCAACCCCCTCATCCCCGGAATCAACCTCGTGAACCTTCTCTGAACTGCCTCCAAAGCAAGTATATTCTTTTGTAAATATGGAAACCAAAACTGCACGCAGTATTCCAGTTATACCTTGTATAGCTGTAGCAAGATTTCCCTGCTTTTATAATCATCCCCTTTGCAATAAAGGCCATGTATAAGGGCTGGCGCTGTTCCCTGCATTTTTCCTGCAGCTGTCGCGCTGCAAAAATCATGTCCGTTGTGCCCCGTAGGGGACGAAATCCACTCCGGGAGGAGCTCCTCGGCTACAAGGAGAAGACGGTTGAGGAGGACCTTAGTGATGACTTTCCCAGTGGCTGATAACAGGGAGATTCCTCTGTAGTTGCCGCAGTAGGACCTATCCCCTTTTTTAAAGACGGTCACGATCCCTACATCTCTGACATCTCCCGGCATGCTCTCCTCCCTCCAGATGAGAGAGATGAGGTCATGTATTCGCACCAACAGTGCCTCTCCGCCATACTTCAATGCATCAGCAGGGATTACATCCGCTCCCATAGCCTTGTTGTTCTTAAGCTGTCTTATGGCTTTTTCTACCTCGTGCAGTGTTGGGGTTTTACTGAGGTGCTGGCGGGTCGCATGCTGCGGGATGGAGTTGAGAACACTCGAGTCAAAGGCAGAGTCTCGATTGAGGAGATCTTGGAAGTGCTCCTTCTAGCGGGCCCTGACAGCCTCTGTGTCCTTGATGTTTCCCCGTTCTTGGCCAGCAGTGGGGTGGGGCCTTGGGAGTTTGGACCGTAGGTGGCCTTGACTGCGATGAAAAATCCTCGCATATCATGGCAGTCAGCCAGCTGCTGTATCTCCTGTGCTTTCTCCATCCACCACCTGTTCTTTAGGTCCCGGGTTTTTTGTTGGACCTCCGCCTTGAGCCGCCTGTAATGTTGCTTTGCTGCTTCCGCGTTGGGTTGTTGCTTGAGGCTCAGAAATGCCCTGCGCTTGCGATCTATCAGCTCTTGGATCTGCTGATCATTCTTATCAAACCAGTCCTGGTGTTTCCTGGTTGAGTGACCAAGTGTCTCTTTGTAGGCACTGATTACGGAGGCCTGGAGGCAGACCAAGCGCTGTGGGCATTCTGCGTCCCAAGTGTCACTGTTGTAATGTAAGAAACGCGGCAGCCAAATTGCGCACAGCAAGCTCCCACAAACAGCTGTGTGATAACGACCAGGTAATCTGTTTTAGTGATGTTAATTGAGGGATAAATATTAGCCATGACAAAGGTTAGCTGCCTTGCTGGACTGCATTCTAACCCAGCAATTAAAAAGTGAAAGAACAGTGTTTAAAAAAAAAATCAAAACATGTTTATCAAGTGATAATGAAATAATCCTGGTGATTTATGTCATACGATGATACTGTGATATCTGTCATTCTCTACCTATTCCAGATGGTTTCCCAATTATATTGCATGTTCTGGTCCAGCCAAATGTAATCTCTTGTATCTGAGCATCCAAAGTCTGAGGTTCGTTGAAGCCGTAGCTCAGTGGGTATCACTCTCGCCTCTGAGTCAGAAGGTTGTGGGTTCAAGTCCCACTCCAGGGACTGGAGCACAAAATCTAGGCTGACATTCCAGTGCAGTACTGAGGGAATGCTGCACTGTTAAAAGAGAGACCACCAGTCATCTCAAAGTGCTTTACAGCCAGTGAAGTACATTTTGAAGTGTCGTCACTGTTGTAATGTGGGAAATGCAGTGTCCAATTTGCACAAACAGCAATGTGATAATGATCAGATAATCTGCTTTATGTTGGTTGAGGGAAGAGCTTCCTTGCTCTTCTTCGAAATAGTGTCATGGGATCTTTTACCTCCACCTGATAGAGTAGATGGGGCCTTGGTTTAATGTCTCATCAGAAGACGGCACCTCCGACAGTGCAGTGCTCCCTCAGTACTGCACTGGAGTGTCAGCCTAGATTTTTATGCTCAAGTCTCTGGAGTGGGACATGTATCCACAACCTTCTACATAAGAACATAAGAAATAGGAGCAGGAGTAAGCCATACGGCCCCTCGAGCCTGCTCCGCCATTCAATAAGATCATGGCTGATCTGATCATGGACTCAGCTCCACTTCCCCGCCCGCTCTCCATAATCCCTTATCCGCTTATCGTTTAAGAAACTGTCTATTTCTGTCTTAAATTTATTCAATGTCCCAGCTTCCATAGCTCTCTGAGGCAGCGAATTCCACAGATTTACAACTCTCTGAGGAAAGAAATTTCTCCTCATCTCTGTTTTAAATGGGCGGTCCCTTATTCTTAGATTGTTCTCTCTAGTTCTAGTCTTCCCCCATCAGTGGAAATATCCTCTCTGCATCCACCCTGTCATGCCCCATCATAATCTTATACTGACTCAGTATAATCATCATCTGACTCAGAGACGATAGTCCTACCCACTAACTGAGCCACAGCTGACATTCATTCAAATAATACAGATAGTCTCTTGCTCTTCAAAAAACCCCAGATAGTTTCAGTGATTTGTTTTTTCTTAAAAATAGCAGGTTAATAAATTATTTCAAAACAATAAACAAACATATCATAGAAACATATAACATTTTGACGGGATTGGACAGGTTAGTTGCACGAAGAATGTTCCCAATGTTGGGGAAGTCCAGAAGCAGGGGTCACAGTCTAAGAATAAGGGGTAATCCATTTAGGACTGAGATGAGGAGAAACTTCTTCACTCAGAGAGTTGTGAACCTGTGGAATTCTCTACCACACAAAGTTGTTGAGGCCAGTTCGTCAGATATATTCAAAAGGGAGTTAGATGTGGCCCTTACGGCTAAAGGGATCAAAGGGTATGGAGAGAAAGCAGGAATGGGGTACTGAAGTTGCATGATCAGCCACGGTGGTGCAGGCTCGAAGGGCCGAATGGCCTACTCCTCCAGCTATTTTCTATGTTTCTCTGTTTCTAAAGCCAAGCAGAATTTAAATAATTGTTGCATTCAAAGCAAACATACGTTTCTCAGCTGTTTCACGGCACAGTCAGATGGAAATTGCTATATCACAGTTTGTTGTACAGATCCTGATTACGTGGCAGTTTTTCAGTGATATTTGATTCTTCCGAGAAAGCTTCTCAATAACTGAAATACATGCTTTACCCATCTTTAAGATTTCACGGAGCAAAGTGCAGGCAGGAAGGACATTGCACAAGTGTTTTTCAGGATACTGATGTGCTGCTGCTTACCAGAGAATTCACCTTTAATCTATTGCCTAATTCAAACAGAGCGGAATTGATGTTGAAGGAAATAGAATGTCTTTTGGCCTGCTGTCACTGGGGGATTAATGATTGAATGGCTGATGGATTTTGTACGGGAGGAGGGGGAGATGGCTGGGTGGTTCAGGAGTTAAATGCATAGGCCTGGAAATTATGCGATGTGATAGTGTGGGAGTTCGAAATGTGTTTGTGTGAAAGCCCTTTGCCCACTATTTTTTAGCAGAGGCTTTAGCCCATTTGAAATAAACTTGCTAATGTTTCTTAAATGTTCATTCAAGCACCAAGTGTTTGGTACACTGTTATATGATTTCCAGGCCCCTTCCCTTTCATCTCTGGGACTCAGATTGACATCCCACAAGTTGATAGGATAGAAATTTCCCCTCTCTGTTGATTAGAAAGGCCATAAAAAGACATAGTCACAAATGCAAAACATCTGAGGGGGATTGACAGGGTGGATGCTGAGAGGCTGTTTTCCCCGGGCTGGAGAGTCTAGAAATAGGCGGCACAGTCTCAGGGTGGGAGGATGGTTGGCCATTTAGGACTGAGATGAGAAATGTCTTCACTCAGGGGGTTGTGAATCTCTGGAATTCTCTACCCCAAAGGGTTGTGGATGCTCAGTCGTTGAGTAAATTCAAGGCTGAGATAGATTTTTGGACTCTCGGGGAATCAAGGGCTATGAGGATCGGGTGGGAAAGTGGAGTTGAGGCTGAAGATCAGCCATGATCTTATTGAATGGCGGAGCGGACTCGAGGGGCCGAATGGCCTACTCCAGCTCCTAATTCTTATGTTCTTAAAAGGAAGGAAGTCTTTCAGTAAGAAGTCATTCAGAAAATAGGTGAGGACCCAAAAGAAAACCGGGAATGAACATAAAATTGTTGATAGACCAAATGATGTCTTGCCGAGTGGAATGCTTGGAGGAATTAATGAGCAACATGCCCTCCTCAAATACTGATAATCCAGGTAACATTAACAGTCGTGATATAAATGGGATGGAAGTCCTACTCTGGTTAAACGGATTCAAAACAAATCTCCTGGAATGGATGGTATTTATTTCGGAGGACTGATCGAGACGAGAGTGAGATCTGTGATTCGGTGGTCTTAATGAAGAAATAAATTTGGGCAAGTTCCACCAGATTTTAATCAGTAATTGATCATATTCAAAAAGGGAGACAAAATAGACCCAGATGGGGGGGATTTTAAACCCCCCAAAACAGGTGGGTTTAAGTCGGGTGGGAAGCATGCAGATGACATAAAACTTGGAAGTATAGTGAACAGTGAGGAGGATAGTGATAGACTTCAAGACATAGACAAGCTGGCGGACACGTGGCAGATGAAATTTAACGCAGAAAAGTGCAAAGGGATATATTTTGATAGGAAGAATGAGGAGAGGCAATATAAACACATTTCTTATGTTTCTTATGGGTGCTTGAACACAGAGACCTGGGGCTATATGTGCACAAATCCTTGAAGGTGGCAGGGCAGGTTGAGAAAGTGGCTAAAAATCTATTTGGGATCCTGGGCTTCATAAATATAGACAGAGATTACAAAAGCAAGGAAGTTCTGATGAACCTGTATAAAGCACTGGTTCGGTCTCAACTGGAGTATTGTGTCCAATTCTGGGCACCGCACTTTAGGAAGGACGTGAAGGCCTTAGAGAGGGTGCAGAAAAGATTACAAGAATATTTCCAGGGATGAGGGACTTCAGTTATTTGGATAGACTGGAGAAGCCGGGGTTATTCTCCTTTAGAGCAGAGAAGGTTGAGAGGAGAATTGATAGAGGCGTTCAAAATCATGAGGGGTCTGGACAGAGTAGATCGAGAGAAACTGTTCCCATTGGCGGAAGGGTCGAGAACCAGAGGACACAGATTTAAGGTGATTGGCAGAAGAACCAAAGACGACATGAGGAAAAACGTTCTTACGCAGCGAGTGGTTAGGATCTGGAATGCACGGCCGGAAAGAGTGGTGGAGGCCGACTCGATCACGGCTTTCAAAAGGGAATTGGATAAGTATCTGAAGGAAAAAAAAAATTGCAGGGCTACGGGGAAAGGGCGGGGGAGTGGGACTGGCTGAGGTGCTCTTGCAGAGAGCCGGCACGGGCTCGACGGGCCGAATAGCCTCCTTCTGTGCTGTAACCATTCTCTGATTCACTGAAAAATGTAAAAAAATCTTAAGCCTGAACCCAATGTGCCTCGATCCTGCCCACTTCCGGTTTTAACGGAGGCGGAACAGGGGGGCGAGTGACCAATCCGCATCCAGGTGGCGGGTCCCTCATTTAAATATTTTAATGAGGCTGCGTACCTCAGAATTTTTTTTTCTCTTTCATATCTCTTCCAGTAATTGGGTGTTCCCCCTGACACCTGGTCTCTGCCACCCCACCCCCCATCAATGTCCCCCCGACACCCAGTCTCTCCGCCCCCATCAACATCCGCCCCCATCGATGTCCCCCCCAACACCCAATCTCTCTGCCCCCAACGTCCGCCCCTCATTAATGACCCCCCAACACCCGATCTATCCATCCCCATTAACATTCGCCCTCTCCCCACCCCCCATTGATGTCCCCCCGTTTCTCCCCCCCCCCCTCCCCCCCCACAACACCTGATCTCTCCGGCCCCATCAACGTCCACCCCCCCATCGATGTGTTCCCTCCCCCCCCCGCCCGAACACCCGAACTGTCTGCACCCCATCAGCGTTCCTCCGACTTCCGATTCTCTGCACCCCCTCCTCACATTGCTGTCCCTCCCTCCCTCCCTCCCTCCTCACTGCTCCCTGACTGCGGCCTGGTACAGTAGGCCTACCCACTGGACAGCCAGTCAGCCTCTCAGTCTGGCTGTGGCCGGGAAACGGATTCCAGAAATGGTAATCGGGTCCTGCTGTTAAATTTGGCAGCACTTGAGGAAAACCCGTTCTTTGGGTTTCCCGACTGTCAAACTGCCCACCTCCCCGTTAATATCGGGGTCATAGTGTTGTACCAGTAAAGGGCAAAATAATGGAATAGGTGGTTAAAAGTAAACTTGAGGATTACGTGAATGACATCCTAGTAAATAGCAGCCAGCATTGACTCAGAATCAGAAAGGCACCATCCTTGTAGCGATCTTGTGATATCTTAACATGTGCGTGCTTGGTGTTGATGCTGGGTGGAAAAGGGATCCACTCCCTGGGACTGACATCCATACAGTTCGCAACACAAACAAAACCATTGAAGTGTGCTGACTGCTTTTTCCGACAGTATAAGGAATGTCATTCCCAGGGACCTTTTGTACCAAGTGTTTTGTTTCTCATCGGCAAAATTGGCAATCACTTTCCAATCTCCCTTTTAAGGGTTGAGCAGTAGAGCTCCCCTGATGTCCCCTTTAGCCTGTCCAGACTTCCACCACATTTATATTAAAGTTACCCTTTGTCCACTCCCTGCCCACTTACATCCGTGACTCTGTTGTAAACGACGTTTGTTCCCTCACAGATGCTGCCCTGGCCTGCTGAGTGTTTCCAGCCTCTGCGGTATTCTGCTTTTTTGTGGCACGCCTACTAAGCCACGTTGACTAAAGGCTCCCAGGTTTGAGATCTAGTCTGTGCTGAGTTAGTTGTTCTCAGCTGTGGCACTGAAACAGGCCTCAGTAGAACTCGAGGCGAAAAATCAGCCAGGAATTTCCAGCTCCCAAACACGATCCAGTCACTCCCGTTTAAATTGGACATTAGGCGAGTGTGGGTCAGACTAGGCTACGCAAATCTCCATGGTCGAATAGCCTGCTGACACCCACTCGTACGTGAAGAATGACCACTCAGGAGAAACTTTGAAGGCCTACCAGTGCCCAAGAAACCAAACTTGACAAGAGTCAGCATGTACAGGGGAAAATAGGGAGAACAAATGAAGCAGTACAATAGTAGGGAAAATGCTAGAATATATTATTAGGGATGTAGTAACAGGGCACTTGGAAAATCATAATGTGATTGGGCAAAGTCAGTACAGATTTATGAAAGGGAAATTATGTGTGATAAATCTGTTTAGAGTTTTTTGAGGTTGTAACTCGCACGGTAGATAAGGGGGAACTGGTGGATGTGGCGTATTTGGGTTTTCAGCAGGCATAAGGTGCCACAGAGGCTATTACACAAAATTAAAGCTCATGGGATTGGGGGTAATATACTAGCATGGATTGAGGATTGGTTAGTGGACAGAAAACAGAGAATAGGAATAAATGGATCATTTTTGGGTTGGCAGGCTGTAACTAGTGGGGCACTGCAAGGATCAGTGCTTGGGCCTCAGCTATTCACAAACTATATCAATGACTTAGACGAGGGGACCGAAGTAATATATCCAAGTTTGCTGACAATACAAAGCTAGGTGGGAAAGTAAGTTGCAGGGCGGGCACAAAGAGGCTGCAAAGGGATATAGACAGGCTAAGTGAATGGGCAAGAGCATGGCAAATGGAATATAATATGGAGAAATGTGAAGTTACCCACTTAGGTAGGAATAATAGAAAAGCAGAGTTTTTTAAATGGTGAGAGATTGGAAAATGTTGGTGTTCAGAGGGACTTGAGTGTCTTTGTTCACGCATCACTGAACGTTAACATGCAGGTACAGCAAGCAATTAGGAAAGCAAATGATATGTTAGCCTTTGTTACAAAAGGATTGGTGCATAAGAGTAAGGAAGTCTTGCTGCAATTATATAGGGCCTTGATGAGACCACACCTGGAGTACTGTGTGCAGTGTTGGTCTCCTTACCTAATGAAGGATATACTTGCCTTGGAGGAGTGCAACAAAGGTTCACCAGACTGATTAGATTGAGTAGACCAAGAACATCTTCCCTAGACTTTAGAAGAATGAGAGGTAATCTCATTGAAACATGTAAAATTCTTAAGGAGCTTGGCTGGGAGGATGTTTACCCTGGCTGCAGGTCACAATCTCAGAATTAGGGGTCGGCCATTTAGGACTGAGATGGGAAGAAATTTCTTCACTCAAAGGGTTGTGAATCTTTGGAATTCTCTACCCCAGAGGGCTGTGGATGTGAATCCTGAGTATATTCAAGACTGAGATCGACAGATTTTTGGGGATAGTGCAGGAGGTGGAGTTGAGGTAGAAGATCAGCCATGATCATATTACATGGCGGAGCAGGCTCGAGGGGCTGAATGGCCTACTCCTGCTCCTATTTCTTATGTTCTTATGTAATAGAGAAAAGCAGTGGTGGAAATGAAAAAATTTTGAAAAATACTAATTTTTAATAAGCAGAAAATGGGTGTGAGCCTCTGAATAGAAAGCTGCGTGATCAGGAAAAAGCATTTTCCTTCCAACTCCTCCGCATTTGAACTCCGGCCAGAAACTCAAAGGGAAGGTGGCACTGAATGGGACTCTCGGAATGATTTATAATCCCACTGATGGATTTAGCTTAATGAGTATGATCTGATAAATGAGAAGGATTAATTCCCGTTTGAGTGCCCTAATTAATGGGATTGAGCAATACTTCTTCCTGAACCGCAGCGGATTCCCCAGGAGGAGCCCAAGTGTAAATGTCAGTCGATAATTCGATCTGCACGCTGCTCTCAGATGAAAAACCAGCACACAGAGTTGTACGTGCCAAGATGCTTGATAGATTAAAAAAAACACACATCTTTCATATATAACACCTGCAAAAAAAAAAAATCACATATATTTTTGATCAGATTATATGAAGCAGAATTGTGGGGGGGGGGTGCAGAAACAGCCATAAAACATTAAAGCTGCCACTAGCCCTCTCGCTGTATTTGCACATTATGCCCACAATCAAAAACAGATACTGTTATAACTGGAGTAAATCATAGATGATGCATGTGAGAGTATTGGTATCCAAGGAGGGGAAAATGCTTTGGGTGTGATGGATATTTTGGGCTATAAGGCTGCTGCCAGTTTATCCTGACAATTGGGAGTGGACTGGCTATCCTGAAAGGGTGCGGAATTCTTTGGAATTCTCATGGCAAATGGGGGCCACCCATACAGCACTATGGAACCATTCACAAGGACACTTGGGGATACCTCCCAATTTCCCACAGGGCTAGTCCGTTCCTGTTGGCAATGTCGTTGAGTTGGTACCAGCAAGATTCTTGCCTCTCAGGCAGGTTTGGTGACATCCGAACCAATTTGGAACTTAAAATCAGCAGAGTTTATTCTTTTTCAGTTACAAGCATGGGCCTCTCGACAGGTATTGACCCTTTGGCCTGAGTTGCCTTGGTGGCAAGAATGCCACGTCCTAATTTGCTGCACCACCCAATCCCTATTTCATCGTGTCACACAGGTGGGCAGCTCTGGTGAAAGTAATAACAAGGCTCGCTCACCTGTACCATTAAAGTGCTTGGGGGTGATTTTAACCCTACTCACTCAACAGAAACCTAGCGGGTGGGCAATTAAAATCGCCCTGGCTCTTGCCTGTCTGAAAGTCGTTAATATCGCAATATCTGCCTGAGCAGGCAACAAGGACAGACGCCCAGAGCCAACAGGGCAGTGCACCCCGCTAATTTTTCTTCTGGGTTCACAATCCCTTTAACTGGGGTCCTCCTTTACATAGGTATGTTCCCTATGGAGTTAAAATTGGGGCCAGTACTGTGTGTGTGTGTGTGTGTGTGTGTGTGTGTGTGTGTGTGTGTGTGTGTGTGTGTGTGCAAAGCTCCCCCAGTGGCCTGATGGGCAAAAATACTGTCTGGCATAGAAAAGCAGGTCCTCGGCTTCAACCCCAGTCTCTTAGCTGAAGTACTTGGTTTCGGCCACTATAATTGATCTCATTCCTCGGGGCTAGAGAATGGAAAAATCAGCAGGGCTCCCGCTCCTGATTGCTATCCACTGACCTCTGCTGGGAAGCGGATATTTATGGGTGAGGATAGGATCAGGCTCACATGTGGTGCTGCTTCTCATTTGGGTGAGGTACCCATTTAAGTATCTTCTGCAGGAGTCATTGCCTTACGGACAGAAGATAGAATCGGGGGAACGATCTACATATAGAATTATACAGCACAGAAGGTGACCATTCGGCCCATCGTGCTTGTGCTAGCTCTTTGAAAGGGCTATCCAATTAATCCCACTCCCCCACTCTTTTCCCATAGCCCTGGTACTCTTTCCTTTTCAAATATTTATCCGATTCCCTATTGAAGGTTATTATTGAATCTGCTTCCCCACCCTTTCAGGCAGCGCATTCCAGATCATCACAACTCGCTGTGTAAAAAAAAAAAAAGTTTTCCTCATCTCCCCTCTGTTCGTTGCCAATTGCCTTAAATCTGTGTCTTCTGGTTACCGACCCTCCTACCTGTGGAAAGTTGCTCCTTATTTACTCTTATCAAAACCCTTCATAATTTTGAACACCTCTATTAAATCTCCTTCACCTTCTCTGCTCTAAGGAGAACAATTCCAGGGTCTCTTCACTTAACTGAAGTCCCTCATCCCCAGTACCATTCTAGAAAACCCCTTCGGCACCCTCTCCAAGGCCTAATATGATTATTAGAGATGAAGCATTTCCTTAGTTGAAGTGTAAAGTATGAGCCACAGACCAGTACTTCATAGTGTGCAGTAAGTTCCTGAAAAAGGGTGACATTCAACCCCAGCACTGCACGATCTTGTACCCTGTTGGCAACATTACTATAAGTGAAGGCTCCATTTTAGGATGTTCCAACGAAAAGTTCAGAGACGCTTTGTGTTAGAAACAGAGTACGCCATGTATCCCATCGAGCCTGCTCTGCCATTTGGCGTCACAGCTGTTCATTGATGTTAATAACCCTTGAACTAGGCTGGAGTTTAATATTTTGATACTTCAAATAACAGTGTGTCGATATTTGATGTATCCAAGATAAGAGGAGACTAATTGATGTCCTATTACTGACTGATCCATTTTTGATCGGGGTGGAGGAGCAGTGAGAGATCGGGGCTCAGGAGCGTTGTGATCAGGGCCCAGAAGAGGCGAGGGCCCAGGGGCAGCACGGGCCAGCCCACACTGGGATCTATGGATAGTAGGAGCATGTGTGCGCACTAGATCCGTGCAGCAGAGCTGGGTCACCGGTTGTCTTGGTTAACCCTTGCCACTGGATCAAGACCTAGCTCTGTCAAGCCCGTCGGGTGGCTGGTGTGCAACGGCCACCCCACGTTAAAAGAATCCACGCACAGGCATCTTCCAGCCTTCAATATGTAGTTCGGGACCTAGAATGTCAGGTCCCTCATTGAACCACCTGTGAATGCATCCCTTTTTGGTGTGGAAGCAGGTCATCCGTGATACGAGGGACTGCCTAATACTATACTGTTCAATCCATTTATTTAATGTCCGTTTTCTGCCCCCGCTTAGGGAAGTACAAGATGAAGACCTACAGAAGTTCTGCTCACGCATCTCCACTCTCCTGCAGAATAAGGAATATAATAGCGAAACTATCGATTCCCTGCAGAAACTGTTCCTGATTGTCTCGGCTACAAAATACAGCAGAACGTAAGAGTGTGTGTTCAAAATAACAGGCGAGGATTGGGGGGAATTGTACAATCTGATCGTGGCCAATTAAACTTGAGTTTACTTATAGGAAGAAGGGTTTCTATAGTCATTTCAATTTGTGTTTTGTCATAAACTTCTTATTTAATTAAAGACAACCAGTTACCAGTGGAGGAGGGGGAATATTCTCTAATAAATCAATTGTAGAATTTTCCAGTAATTATTTGTGCTTTCTGTTTCTTAATAACTTTAGACAGACATTCAATAGTCTGTGTCTGTGACTATTATTATCAATGCAAACTGCTAAGAGATGTGAAGGACTTGTTTTTTGTCTCTGTCCTGAACAGTGACACTTCCAAGGATGTAAGTGCTTATAGGTTGAGTGTAATTAGGATGTGTTCTGTAACGGTACGTATCAAAGTCTAATGCACTCCCATCTTTCTGTCCGATACCCAGTCTTCCCAGGGATGTCCTACAGAAACTCCACAGCACCTTGTGTTTCCTGAAGGCTCCACAGCCGGTTCTTGTCCTGTGCTCTGCTATCCTGCGAGAGGTGTTGCCATGCAGTGCTTTGGCTTTATCCTGTGACGAAGTGAACGATATGAAAACCATGAGCCTTATATCGGGTGTAATGCTGGCCCAGGTAAGGAAGGGGCTGGTTCAAGCTGCACTAAGGTTCTTTATGCACATTGCCGTCTTGAATTGCAGATCTCACAGCATCCGCGCTCTGCGAAATCACCGCTAGGACATGTTGGCAGTACCAGTCCTCGGTGACTCGAGCATTCGATTTTCTTCTGTCTTTCTACCGGGGTCCTTCTCTGTTTAGCAGATTCTCTCCCTTAATGCTTGGGTTAAAATTGTGAACTTGCTGTGTGGACAGTTATGAGAATTGCACTCGGTTGCTCAGGGAGTTAGTGAATCAGTCTGCTGCATCATCAGGCCGCCCGGCAGAGTTGATCATAAAGATGCTGGACTTGAATGAGCTGTTTTGGAGATGGGCCACAGGAAAGCAGATGGAATAGGTTGATTCGCGAGATCATTAGAAGGCTGAATTCCCTCAGATTTTGAAATGCTGTCCGTTATATTCTATCACAATTGTTCCACTAGGTTTGCCATGGAACATTTTGAACCAGAATGACAGAAACTATATGGACTCAAAGAACTTTTCTTTTGCTGCATTCACCGAGCAATCCAGGTTCTCGCTGTCAACTGACTGCTGCTGAACAGTTCATGCATGTGTGTGTGGACATTGGGTGAGGCAGCAGTTGGCTTGGTTGCAGTCAAATGCCCTGCCAACACTCACTGTCTAAGCCTACATGTCAAGAATGACTACTTGGGTGGGCTACTGGAGGAAGGGTTGGCACCCATTGAGATTGGACCCTAACATTAGTTAGCACCTTCCAAAGAGTGGAGAAATTGAATGGACCAGAAGCCCCTGCAAATAATTCTAAACTTTGCTATTCGATTTTCTGGTGAAGGGTTTATGTAGTTGGGACCCTGCGTAGTGGGACCCTGCTGTCCTTAGAGCAACACCTAATGCTGCAGCTCCTGTTACACCATACTTTGCATGCCCCCCAGTCATCAAGATCCATGGCGCGGCCCTGGACAACGTGGACCATTTCCCATACCTCAGGAGCCTCTTATCAACAAGAGCAGACATTGACGACGAGATTCAACACCGCCTACAGTGCGCCAGTGCAGCCTTCGACCGCCTGAGGAAAAGACCAGGCCCTCAAAACTGCCACCAAGCTCATGGTTTACAGGACTGTAGTAATACCCGCCCTTCTGTATGGCTCAGAGACATGGACCATATACAGGAGACACCTCAAGTCGCTGGAGAAATACCACTAACGATGCCTCCACAAGATTCTACAAATCCCCTGGGAGGACAGACGCACCAACATTAGCGTCCTCGACCAGGCCAACATCCCCAGCATTGAAGCACTGACCACACTTGATCAGCTCTGCTGGGCAGGCCACATCATTTGCACGCCAGACGCGAGACTCCCAAAACAAGCACTCTACTCAGAACTCCTTCACGGCAAACGAGCCAAAGGTGGACAGAGGAAATGTTACATGGACACCCTCAAAGCCTCCCTGATAAAGTGCAACATCCCCACTGACACCCGGTAGTCCCTGGCCAAAGACCACCCTAAGTGGGGGAAGTGGGAGGGCGCTGAGCACCTCGAGTTTCATCGTCGAGAGCATGCAGAAATCAAGCGCAGGCAGTGGAAGGAGCATGCGGCAAACCAGGCTCCCCGCCCACCCTTTCCCTCAACGACTATCTGTCCCACCTGTGACAGGGACTGTGGTTCTCGCATTGGACTGTTCAGCCACCTATGGACTCATTTTAAGAGTGGAAGCAAGTCTTCCTCGATTCAGAGGGACTGCCTATGATGATGATGATGATGAGGTCTAGTGCTGTCTTTTCAGTTGTATCACACAGCCTTTGCTGAGCACTGCCCTCAGCATGTCTGCCATATAACAGTAAAGGAAATGAAATTCTGCTTAATAAATTCTTCAAATAAATAAATTGTTAGCAGATCTCCCTGTGGTTACCGTCGCAACAAAGGGTTGTTAGTCTGGTGACATGAAACACAAAAGGTTAGTATGCAGGTACAGCAAGTGATCAGGAAGGCCTATGGAATCTTGTCCTTTATTGCATAGGGGATGGAGTATAAAAGCAGGGAAGTCCTGCTAGAGTTGTACAGGATATTGGTGATGCCACACCTGGAATACTGCGTGCAGTTTTAGTTTCCATATTTACGAAAGGATATACTTGCTTTGGAGGCAGTTCAGAGAAGGTTCACTAGGTTGATTCCAGGGATGAGGGGGTTGACTTATGACGAAAGGTTGAGTATGTTGGACCTCTACTCATTTGGCATTCAGAAGAATGAGAAGTGATCTTATTGAAACATATAAGATTATGAGTGGGCTTGACATGGTGAACGCAGAGAGGATGTTTCCACTGATAGGGGAGACTAGAATTAGAGGCCGTAATCTTAGAATAAGGGGCCATCCATTTAAAACTGAGATGAGGTGAAATTTCTTCTGAGGGTTGTGGATCTGTGGAATTCGCTGCCTCAGAGCCATGGAAGCTGGGACATTGAATAAATTTAAGACAGATATAGACAGTTTCTTAAACGATAAGGCGTTATGGAGAGCAGGCAGGGAAGTGGAGCTGAGTCCATGATATTAAATGGCGGAGCAGGCTCGAGGGGCCGTATGGCCTACTCCTACTCCTGCTCCTATTTCTTATGTTCTTATGACAGTAACTCCGCTGGGGTTCTAGCCCAAGTAGTTTTTAAAGAGCATGCTTTATTTACATTGACTAATAACAGAATTAGATTTTATATAAAAACACAAAAAAATGTTGGAAACGCTCAGCAGGTCAGGCAGTGTCTATGGAGAGGGAAACAGAGTTAACGTTTCAGATTGATGACCTTTCGTTAGAAAAAAGTTAGAGATATAACAAGTTTTAAGCAAGTGCAGAGGCAGGGAAAGATGGAGGGGAGGAAAGAATAAAAGGGAAGGCCTGTGATAGGGTGAAGGCAGGAGAGATTAAATGACAAAAGGGATGAAGGTGCAAGCCAGTGGATTTCTATTTGGAGAATTTTAGCTATGAGGAAAGATTGGATAGGCTGGGTTTGTTTTCTTTGGAACATAGGAGGCTGAAGGGAGATGTTATTGAGATGTATAAAATTATGATGAGCCTAGATAGAGTGGATAGAAAGGACCTATTTCCCTTAGCAGAGAGGTTAACAACCAAGGGGCACAGATTTAAAATAATTGGTAGGAGGTTTAGAGGAGAATTGAGGGGACACTTTTTCACCCAGAGAGTGGTGGGGGCCTGGAACTCACTGCCTGAAAGAGTGGTAGAGGCAGAAATCCTCACCACTTTTTAAAAAGTACTAGGATGTGCACTTGAAGTGCCGTAATGTTATGGAACAAGCTGGAAAGTGGAATTAGGCTGGATAGCTCTTTGTTAGCCGGCACGGACATGATGGACTGAAATGGTCTGTTTCTGTGCTGTAAATTTCTATGAATTTCCTGTGAAACTCCTGAGAAGCACCTTGAGACATTTCACTACGTTAAAGGTGCTATATAAATGAAAGTTGTTGTCGTCTCTTTTACCTTGTTCATCGCACTTGCTTAAAGTAAACCTAACAGCAACTTTGCAATTCCATCTGTAGGGGAGTAAGAAGGAGGAAGTCGGGACTGTGTGCAGTCGTGTTCTGAAACTGCTAGAATCCCGCCAAGCTGAGGGTCAGGGTTCGCGGTATCTCGTGCCTATCCTATCCAAAGTCCTCGACCTTGCGCCTACAACTCTCAATGAAGGTAAGTCACCTGGCATAATGCTGGATTGTACCGGTAACTGCAATATCGCATTCTCCTGTAGTCCACCCCTGAAGTAACGGCTGCTCAATGAAAGCGGTGCCTTTGTCTAATGAGGCCCAGGGGTCAATCACGTACATTGTAAATGCTCTGCTGTAGGCCCCTTTTTGTGGCAACACAGTTTCCGAATGAAATCTCCCTTGCAGCTGTGACTAATGCAGGCCCTTTATAACAGACCAATCCGTGCTGCCTCACTTGCCCATTCTAATCAGCATCATTAAAAAATGCTTATCAAACTAATGTAGCATTAGACGGCAAGCAGTAAACCAGTAACACTGCACTGGAAGCTCAATGTAACATAACGGTTCTTTGTGCACACTTCCATGTTTCTCTGTTGCAGTTCTGTGTAGAATGAAACCGGAAAAATCTTTTTAATTTTATTTATTCGTTCATGGGATGTGGGCGTCACTGACGAGGCCGGCATTTATTGCCCATCCCTAATTGCCCTCCAGAAGGTGGTGGTGAGCCGCCTTCTTGAAACTAAGTGGCTTGCTAGGCCATTTAAGAAGGCAGTTAAGAATCAAGAACATTTGTTGTGGGTCTGGAGTCACATACAGGCCAGACCAGGTAAGGACAGCACATTTCCCTCCCTAAAGGACCTGAGTGAACCAGTTGGGTTTTTCGACAATCCGGTAGTTTCATGGTCACCATTACTGATATTAGCTTTTTCATTCCAGATTTATTTAACTAACTGAATTTAAATTCCCCAGTTGCCGTCGTGGGATTGGAACTATCGTCTGCCGGATCATAAGTCCAGGCCTCTGGATTACTAGTCCAGTAATATAACCACTATGCTACTGTTCCCGAAATGGATAAACTTTAAAAGAAATTGCTTTACGGTATGAAATGAACTAACAGTAAAAAGGATACTAACAGGTCAACTTAAAAATGATCAAAAGGCATGTGATTCAGTTCTGTTTACAGGAAGTTTCAAACTGAAGCGATGCTCTTCCAGGAGGTACAGTGCATTGCAGCACCATTGTGCTGTGCTGGGGGAATGTGGCCTCCTGTCCACAGTCTCTCTGTGTCCTCTTACCACTGCCCCTCTTCACCAGCACCTTGTTTCGGCCACAATGCTTTTCTCGAGCAGAGAGAGTGTCCTCTTGGGGAAGGAGGAAAATTAGAGGCCATCAACCCTGCCCTGATTTAGGACAGCATTGGTAGAGTCACCACAGCTCTTTCACTTCTGGAACCTGGGTTTAAATTCACCACGCTAAAGGGATAAGAAACTTTCATTCATTGGCGGTCCCTCGAACGAGGATGACTTGCTTCCACATGAGTTCACAGATGTTTCAATGAAGGACCCGATGTTCCAGTCCTGAACTCCAGTTGAGGGGGTGGAAGGTGCCTGTGCGTGGGTTTTTTTAACGTGTGGTGACCGTTGCACACCAGCCACCACACGGGCTTGACAAGGGTAAGGGTTAACCAGGACGACTGGAGACCTGCTCTGCTGCACGGACCGAGTGCGTACACATATCTCAGTGTGGGCTGGCCCGTGCTGCCCCTGGGCCCTCGGCTCTTTTGGGCCCCGTACCCTCATTTGCTGCACCTCCGTCATGATCTCTCGCCACTCCTCCGCCACAAACAGTCGCTGCTCCTCCGCCACAGAAACACTCGCCGCACCTCCGCCACGATCTCCTGTCGCACCTCCGCACCAAACATTCACCGAACCTCCGCCACGATCACCCACCAAATCTCAGCCACGATCCCGCATCGCTCCTTCGCCCGTTTGCTGGTTAGATTGTGTTTGTGCATCCCCCTACTCATCCCTAAAGCACATGATTTGGTGAAAAATGGCATCAAATAGCAATCTCTGAGGCAATAAGGATGGTTAATGTGGGAAATGGAAACCGACACGCTGGTGCAGTGAGGGGCAGTTTTCTGAATTTGGCTTTGAGGCACGTAGCTGGAGTGGAAGGGTGGAACTTCACTCTCCATCGGGACCATACTTTGCCAGACTTGGGGAGTACATGGCCGACACCGAGTGCTCTCCAAGTATTCTCCAGCTCCGACATCCTTTGTCTTGACAAGTAGAAAGAGGAAAAAGAGATTGATTTATTTTTTAAAATGCCTGAAGATCTGCAAGGTGACCTCCAGTTGCAGTTAGTTTCCACAGCTGTCCCAACTGAGGTGTCTAGAATGAGCAGAGAGATCCTGCAGGATTTGAACAGCGTCTCTCAGTGTGAGGTTCCACCGATCTGAGGGGCCAGTGCAGTACTTTTCAAAAATGTTTAAGTGAAGGATGGGTGAAATGATATATAACTGAGTAATTAAAGAGGTGATGGTAGTTATTAAGAAAAAGTAGAGAAGTGTTTTCCCTGTATGGTCTGGTTACAAACTAATTGAAAACAAAACATTTCAAAGTATAGTACCCTGTGAAGTCATGCACACTGATGGACTCTGTATCAGATTCCATTCAGACTCAGCAATTTTGTTGTTTCTTTCCAACAGAGCAGGTGAATGTTGTTAGTAAGAAGCTTGTTGATTGGCTGCGGTATGCCAGTACACTGCAAGGAGTCCCCCTTTCCTCTGGAGGCTTCTTTAGTCCAAGATCACGACAGGTAATGGAAAGCTGCAGTCATGCCAATGTCTGTGTTGCTGTGTTAATCATCGCATTAATCCTTTAAAGACTGGGGTTGTATATTGTGTCTTGCATGACTACGCATTAAACAGATTGTTAACAAAAAAGTCTTTGCTTGTGATATCCTGCAATAACCTACTGCTAATCATCCATTTAAGACAAATATGTGAGTTGGGATAGGTAACGCTGTTCTATCTTCTGTGTTATACCTGATTTAGAGGGTGGGCTAGGACCCAGGACTCTGCCAGTGCAATCCTAGCTAGCCATTGAGAGGGTGGGGTGCTGTCTCATCCAAGTCTGTTGGTTTTCTTTCTATCCTCCATACCCCTTCCCCATCTTTGATAAATGGGGAAATACCTACATGAGGTGACAACTCTTGCACACTTGAAGAAATGGTAGATCCTCCACAGGACACCTGCTTTTATACTGTTGAGTCACAGCACCAACGTTACATGATCTAACCATCACATTTATTTCTACCTTCTTTTGTGTTTCACTGTTAATAGTCCTTCTGTTAAGAAACACAAAGTGCTGCAGGTTAGCTGTTTCCTAATTAATCGGTTTAAAATATCCGTCCAGGCTCTCATAATGGCTCAGCGAACTTCTCGCGTGAAACGCTAAGCTGTACAGGGCAGGAAGTTCTCCAGGTTCAATGCATGGTCGTGCGACATGTTAGCTAGTCTTAGCTGCAGCTTCTTCCTACTTCCTTGACCCTAGCCAGGGTTCCCACTCCTTATCACTATCCAGTGATCGCTGCTAGAGAAAATGCACATGTGGATATTGGATAAAGACCAAGATCAGGTTAGTCTGTGATGCTACTTGTTGAATAGCCTGCAAAACAATTTCAGTCAAGGCTCACACTTGAAACATGGATAGCTTGGAGAGATGTCGATGACCATGGCTTCCAATCAGGTGTCCGTGCCTTCTGGAGAGGAGAAACTTGACAAAGTCAGTTTAGGCTGTCTAGCATTAACACTGTTGTTCATCTTTCTCTTGCTCAGCCCGCTTCCATTTTAGAGGTGGATGGAGCGGTAGCGGGTGACTTCTTCACGGTGCTGTCCATTGGCCAATATTACACCGAGGACCAATGGCTGAACATGCACTCTTTCTCCATGATCAGGAAGTGGCTGCAGTGGTCCGGGGCAAGCGGAGTCAGCAACAGTGATGCAGGTAGTTCGGCACTGAAATGCGCAACCTCTGATTCTGCCTTTGGGAATCGCATTTTTTTATAATGGAAATCTGAAAATACACAGCAGATCTGTCAGCCTCTGAAAAGAGGAAAGATTGGCCCCAAGAAAGGTCCACACACCCAAACCATCTTTTCTCTCTTCATGAGCATGAAACACAAAAGGATAGTATGCAGGTACAGCAAGTAATCAGGAAGGCCAATGGTATCTTGGCCTTTATTGCAAAAGGGATGGAGTATAAAAGCAGGGAAGTCTTGCTACAGTTATACAGGGTATTGATGAGGCCACACCTGGAATACTGCGTGCAGTTTTGGTTTCCATATTTACGAAAGGATATACTTGCTTTAGAGGCAGTTCAGAGAAGGTTCACTAGGTTGATTCCGGAGATGAGGGGGTTGACTTATGAGGAAAGGTTGAGTAGGTTGGGCCTCAGAAGAATGAGAGGTGATATTATCAAAACGTATAAGATTATGAGGGAGCTTGACAAGGTGGATGCAGAGAGATTGTTTCCACTGATAGGGGAGACTAGAACTCGAGGGCATAATCTTAGAATAAGGGCCGCCCATTTAAAACTGAGACGAGAAATTTATTTTCTCAGAGGGTTGTGGATCTGTGGAATTCGCTGCCTCAGAGAGCTGTGGAAGCTGGGACATTGAATACATTTAAGACAGAGTTAGACAGTTTCTTAACCAATAAGGGAATAAGGGGTTATGGGGAGCGGGCAGGAAAGTGGACCTGAGTCCATGATCGGATCAGCTAAGATCGTATTAAATGGCGGAGCAGGCTCGAGGGGCCATATGGCCTACTCCTGATTCTAGTTCTTATGTGGGTGCTGATGGGTCTGCTGTGTATTTCCAGCATTCTCTGTACTTCTTCCTTGAGCATCCCTGATTTTAATCGCTTCACCATTGGTGGCCGTGTCTTCAGCTGCCAAGAACCTAAGCTCTGGAATTGGCACCCTAAACCTCTTCACCTCACTTCCTCTCTTTTCTCCTTTAAGCCGCCCCTTATATCCTACCTCATTGGTCTGCCCTATTATCTCCTTATGTGGCTCGGTGTCAAATTTTGTTTTATAACACTCCTGTGAAGCGCCTTGGGGTGTTTTACTACGTTAAAGGTGCTGTATAAATACAAATTGTTATTGTTGGAGAGGATGTGTTCCCAGTATTCAGTTCTTTTGTTCCAGCGTTCGTCTGCTCTATAAACACAGGGAAATATGGCGCTCTAGCAAGCATCATATCTTGCATGGTTCAAACTTTGTTGGTGATTTAGCATTTCTGATTTCATAGCAAATTAAATGAAAGATTTCTATCACCAGATTTGAATGCAGTATCATCATTGCTGTTTTCTTTGACTGCTAACATGGTGCAGAGGCCTGGATTAATAATCCAGGGCATTTGAGTTCAAATCCCACCATGGCAGTATGAAAATTTGAATTCAGTTTAAATAAATAAATAGGGAAATAAACATGATTGTCATGAAACTAATGTCTCTGACAGATTTTAGTTAGGTAAGGGTATCCAGGGATATGGAGAAAAGGCGGGAAAATGGAGGTGAGGCGACGATCAGCCATGAACTAATTGTTGAGGGGCCGAATGGCATTCTAATATTCCTAATGACTGTGGACCTTCCCCGTTGTTGGCAGAAGGTCCCTGCAGGTTAACAGGCCAGAATAAAATGGCAGACCTGATGATGGGTGGCGATTGCGTTGATTATGTACCTGTTGTACTCCGTTGTGCTTTGCCAGGGAAACATAAAAAGGCTTTGCCCGATGGTGCCCTCTGCCTCTGGAGTCATTGCAGCCTCATTTGCAGAGCAGTGCTGTAGTGTAAATAAATTGACCGCGTGGCTTCAGTCAAATCCCACGCTATGAATGGTAAATCATGTGCACAGATGCTGACGTTTTCTTTTTAATCGTCATTCATAATGTCAACAGCAATTGGAACAGTTCTCGTCTGTGACGATTGCCATGGTGACTAGTAATCGGCAGTGAGTAACTAAGTCACTGCTCAGACATCTCACTGACGGGATTCCAAAGGGAACAATTGGAAATAAGAAAGATGAAGGACATTATTTTGCATTTGGTAATTGGAAGTGCACGAGCCTGTGTCAGCACCTGAAAGGAGAGATTGTAATTTTGGCTTGGCCACTATAACACAGATTTTAGAAGTGAGCTACTGCTTCATCACATGAACTCAAGTTGTGCATGCGATGGATAAATGTCCCCATTAGGCAAAGCAGCCTCCTCTAGTGGTTTGCCTTTAGAAAGGTTTATCCTTCAAACTTTCAGACGAGGCCTACGACCAAAAGTAGATGGTGGTTCATTTGTTGAATTATAACTGCAGAATTCACCTACAGATAGTTTAAATTCACCTTTTAGTGTATTTCAAATATATTTTTGCATTGAACTATTCATAGAGTTATAGTCTAATCATATAATAAGGAGCCAAATCTTCGAAGCAGATTCATCCATATTCTAATCTGACAATTTTGAAAAGAACCAGAAAATGTGGGTGTGCACGGACAGATTGCAGGTGGATCTGTGGAAAGAGTTTAATCCAAAGTGATGATCAACACTTTGTGCTATGAGTGTAATATAGGTTTTTTAAAATACCGTTTTCAGTTCTATTTTGTGATTATTTATGAGAGGATTATTACTTTGATATTCACAAGTAACCTTGTGTTTGACCTTAATGCTTTCATTCACTGATTATCGCTTTTCCATTATCCTCATTTCACCATAATTAACTGATGTGACCTGAATTATGTGGAAACGCTGCTGTGTGATGGAACTTGATTAATCTTTGTAATCTGCCTCCTAGATGAGAAATCGGAGTTAGACAGCTCTATAATGTCGATGGTTTCTGCTTCCTCAACATCAAGTCGCCTGATGCCCCCTAAAGAGCGTCTGCGGGAGAAGACGTTTGAATATTGCAATCGGCTAATTGAGCAGAGTGACAGAAGTAAGTACAGTGTTGGGGAAAAATATGTTTATCCCTTCATTTTAAACCTTTTTCAGCTTCCTACAAGCACTCCATGTAATTCCTTGGTTGTGAGGTCGTCTAATGTTGACCATTTCTGCTGCTGTTTGAAGGTGTTGCCTCTGATGATTAGCGCCTTTTTCTTTTGACCTCCCTTTGAAAAAGCATTTAACCTCTGCACTGTGATGGGTATCAGAGGCAAGAAACTGCACCCTAGCACTTTGCTGCAGAACACATTGATAGACCATATTTATGAACTTCAATGTCTTACTCCCATATTAGTTAATAGGACACTGAAGCCAGATTAGACAATGGCATTTTTTATATCCTTCCTTGCCCAGGACAGAGTTGCATTTACTACCATTCCCAGAGTTCTCTGAGCTCCTCCCTTAGCCAGTTCCGCACTTTTCATTAAGTGTGTGTTGACCTTTTTTCTTCCAGTGTGTAAGATCTTGCATTTATCTATATTGAATTACTTCTGCTACAGTTCTGCAAATGTTGTCTATGTTTTTCCTTGTTTTTTAACAGCATCTACTGCCCTCCCCTTCGCAGTTTAGTATCACCTGTAAATTTGACCAACTTGCATTGTGTGTCGTTGGTTTAGGTCATGCATGTAGATCATTCCCTGGGAACTATCCTTGGGACATTCCACTTAGTACATCTCCCCAGCCTCAACAGCGCCCCCCCCTCGACATCTCAAATACGCAGTCGAAAATACAGTACGAGCAAAATCTTAGTCTATTGATGGCTGCATAAATAATTCAAAATGTATTAACCACACAAATACTTTACAATAGAGCAAGAATTGCGTATAGAATCATTGGGCTAGATTTTCCGGTGCTGTCTGCCTCTGTTTTCGCCCTGGAGGAGCGACAATGGCGGCAGCGAACTCTTCTGGACAGGCAGTCAGCTTCCAGCGCCCCGCTGGGGTTTCGGGGCCGGTTTTGTCGGGAAGCGGAGCATTACCGGCTAACTTTTTGACTCCCGCTCAACCCGTATGACCAGCAGTGCCCCCTGCTGGGCCCGAGTGTGAAAGCGGGCGGTCCGACCTATACCAACTGCAGTGAGGTATGTAATGCCCACCTCGGGTAAGTGTGATTGTCTTTTCTTTTTTTTTGCGATTTATGTTGTAGTGGTGAGGGCTATGTATTGAGAATGTTTTTGATGGTTTTTTTTCAAGTTTTTTTTTCTCCGCCATACCTCTCTTAGAGCTCTCCCAGGCCGGCTGTTTAGCTCGAGATTTTCACATGCTCAGCTGGCCTAGTGCCATAAGAGAGGTATGTAACGCCTCCCTGAGCGCTCCGCCCCACACTCAGGGCCCAGCTGACCAATTTTGCTGACTGAGACGCAAACTGTTCCCGGGCGCAAACTTTACTGCCCTGAAATCAGCAAAGCCTAAAATCCAGTCGTAGAACCTTACAGCACAGAAGACAGCCTGACAAAGGGGAGAGGGGTGGGTGTTGCTCTCTTGTTTAAATACTTTCATATATCCAGAAACCGCTGATAAGGAAAATAAAGTGCAACGAGATCCATCTTTAAATGTTCCCCATGTACCGGTCGACAATTCCGGTCACATCCTGAAACTCACTGACAGCGGTGGAGTCGGGATATGTCATTCTGACGATCTGTCTGTTGCGCTCTTTATACAGCTGCAGTTGCTTATTATTTCCTCCTTGCTGCTGCATCCTGTGAGGTAGCTTTGTTTGGGTTTGAAAGAATATTTATATGAAAGAGCAAAGTGGTTTGCAGTCAGCAGCTGGCTAGTCCATTGCATTTCCCCATTTTTCTCAGACTGTATTATAATCATTGATATTTATGTTTTGTTCTTGGATTCTGAAATATTCAGAATCTTTATTTAATTTAGAAAACAAAATGTGACGGAAAACCTTTATCTTTTTAAATCTTCAGAAAGGCGACTAACTGAGTAAAAATGGCAAGAGCCCCGAGTGATTGGTTGTCTGTCTCTCGTGCACTGTTGTAGAACACGGCCCTAGATTAAGATAATTCAAGTACTTGCATTGTTTCTGTAACCCATGAAAGGTGCTGAAATTGCATAGTGACATCATGTTACCGATGTCACCCTGAAAATAGATGTTTAAAAATGAGGACTGGTATTCCACCACATAATAATATGTTGATAAAGCTGGCTTTTTAAATAGAGGCGTCGAGTATAAAAGCAAGGCAGTTATAGTAAGCCTTTGATAAATCACGCAGCCTGAGTATTGAGTTTAATTTTGGGCACTACAATTTAGAAAGGATTTCATAGCCTTGGAGAGGGTCAGAGGAGATTTACCAGAATAGTACCAGGATGGGTCGTAAAAAGCCATCTGGTTCACTAATGTCCTTTGTGAATGTGAACAACTATACTCCAATAAAAAATAATTACTCGGCTAAACCGAACCGACATTATTTAAAATCAATACTTCACTCAGAAAAATGAGGAAATCTACCGCCCTTACCTGGTCTGGCCTATATGTGACTCCAGACCCACAGCAATAACTGCCCTCTGAAATGGCCTGGCAAGCCACTCAGTTGTAACAAGCACTACAGAAAACAATATAAGGAACTTCAGTTATGTGGAAAGACTGGAGAAACTTGGACTGTTCTCATCAGAGGGATCCTGATGGAGTAGAAAGGGACAAACTGTTTCCACTAGCAGGAGAGTCGGTAACCAGAGGTTGCAGATTAAGATAATCGGCAAAAAAGCCAAGGGGAGATGAAGAGAATCTTTTTCCCCCAGCGAATTATGATAATCTGAATGCGCTGTCTGAAAGGATGGTGGAAGCATATTCAATAATTCAATCATTTAAATTTAATATAAAACAAAACATTTCTACGGCTATGGGGAAAGAGCAGGGGAGTGGGACTAATTGGTAGCTCTTTGAGAGCTGGCACAGGCACGATGGGCTGAATGGCCTCCTATGCTACACGATTCTGAGCAGTAAAGGGTTGATTCAATTACATGAAATGGTAACATTTTCCAGAGTGTTAAAATGCTGACGCCATATGTCAAAGTTTTCAGTGAGAATACTTTGAGAAAATTAACTGCTGATTCAAATGATGAACATTTTTTTATATTAAGAATGACTCTTGGCAAAGAAAAAAACCTTGGTAAAGTTTTTTTTAATGTATTAAGTCATTCATTTTTCTGAGTGAAGTATTGATTTAAAATAATGTCAGTTCAGTTTAGCCGAGTAATTATTTTTTATTGGAGTATAGTTGTTCACATTTTCCCTGTGAGGTGATACAAATCTTGCATCGGATAGTGAGCAATTACAGTAATTGTCAGCACACATCTGTGATTAATACAGTACTTAGTCCCTTGCTCCATTCCTGAGTCGTTGCCTTGCAATTATCATCTGGTATGTCACAGAAATCCAGATGAAGCATTGAGCTGAATAAAATTTTATGCAGTCAACTAACCTTTTTAATTTGTAGTCAACAAGCATAACATGATTACATCTTTTTAGTCTCCTTGCTCGTCTCCTAGCACAATTATGTGGAGAGATGACTCTTATCTCCACATTCTGTTATTGGCACAATCAAACATACAGGAAGTTCTTTCAGTACAAAGGTGGAGACGACGGTGTACAGATTGATGCAGTCGAGCCTGACTACAAGAAGATTTATTTGGAACTTCCTGATAAAAATGATCTAGTGTTGGATATCTGGTAATTTTGCTGAGTTTGAATCTGCAGAAAATGTGCAAATGCCAAATACCAGTGAAATTGAAATGGTGCAGTATTTGCTTTCTGCCACTAGAGTGTGCTAAGAGACTCTATTAACCACAGCAGTGCTGTGCTGACTACGTCTGTGTATTTTCATACTTGGGTCCTGGTTTAGTACAAACATTTTCACTCATTGTGTACAATGCAAGCACAATATTTTGGACCATTAATGCAGCGATTTTTCCAGAATTGTAACCATCCTTTTTAATAGTCCCGCGCTCCTTCTTTACATAGTCGCCCTCTCTTTTTAAACTCCCCCTCCATTTTTATTTACTCTCACTCTTGGCTGTACCCCATTCCCTGTTTTGAGAGTGAGCAGGTGATTTTCTCCCTGACCTCTAGCAGCAATGTTGACTCAGAGGTGCCCAGTGATGCATGTTCGACTTTGTGTTCATGTCCCTCCATTCTCTGTTAGCAATGCCGGGCCATGGTTCTGTTCGTCTCTGGCTCAGCCTGGCTGAGATTGGGAACGTGGGGAATTATTGTGACCCCATGTCCTATTGATATGTGGTTCATTGGAGCACCACCTACAAACGCCTTATTCCTTTGGCATAGAGTGATAGACAGTGTGATTACAATATTGTGACTTATTCTAGCTCTTATCACTTACTGTGATTCTGCACAACACTGTGATTTAAAATATAACATTTTCTTTTTGCAACAGAAGCTCTAAAGAAGTCTGACTCAGAACTTCAGAAAGCTGTAAGTAGTTTAGGCGAAATTAATTGAAAATAAACTCGCCAAAATGAAAGCCGTGTCTCTCACATTATCTAGTATAACTAAAAAGTGGAACCTGTGTGGCCGAGGTTCAACTAAAAGTCAGTCAAAGACTACACTGGTACTGCGGAAATGTGACACTGTCTTTATTCACAAACTTATGCTGTTTGTACTTCAGACCACGGTATTTTATTTATTTTCTTCCCATCCGCTTGCTCTCCCTAAATTGTCTCGTTTCTGTGAAGTATTGATGTATTTAAGAGAAGGCTAGACAAGCATATGAGGGAGAAGGGAATAGAGGGTTGTGCTGATAGATTTAGATGAGGAAAGACGGGAGGAGGCTCGAGTGGAGCATAAACGCCGGCATGGACTGGTTGGGCCAAATGGCCTGTTTCTGTGCCGTGTATCCTGTGTAATCCTATGTAATTAGCAAGGGGAGCAGAATAGACAGAAATATGAACCTTGCTGTAATATCAGTCTCCAAATCTCCTCCGTATTTAGCCACCAGGAGGCATCTCTGTTGCAGGACCGGTTATGTAAAGGTGGGAATTCCGTTTCTGTGGACTGCTTCCTCGGGCAATTTGGCAAAGGGTTGGCGGACCTCTTTAGGACTGGCCGATGGATCTTAGCTTGCAGGACCTGTAGCCAGAGCAACATCCAACATTTTACACAACCCAGGAGGGACATCCAACATTTTACACACATCTCAAAAGATGTTTTGTTTCGAAGGAGAATTTTAGTGGAGAGGTAAATACAAAGAGTGATAGATGAGGAGTCCTTCTGGGTGACTGTTGCACCAAACAGTACAGTATATCTTCACCCCCAAAGAGAAAAGGACAACGTGCAAATGCCGGTAGTCTGAAAGAAAAACACAAAAATGCTATTAAAAAAAATCCTAGATTATCTGTATCTGGTGTTTTTACATGTTCTGCTTTGCCTTGTTGCTGGCTGATTGTCCCTTGTGTTTGTCTCCTAGTGCCTGATTGAAGCAGTGACTTTGTTGGACCTGATCTGTCGGCAGGACCCACTGTTTGTGTATCGAGCCTTTCCAGTGGTGAAAGCCCTGTACGGGAGGATCAGTGCAGACTCTGCATTTGCCCGAGTGCTGCTTCCAGTTGCTCAATTCTATTTAAATCACAGTAAGTCAATATTAACCCGTTCAGTGCTGTGCACTCTTGGCAGCTGTTAACATTTTCTAGAGTCATATGATTGGATTTGACTAAATAGAACTAAAGAAATGTATGGAAACTTAGAAAAGATACAAATACTTACATACAGTGACTTTCGCCATCTAACGTCCCAAAGCGCTTTGCAATCAATGAAGTACTTTTGAAGTATAGTCACTGTTGTAATGTGGAAAACACGGCAGCCAATTTGCGCACAGCAAGCTCCCACAAACAGCAATGAGATAATGACCAGATAATCTGTTGTAGTGATGTTGGTTGAGGGATAACGGGGAGAACTCCCAAGCTTTTCTTCGAAATAATGAAACAAAATCTTTTCTATCCACTTGAGAGAGCAGACGGGGCCTTGGTTTAACATTGGTTTATCTCCAACAATGCAACACTTCCTCAGTACTGAGGATTTCTCAGTTCTATTTGACCAAAATATGAAGTTGTCTCTTGGCATCTGTTGTGTCTTGAGTTAAAAGCAGATAACAGTATTTGGTCATGTTATTAATGACCCCTCCTTTTTTTCTTTTTATAGAAATGTACCTTAGAAACCATCCTCCCATTCGTGTGCATTTAAACATTGCCTCTCAGTAACTCCCTTTTGCACCTTTATTTCCCTATCAAGAGTTGAACAGGTAACCAGTTATGAGATATGAGCAACGTATCTAATAAAAATAAAATAAAAAAGGGAAGGTGGCTCAACCGTGGCTATCAAGGGAAATCAGGGATAGTATTAAAGCCAAGGAAGTGGCATACAAATTGGCCAGAAATAGCAGCGAACCCGGGGACTGGGAGAAATTTAGAACTCAGCAGAGGAGGACAAAGGGTTTGATTAGGGCAGGGAAAATGGAGTACGAGAAGAAGCTTGCAGGGAACATTTAAGACGGATTGCAAAAGTTTCTATAGATATGTAAAGAGAAAAAGGTTAGTAAAGACAAATGTAGGTCCCCTGCAGTCAGAATCAGGGGAAGTCACAACGGGGAACAAAGAAATGGCGGACCAATTGAACAAGTACTTTGGTTCGGTATTCACTGAGGAGGACACAAACAACCTTCCGGATATAAAAGGGGTCGGAGGGTCTAGTAAGGAGGAGGAACTGAGGGAAATCCTTATTAGTCGGGAAATTGTGTTGGGGAAATTGATGCGATTGAAGGCCGATAAATCCCCAGGGCCTGATGGACTGCATCCCAGAGTACTTAAGGAGGTGGCCTTGGAAATAGTGGATGCATTGACAGTCATTTTCCAACATTCCATTGACTCTGGATCAGTTCCTATGGAGTGGAGGGTAGCCAATGTAACCCCACTTTTTAAAAAAGGAGGGAGAGAGATAACAGGGAATTATAGACCGGTCAGCCTGACATCGGTAGTGGGTAAAATGATGGAATCAATTATTAAGGATGTCATAGCAGTGCATCTGGAAAATGGTGACATGATAGGTCCAAGTCAGCATGGATTTGTGAAAGGGAAATCATGCTTGACAAATCTTCTGGAATTTTTTGAGGATGTTTCCAGTAGAGTGGACAAGGGAGAACCAGTTGATGTGGTATATTTGGACTTTCAGAAGGCTTTCGACAAGGTCCCACACAAGAGATTAATATGCAAAGTTAAAGCACATGGGATTGGGGGTAGTGAGCTGACATGGATTGAGAACTGGTTGTCAGACAGGAAGCAAAGAGTAGGAGTAAATGGGGACTTTTCAGAATGGCAGGCAGTGACTAGTGGGGTACCGCAAGGTTCTGTGCTGGGGCCCCAGCTGTTTACACTGTATATTAATGATTTAGACGAGGGGATTAAATGTAGTATCTCCAAATTTGCGGATGACACTAAGTTGGGTGGCAGTGTGAGCTGCGAGGAGGATGCTATGAGGCTGCAGAGCGACTTGGATAGGTTAGGTGAGTGGGCAAATGCATGGCAGATGAAGTATAATGTGGATAAATGTGAGGTTATCCACTTTGGTGGTAAAAACAGAGAGACAGACTATTATTTGAATGGTGACAGATTAGGAAAAGGGGAGGTGCAACGAGACCTGGGTGTCATGGTACATCAGTCATTGAAGGTTGGCATGCAGGTACAGCAGGCGGTTAAGAAAGCAAATGGCATGTTGGCCTTCATAGCGAGGGATTTGAGTACAGGGGCAGGGAGGTGTTACTACAGTTGTACAGGGCCTTGGTGAGGCCACACCTGGAGTATTGTGTACAGTTTTGGTCTCCTAACCTGAGGAAGGACATTCTTGCTATTGAGGGAGTGCAGCGAAGGTTCACCAGACTGATTCCCGGGATGGCGGGACTGACCTATCAAGAAAGACTGGATCAACTGGGCTTGTATTCACTGGAGTTCAGAAGATGAGAGGGGACCTCATAGAAACGTTTAAAATTCTGACGGGGTTAGACAGGTTAGATGCAGGAAGAATGTTCCCAATGTTGGGGAAGTCCAGAACCAGGGGACACAGTCTAAGGATAAGGGGTAAGCCATTTAGGACCGAGATGAGGAGGAATTTCTTCACCCAGAGAGTGGTGAACCTGTGGAATTCTCTACCACAGAAAGTTGTTGAGGCCAATTCACTAAATATATTCAAAAAGGAGTTAGATGGAGTCCTTACTACTAGGGGAATCAAGGGGTATGGTGAGAAAGCAGGAATGGGGTACTGAAGTTGCATGTTCAGCCATGAACTCATTGAATGGCGGTGCAGGCTAGAAGGACCGAATGGCCTACTCCTGCACCTATTTTCTATGTTTCTATGTTTCTATGTTCTCTCTAAGCTACGTGGCTGTGCAGTAATGAGAAAGCTCCCACTCAGGCCGCTCACCGACTTCTCCATAGAATTCTTTGAGGATATAACGAGCATGGTGGATAGAGGTGTACCGATGGATGTGGTTTATTTAGATTTCCAAAAGGCATTCGATAAGGTGCCACACAAAAGGTTACTGCAGAAGATAAAGATACGCGGAGTCAGAGGAAATGTATTAGCATGGATAGAGAATTGGCTGGCGAACAGAAAGCAGAGAGTCGGGATAAATGGGTCCTTTTCCGGTTGGAAATCAGTGGTTAGTGGTGTGCCACAGGGATCAGTGCTGGGACCACAACTGTTTACAATATACATAGATGATCTAGAGGAGGGGACAGAGTGTAGTGCAACAAAATTTGCAGATGACACTAAGATTAGTGGGAAAGCGGGTTGTGTAGAGGACTCAGAGAGGCTACAAGGAGATTTGGATAGGTTAAGCGAATGGGCTAAGGTTTGGCAGATGGAATACAATGTCGGAAAGTGTGAGGTCATCCACCTTGGGGAAAAAAACAGTAAAAGGGAATATTATTTGAATGGGGAGAAATTACAACATGCTGTGGTGCAGAGGGACCTGGGGGTCCTTGTGCATGAAATCCCAAAAGGTTAGTTTGCAGGTGCAGCAGGTAATCAGGAAGGCAAATGGAATGTTGGCCTTCATTGCGAGAGGGATGGAGTACAAAAGCAGGGAGGTGTTGCTGCAACTGTATAAGGTATTGGTAAGGCCGCACCTGGAATACTGCGTGCAGTTTTGGTCACCTTACTTAAGGAAGGATATACTAGCTTTGGAGGGGGTACAGAGACGATTCACTTGGCTGATTCGAGAAATGAGGGGGTTAACTTATGATGATAGATTGAGTAGACTGGGTCTTTACTCCTTGGAGTTCAGAAGGATGAGGGGTGATCTTATAGAAACATTTAAAATCATGAAAGGGATAGACAAGATAGAGGCAGAGAGGTTGTTTCCACTGGTAGGGGAGACTAGAACTAGGGGGCACAGCCTCAAAATACAGGGGAGCCAATTTAAAACCGAGTTGAGAAAGAATTTCTTCTCCCAGAGGGTTGTGAATCTGTGGAATTCTCTGCCCAAGGAAGCAGTTGAGGCTGGCTCATTGAATGTTTTCAAGTCAAAGATAGATAGATTTTTAAGCAATAAGGGAATTAAGGGTTACGGGGAGCGGGCGGGTAAGTGGAGCTGAGTCCACAACCAGATCAGCCATGATCTTATTGAATGGCGGAGCAGGCTTGAGGGGCTAGATGGCCTACTCCTGTTCCTAATTCTTATGTTCTTAAATGCCGCCCACGTGTGGAAATGTAAAGGGACCGCGCAGTTAAAGAAACGGGCCAGGCAGAAGAAAGCGCTGCTTACAGGGAACATTGGATATGAGCCAGTCTCATTGTATCGTTGCCTCGCTGGCACAATTCTGGTCCTGTGATGAGTCGCTTTGTTTACTTGGTGCTTCTCCTGACAATGCAGGTGTGGTTGGGAATGTGAGCCACTTTCTGATATAGTGTGTTAGTACCAAACTGCCTCATCTTCTGAGGTACTGAAAAATCTAAATGATCAATGAAACGCCCCTCAACTGTGGAAGTGAAATTCAGTGTCTGAGCACGACCTCCCTACCCACCCCCCCCCCCCCCCAAGACTTTTAAATAGGAGGCAGCACTGTTCCCAAGTTAATGGCATCATCCATCGAACAGCAACGACTTAAGCAATAAGTCCTAAACTTTTTCACATTTCAGGTGAGCTGGCAGCCGTGGACTCTGAAGCTGTTTATAGACACTTATTCACCAAGATCCCTTCTGAACTCTACCAGGACCCAATGGTAGCCTTTGAATTTGTCCAGTTCTGCAGAGGGAATAGAAAAACGCTGAGCGAGACTGTTGGTATTTTCCGTAAGAGCTTCCCAAACCTGTTGAAGGTGAGAATTGAATGTACACGAATAGTGAAATGGCTGGTATGTCCTGTAGCAGAAGCTAGTTGTAGCTCAGACTGCTACAGTTTACCTGTGCCGATGTTGAGATATTGTCCAGTACTGATGCACACCAACCTCTTGCTCTAATACACGAGGTGAATCTTTTCTTTCTCTGTGTATAATGCCTGTGCCTTTCTCGCCAGTTCCTAGCTTGGAACACAGCATCCTTGTTCCCCGAGTTCATTGAACTGCTGCCTGATCTGATCCGTCCAGACACCTCGATCGAGATACTCCATTCACTGCTTGACCTGCCCTGTCTCACTGCAGCACTCGAAGCCCAGCACAGGTACTGATTAGACTGTAGGTGACCCCTTGCCTATCATACTAAAATTATATGGAAAATGATTTGGACCCCAGGGTTTGATGGAAGGTCATTGCTCCACAGATGCTGCCTGACCTGCTGAGTGTTTCCAGCATTTTCTGTTTTTATTTCAGATTTTCCAGCATCCGCAGTGTTTTGCTTTTCTGCAGTCAGTATAACCCACGTCTTTATTGCTAAGGACATTCATAATTTTACTTCTCCCCTTCCTCTCCCCAACACCCAGATCATGCTGCGATATATTTCTGAAGTGCCAGAAGGCTTCTGTTGCCGCTGCTTCCCAAGTAGCAATCGCTGGTGTGTGAATCTCATCATCATAGACGGCCCCTCGAACGAGGATGACTTGTTTCCACATGAGTTCACAGATGTTTCGATGAAGGACCCAATGTTCCAGTCCTGAGCTCCAATTGAGGGGGTGGAAGATGCCTGTGCGTGGATTTTTTTAACGTGTGGTGACCGTTGCACATCAGCCACCACACGGGCTTGACAGAGCTAGGCCTTGGTCCAGTGGCAAGGGTTAACCAGGATGACTGGAGACCTGCTCTGTTGCACGGACCTAGTGCGCGCACATATCGCAGTGTGGGCTGGTCCGTGCTGCCCCTGGGCCCCTCGGCTCTTCTGGGCACCGTACCTTCATTTGCCACATCTCTGCCACGATCTCTCGCCGCTCCAACGCCACAAACCGTGGTCAGCTGTAACTCAGTTGTGAATCTAGACGATGAGCGCCGCCGGCAGGTTATCGCAGCTGAGCCCAACCTCCCCTCACCCAAAGTCCACGCACTCACTCTCCAGTAGTCGGAGTCAATGGGCAGGAATTTGCGGTGGGTAATAACGGCAAACTGACAGCATTCGCCGATATTGCCCCTTTGAAACTGACCGCAACTTCAGGATGTAGCGCATGCACATCCTAATGTGGAAATCCTGAAGTTGGGGTCAGTCATTCAATGCTCCGACACGGGCTGTGCCGTGCCCCCACCTCCCCTCCCCTCCCCTCCCCCCACCCCCCCGCCACCCAAAGCCGGTAATCAGTGAAACTGACAAGAACTTGAGTATTTCCACAGCAATATCACTGTTAAATTTCCCATTAAATGTTAAGCTTTATTGGAATTGGTGTAACTGAGGTTTTAACAGCATTATGTTAAACAGTTGAATACTTGTTGATGGATTAACTCATTTTCTGTACCTTAGATCCAAATGAACGAGTTAATTCCCTTTGAAAATGAGCGTGAAGTCTTGGAAGTAGAGAGTTAAAATGATTAATTTTAGGGAAAATTAACTTATGTTTTAACTGTACTGTAAATACTTGTGTTTTGTTAACCTGGCAGTGGACTGGTACCTAATTACAATTCCCATGCATATTCATTGTGAGCCTAAATGTATCACACAGCTTCATAAAGAACTAATTATGAATTCTGTGCTCACAATGGGTGCCAGAATGCTCTCTGCTGATTCTGTGACAGTTATGTCCGAGTTCCTGTGTGTAGCGTCATTAGCCGTGTGTTAAAACGTTCAGCCTTATTTGAACTTTGTTTTGAAATCTTTAGATCGCTGTCCTCTCTCGTGAGCGAGAAGGTGTTGACAGATCAGAGCAGAAAGACCCTGAACTCTGCAGAAGCATTCCAGCACCCATACTACAGGAGCATGTTTCTGTACATCCTCCGGATAGAGGCAGGAGCGGGGGACACTATTGACAGGTACACAGACCATAGATTTAGTTTGTGGGCTATAATTGAGGAGTACACTGACTCTCATCCACTGAGGTTTGGGTTCCGATGCAGGACTAAGTGGTATGAGATTTTCAGCTTTTGCCAATGGATGTCTGGCTATCATTTTTATCTTTGGCACGTGAGATCACTATTCCGTGTATAATGGTGAAATACTAAATATAATAAAAATACTAGGTGCTGATAGTGCAGAAAACATGAATTATTAAAACAATTGTGTGTATTCTTGCAATACTGTCCTGCGTCTGCGCACATTCTGAGGCTGAACTCCAGAATATAGTTGATATATTCACTGAGGCGTATGAAAGCATGGGCCTTACGTGAAACATCCGTAAGACAAAGGTCCTCCACCAGCCTGTCCCTGCCGCACAGTACTGCCCCCCCAGTCATCAAGATCCATGGTGCGGCCCTCGACAACATGGACCATTTCCCATATCTCTTATCAACAAAAGCAGACAATGATGCGGAGATTCAACACTGTCTCCAGTGCGCCAGTGCTGCCTTCGGCCGCCTGAGAAAAAGAGTGTTCAAAGACCAGGCTCTCAAATCTACCATCAAGCTCATGGTCTACAGGGCTGTAGTAATACCCGCCCTCCTGTATGGCTCAGAGACATGGACCATGTACAGTAGACACCGCAAGTCGCTGGAGAAATACCACCAACGATGTCTAGCAAGATCCTACAAATCCCCTGGGAGGACAGGCGCACCAACATCAATGTCCTCGTCCAGGCTAAGATCCCCAGCATTGAAGCACTGACCACACTCGATCAGCTTCGCTGGGCAGGCCACATAATTCGCGTGCCAGACACGAGACTCCTAAAGCAAGTGCTATATGCGGAGCTCCTTCACGGCAAACGAGCCAAAGATGGGCAGCGGCAACATTACAAAGACACCCTCAAAGCCTCCCTGATAAAGTGCGACATCACCACTAACACCTGGGAGTCCCTGGCCAAAGACTGCCCTTAATAGAGAAAGTGCATCCGGGAGGGCGCTGAATACCTTGAGTCTCAACGACGAGAGTGTGAAGAGGTCAAGCACATGCACCAGAAGGAACATGCGACAAACCAGACCCACCCACCTCTTCCCTCGGCAACCTTCTGTCCCACCTGTGACAGAGTCTGTGGCTCTCGTGTTGGACTGTTCAGCCACCAAAGAACTCACTTCAGGAGTGGAAGCAAGTCTTCCTCGATTCCGAGGGACTGCCTATGATGATGATGTCCTGGATAATATTTATCCCTCAAGCAACATGAATAAAACAGATTATCTGGTCATTATCACATTGCTGTTTGTGGGAGCTTGCTGTGCGCAAATTCGCTGCTGTGTTTCCCACATTACAACAGTGACTACACTCCAAAAGTACTTCATTGGCTGTAAAGCGCTTTGAGACATCCTGAGGTTGTGAAAGATGCTATATAACTACAAATTGTTTCTTTAAGACAGATTTTCTTTTATCTTCCTGAGCTGTCTGCAGGATGGTTCCTCAATCTCTCCCCCACCTCCATCCAAAGCAGGCAAGATCTATGGGGAGAAAGAGAGACACCTGGAGAGCAATTCAACCTGTGTGTGTTCCAGTGATTTGCTTAAGAATGACATTGAGAGGAGATGTGTGAACAGGATGTCAGGTGGGGGAGTGCGGGGGGGGAATCTATCAGATATGTAATGATCGAAGAGAATGAACATTTCTGAAGCATGCGGTGGATAGCTATTTACCACATTACAATAAATGAGGCAAATGTGGATTGCATTTTTCCCCCTGCACTGATTGAGATTGCAATTCCTTTCACAGATTAAGCCTGCTTCACGAGGTGCTGTTGGACATGGCTCAGCGGCCGAGGGTTGTACAGTGTGCTCAGACTGTCCCCATTCTGTTGCAGGTTTTCTTCAATGTTGTCACCCAGGTAACAGAACATCATTGTAACAGGTTTAATCCCTTACTTGGGTTATTTGTCAATGTCAGCCTGCTTCGCTGATTGCTATTGAGAAAGCAATTTGTACAATTCAGTGCAAGTGCTAAAGGCAATACCACTGCAGTCAAAGTAACCTTGCGCTAACTTTGGATTAATCACTTTGGACTACCCCACCATCTTTTGCAGCACGTTGCGAATGGCCTGTGGATCGGCTAGACTCTAAATTATCTTGTATTGTCAGTCACTGAGACAGTTGAGACTTCTCACTTCTAGTGATTCAGTGGCGGTTCAAAAGTATAAAAAAAAATGTAAACTGAAAACATGTTCTCTATTACCCTACGAATGATAGTGTAGTGGTTATGTTACTGGACTAGTAATTCAGATGCCTAGACTAATAAACACAAGTTCCAATCCCACAAAACCGTTTGAGAATTTGAATTTGATCTTTTTTAAAATCTGTTTGCAAAGTAAAAGTTCAGTTTAGAAATAAAGGTCTCACTTTTCCCCAAAGCTTTTTTTTGACGTACTTGAAGAGTGACACCTTTTTTTGGGGGGCCAAGTACAGCAAAAAAAAAAAATTCTAAGTTTCCCCGTTGGATTTCTTCATTTTGGTGCAGTCTAACCTGTCCTTTAGTTTTGGGGGTGGAGCCTTGTTCTGCGCCAAAAAGATCAGGTTGCCATGGAAACCAGGGACACAATGCGGGCTGAGGCTGGAAAGTGAAACATACAGCCAGCTCCCAACCTGCACCAGTACCTTAAACATTGCAGCAACTTCACAAACACATTAAAATACATTGCAGCAACTTACCTGCATTAAATTATTAAAGTCCCCCCCCCCGCCCCCGATGCTGGTGCCAATCCCTGCTCTTATCCCAGGCCAAACAGCTCCCGGTCCGCTCCCCCGCCCCTATCGCAGGCCAGGAGTGGCCTCCTCCCTCCTGGTCCCCGCACCTAACTATACCCGAAAGGCTCCACCCCCGCCGCTCTCCACCCCCCCCCTCTCTTACCACTCCTCCTCTCCTGCTGCTGCTGTCCGGTCATCTGCTACACTTACCTGCACCGATTTCCTTAACTCTCCAGAAGGTTTTTCTGCAGAGGCCACATACGCTGGCCTAAGAAGAACTGAAGTAACTCTCAGCTGGCCAAACTTCCTTAAATGGCCAGAATTGGCGCAGGTGGCAGGTTATGCCCCCTTTGGCTGAAAAAAAACATACCTAAAAAAATTGTAACTAACTGAGTTACGTTGGTGTAAATTGATCGGGGAAGCTGTTTTTTTTTTGAACTGAGGCCAAAAAAAGCGGCCTGCTCCAAAATAACACCGCAAATCCCTGGGGAAAATTGAGCCCATTAACTAGTGTTAGTGAAAGTGACCAAATTTGGCCCTCCGTTTTTTTTTGCTGCACTTATGTGAGGAGCGGCGCCTTTCTACTCTCAAAACGGCGCCAAAAAGATATCGCCGTATTCTCCCCGCTCTGTCGACTGTCCTTGTGCTTGGCACAGCGTGGCAATTACAGGGGGGGTGGAGCTAGGACCCTGCGCTCAAAAGAGTGCCGGCAGCTCAACGCATGCGCACTGGAGGTGTCGCGCATGCGCAGTAGCTCCTCTGCAGCGTGGGACCCGATGCCGGGCAGTCATTGTGGCTGGATAGAAGGGGGGTGCTGGTAAGCCGAGCACCTTCCTTCAGAAGCCAGCTTGGCCAGCCAGTTAAAAGTGGAGTAGCAAGCAGCCAGCCAGCGGGTGGAAAACTTCGATCGGCCATTTCTTGCTGTCTGGTGCGGCCGCGGCTGGAATGGGCTTGCCGGTGCGTTCTCCTGCCGGTGCGTTCTCCGGCCCCTAGCCCTGGTCGAAAGGCTTGCGTTCTCCTGCCGGTGAGTTCTCTTGCCCCTATCCCCGGCTGAGTGGCCTCTCGCACCAGCCGGCTCGCTGACTTCCTGGGCCAAGTTATGAAGGTAAGACTTAAGTTTTATTTTTTATTGATGGATTTTATGCTTCTTGAATGTTGTTGTGAAGGTATTTAGTGCTTTGCAAGGTCCTCTCTGCTTCCCTCCCCCCCCCCCCCCCCAATCTCTGGCTACCTGCGCTGATTTCTTAACTCTCCGCAAGGGTTTTCTGTGCGGCCACAAGTGGCCACAAACGCTGACCTAAGTTAGTTTGGAGCAATTATTAGCTGGCCAAACTGGCTTAAATGGCCAAAACAGGCGTAGGTGGCTGGTAGCGCCCCCTTTTTTTGAAAAAAAAATTAAACTTTAAAAAAATCCTAACTAACTCACTTACACTGGCGCAAATTAAATGTACAGAATGGGGATTTTTAAGATACTCCAGAAAAATCAAGTTGCTCCCAAAAAAACGGAGCAACTTCTGGGCAAATTTGGGCCCCATGAAACTGTCAGATTGTTGCGAAAATCTAGAGGTTCACTAATGTCCTTCAGGGAAAGAAACCTTGTGCCCTTACCCGGTCTGGCCCATATGTATTCCAGTCCCCCCCCCAACGTGATTGATTCGTAACTGCCCTCTGAATTGGCTTGGCGAGCCTCTCAGTTGCATCAGACAGCTTCATAAGGCTCACCACCACCTTGTCAGGGCAACTAGGGATGGGCCGGAAATGCTGGCCTTGCCAGTGATGTCCACGTCCTGAGAATGAATTTTAAAACCTGGCTGCCCTCTATATTGATACTGAATCATTAGTTGCTTGTTCTTGCCCCGAACCTACACGTCTTCTGTTCTTCTCATTGCTAATTAAAAATCACCTCTTTAACATAAATCAGAATTGTAGGGTTACAGTATTTGATGCAAGAAATGTGCACTCGCTGACAAAGAGAAATGAGACTTAGGAACTGCAGTGGATCGTAGAGGTTTCAATTATAGTAGATTTTCCCCAGGTAGAAGAAAAGATGCTAAAAAAAATAGGCTGTATATTCAGCTTCACTTTGGTTCAAAGCTCCAGGGCTTAATGTACTGACGTACACAGGCAGGATAGCAGTGAGCTAGCCTCCTTTTTTTGGGGGATCTTAAAATTATAATCCGAAGCACGGCCTCCTCTCCTACTTGTTTTATACTGATACTGTGACCAAACCTGGGCTCAGCATTTGTGTTTTCTTGCCCCTATTTCATATAACCTCCTCTCTACCTGCCAGCCTTGGTATAATCTGCAGGGCAGCTGCATTAACCAGAAGGCACCAAAAGTAGATTGGTCATCGCATAAGCAACAGGAGCAGGAGTAGGCCATTTGGCCCCTCGAGCCTGCTCCGTCATTCAATAAGATCATGGCTGATCTTATCCTCCCATCCTCTTGTCGCTCATTTGCTGTTAACATTATTTGCTGGGCTGCTTCTGATACCAGGGAGGTGACTTTCTAATCACAATAATTAGCATACGTTAGCAGACGTTTTAGTCCCTTGTAGAATTAACTTAAGTTGACTGCAGAACATAGTAGGTAACATCATACTGAATTTCACCAGGCAGCTCATGTACCACTAATTTATTAATGATATCCCGTGATCCAGGAGATAGTCGCTTAAAATCAACTGTGATTTAAAGCCAGAATCAAATAGCATTTTTGCCATCAGAGTTTCACCCATTTACTCTGTTCTCTGGTAAATGTGTGTCATATGATTGGTTTTGGAATATTTCACATTTTCCCCTTGGCTTCAGTTTGCAGATGGGCCACTGATTAACCAGCTATTTCTGGTTATCCTGGAGCGCAGCAGTCTCCTGTATGACGTCCCTGACTTCAAGGCAGAAGTTCAACGGTGAGCATAAAATAACCTTTGTTAGGCACAGGCCTGTATATCGGTTGGAATAGAATGATTACTGGATGGAATAATTCTCCATCAGTCTGTGCTGCTCTCTCTCTCACTTAGAGTGAATCTTCATGCACAGGTGAAATTTTAAGAGATGTAAAGCTGAAAATCACCACCGGTTGAATATACAGATATAATAGAAAATCATCTAGAAACTGAAAATATAATAAGGAATAGTCGGCACCAATGTTCCCTTTCATTTTCTTTGGGTGCGCGGCCCATTCAAAATACCGTGCCTGCGTGTTTTTCCCTATTTAAAAGCCAGTGAGCCAGCAGCGCGGGAGCGCTAACGGGAACAGCACGGATTTCATAAGGGAAGGCCATGCTTGTCCAACCTTACTGAATTTGAGGAATTAAGTGAAAGGCTAGACAAGGGCACTGCAGTAGACGTAATGGCAAGAAATTCCTCTCCAGGTCTTCCTGAGGGCAATTGCCTCCCGACCGGAGAACTTTTACGAAAGTATCTGGTGGTTTAGGAGGCACCCTGGATTCCGTTGGGAAGGCCTTCTCTTCCTGCGCTGCTAAGCGCGCTCCTGTCTGGAGGCTTCCCACGCATTGTGCGCTGAAAACCGGCTTTTCCGATGCCTTCCCGGGTCCGTAGAAACTCCATATGGACCCGGGACGTCGGAATTTCTGGGCCAATATATTTTGAGTTTCAAAAGGCCTTCGATAGTAGACTCATGACTAAGGCGAGAACATGTGGAGTCAGAGGACAAGTAGCAGAATGGATAGCAAGCTGGGTACAAAACAAGAGAGTAAAGATTAAATGTGGTTACTCAGACTAGCAAAGGTGGGAAATGGTGTTCCACAAGGATTGGTACTGGGACTACTGTTGTTCACCATTTATAAAAGTGATTTGAACTTGGGAATTGAAAGTACAATTCCAAAATTTCTGGACGACATCAATTTGGGGGCTAAACAGGAGGTTTGTGACAAAATACAGGAAGACATTAATAAACTTGCAGAACGGGCATGTAATTAACTTCAATATAGATGAGTGTGAGGTGGTACATTTTGGCAGAAAGAATACGGAGGCCAATTACTTCTTGGAAAATGGGGTAGAGGAACAGAGGGATCTGGGGGGTACAGATACACAAATCACAAAGCAGTGACGCAGGTTAATAAGGCCATAAAAAGGCAAACAAAGCACTGGGGTTCATTTCTAGTTAGATAGAATTGAAATGCGGAGAAATTATGTTGAACTCATATAGAACCTAGGATAGACCGCACTTGGAGCACTGTGAACAGTTCTGGTCTTCATGCCATAAAAATGATACAGAGGCACTGGCGAAGGTGCAACAAAGATTTACTCGGGTGATATCTATCAGGCACGATTGGACAGGCTGGGGCACCCCTCTCTAGATAAGAGAGGGGTGACCTGATTGAGGTCTTTAAGATTATGAAAGGATTTGATAGGTAGACTTAGAAAAGATGTTGTCACTTGTAGTGAGACCAGAACGAAGGGCCATCAATATAAGATGGCCACTAATAAATCCAATGGGGAATTCAGGAGAAACTTCTTTACCCAGAGCGTGGTTAGAACGTGGAACTCGCTGCCACAGGGAGTGATTGAGGCAGTCAGCATAGATGCATTTAAGGGGAAGCTGGATAAACACATGAGGGGATAAAGGACTAGAAGGATACGTTGATGGGGTTAGATGAAGATGGGTAGGAAGAGGTTCATAAACATCGGCATAAACCTGTTTGGCTGAATGGCCTGTTTCTGTGCTGTACATTCTGTGTGTCCTGGCCAATATTTATCCCTCTGTCAACGTAACAAAATCAGGTTATCTGCTCGTTATCACATTGCTGTGTGTGGGAGCTTGCTGTGCTCAAATTGGCTGCCGCGTTTCCCACATTCCAACAGTGACTACACTCCAAAAGTACTTTATTGGTTGTAAAGCGCTTTGAGATGTTAGGTGGTTGTGAAAGGTGCTATATAAATGCAAGTCTTTCTTTTCTATGTATTATCTCTATGTCTGTCTGTGCAGACACTAATCTTGAGGAGGGTGTGTAAAGTTCCTGGCCACAAACTTTATTTCCTGTTGTAAAAATTTGTGGTCATGCTTTTAAGTCGACATTTACCATTGTTAGTGTCAGCTGTGTCTCAGTGGGCAGCACTCTTGCCTCTGAGTCAGAAGGCCGAGGGTTCAAGTCCCACTCCAGGGACTTGAGCACAAAAATCTAGGCTGAAACTCCCGTGCAGTGCTGAGGGAATGCTGCACTGTCGGAGGGGCCGTCTTTCAGATGAGACATTAAACCGTCTGCGCTCTCAGGTAGACGTAAAAGATCCCATGGCACTATTTCAAAGAAGAGCAGGGGAGTTATCCCTGGTGTCCTGGTCAGTATTTATCCCTCAATCAACATAACTAAAACAGATTATCTGGTCATTATCACATTGCTATTTGTGGGAGCTTGCTGTGCATAAATTGGCTGCCGCGTTTCCTACATTAGAACAGTGACTACACTTAAAAGTACTTCATTGGCTTTAAAGCACTTTAGGACATCCTTAGATCGTGAAAGGGGATATAAAAATGCAAGTCTTTTTTATTGTAAATCCCTATGTCAATGTTTCTGCGTCAATTTTCAGACCTTAACCTGCACCCACTTTCCAGCAAGAGCCTCTGGATAGTGATCAAGAGCAGGAATCCTGGTAATTGGTTTTCCTCCTTAGCTCAGGTCACCTGGAAGCCATCATCATAGGCAGTCCCTCGGAATCGAAGAAGACTTGCTTCCACTCTAAAAATGAGTTCTTAGGTGGCTGAACAGTCCAATACGAGAACCACAATACCTGTCACAGGTGGGACAGACAGTCGAGGGAAAGGGTGGGTGGGACTGGTTTGCCGCTCACTCTTTCCACTGCCTGCGCTTGTTTTCTACATGCTCTCGGCGATGAGACTCGAGGTGCTCAGCACCCTCCCGGATGCACTTACTCCACTTAGGGCGGTCTTTGGCCAGAGACTCCCAAATATCGGTGGGGATGTTGCATTTTATCAAGGAGGCTTTGAGGGTGTCCTTGTAACGTTACCTCTGCCCACCTTTGGCTCGTTTGCCGTGAAGGAGTTCTGAGTAGAGCGCTTGCTTTGGGAGTCTTGTGTCAGGCATGTGAACAATGTGGCCTGCCCAGCGGAGCTGATCGAGTGTGGTCAGTGCTTCAATGCTGGGGATGTTGGCCCAGTCGAGGATGCTAACGGTGCATCTGTCCTCCCAGGGGATTTGCATCTACAAGCCATGATGATAATTAGCTAACGGGGGATCAAACTTAGTACCTTCTGATCTGTATAACTCCGTACCGCTCTGGGTGGTGCCTTAGTCCAATGACTAAATTATTGCATAGTGGTGCTTCTTGAACCTAAGCATTTCCAGTTGTTGCCAGTGGTGATGGAGAGGTCACGAATTGCGGGTGTGTCTCATTTGTGTAAGTCAACCACCTGTCATTATACCAGTGACAGGCAGGTAATCGTGGCTTTGAGCAGATCCTAGAAACAAAGGAATATGAATGCTGATTGGAAATAATATTTCGGGCTGAATCTTTCCTGTCCAGAATATAATGCTATGTACAACTGGTACAGAAGATTCCGTCATTTGTGTTATTACTTGTAATTTGATAACGGATCCAAAGTCATTATTTTACAAATGTTAGATACACAGTGAAACGGGTTCGCGCAGAGTCACGATGAACTGCGGATGGTGTACTGGTACAGGGGCAATGTCAACACCCAATCACCAATCTTCATGGTGCCACATTAGTAAATGTGCACAGGGTGGGCAGTAACAGTACTGAGTTATACAGATCAGAAGGTGCCAAGTATTAGTGTGATCTCACTGTACTTATTCTTCTTCTTTCATATGGGAGCGGCAAATCAAATCAAATGTCAATATCTAAGTCAGATATCCAGGCCAAAGCTTCCAGTGGATATCTTGTAGGCTGCCTGCGAGTTTCCTCTGAGGGCAGTGCTCAGTGATGTGCTCCAGGGTCAGATTAGGAGCTCCACAGTCGCATGATGGGGATGCGTTAATCTTCTATCTCCTCCTTCTTCTTAGGTGGTCCCTCGAATCGAGGATGACTTGCTTCCACGCCAAAAAGGGATGAGTTCAATGAGTTCACAGGTGTTTCAATGAAGGACCTAATATTCCAGGTCCCGAACTGCATATTGAAGGGTGGAAGATGCCTGTGCGCGGATTTTTTTAACGTGTGGTGGTCGTTGCACACCAGCCACTACACGGGCTTGACAGAGCTAGGTCTTGGTCCAGTGGCAAGGGTTAACCAAGAGGACTGGAGACCAGCTTTGCTGCACGGACCTAGTGCACACACATATCGCAGTGTGGGCTGGCCCGTGCTGTCCCTGGGCTCTCGCCTCTTCTGGGCCCCGAACTCACCCCTCTCCTGGGCCCCGATCACATCCCTCTACAATCTCTCGCTGCTCCTTCGCCCTGACCTCGCCGCTCCTGCTGTACCTGCCTACGCTCCAATCACCAAACTGGGTTATGGTGACGTCCAATTCAGTCACCCTCTTCATAGCCGTCACCCTCCCGGTCGGGCTCGCGCTGTACCTTTGCTGCTTCAGGGCCGCCGCACGCCACTCCTTTGGTCTCTCGCAGGTCGGGGCCGCCTACGGGGAGGCGTGATCGGCAGAGAGGGGGTAGGGAAAACCAACTATCTATCATAGATGAAAGTCTTCCATCTATGGAAAAGATGGCAGCATCTACCATGACCAGTTCTGAGGATGTTGATGGTTGTTCACTGTTTGCGAGGAAGGTTTGATCCTTCAGGTTGAACTGTAGGGTCCTCTATAAGGAATCCATTGCATATGTCGCAGTTCTTCCAAGCATTTCGCCATCAATCAGCAAGGCCGAAGGACGTCGGTGACAGTCCAAAATGGCCCTCTAGATTTGAGACTGGTTGGTGGTAGGTTGTTCAAGTCGGCCTGGATCGGCATGACTTTGCTAATTGTATTCTCTGGAGACTGCATATTCGTGGCGTAGGTGTGGTGATGCGATGATACGGGCAGCCAAGGTGTTGGTGTCGATAAAAGTGTTGCTGTACTAGTATCTTGGCAAAAACTCTGGTGCAAAGTTAAAACTCATTAAGTTGGATGCCTAGATTCAGTTTAGATAAATGTTTCACTGTCCATTATGATTGATTACTACCTGTACAGGTGTGCCTTGCACATTGCTTATTTCTCTCTCTCTCCACAGGGTGTTCAGCTCCCAGATGATGGTGTTATGCAAACTGTACCCACCTCTCATAGTAGAACAGTCGAAAGAGTTGCTGGAATTCTGTGGAACCGTTAGCAACATCAACCATAAGGAGAACTTCTTCACTCATGTGGTAAGGAATTCCAGAGGGCGACCTCGCTCAGTGACCTGTTCCAGGCCAGAGCTTGTCCCAGAGTAAAACTGAAGCGGGTTAGACGTGCAATGCCTGTATGTTGCCAGTAACTCGTGCTCCTCCTAATCACTCAGCACGTTTATCCAGTGAGTAAGTGAGCTATACAGACAGGAAGCTCCTATGTTTAGACTCTGGTCTGCGCTGAGTTAACTGAGCTCAACACAGGTGCTACACATGGCTTCTGAGCCACTGGGTTGTGGAGGGGAAAATTTACTACCGTTCCCACTCTTGATTGCTGTCCAGAAATTCATGCAGATAATAACTTTTATTTATATAGCGCCTTTAACATAATAAAATGTCCCAAGGCGGAACAACAGTGTTACAGACAAACAGATAAATTTGACACTGAGCCACAGAAGAAATTAAGACAGATGATCAAAAGCTTGTTTAAAGGGGTAGGTTTTAACGAGCATCTTAAAGGAGGAAAGAGAGGTGGAGAGGTTTAGGGAGGGCGTTCCAGAGCTTAGGGCCCAAGCAGCTGAAGGCACGGCCACCAATGGTTGAGCAGTTATAATGAGGGATGTTCAAGAGGCCAGAATTTGAGGAGCGCAGACATGTACAGGAGAAGTGAATATTGCAGGCCGGGATATAGGGGTGAGGTCGCGGAGGAATATTGCGATGCTATTTTCCAATGTGTTTTTTGCAGCTTATAATTAGATTGTCCCCGTCCTAGGAACTGGGTAGTGCTGTACTATTGTACCAACTCTGGATCCAAATCTATTTGGGACTAATGGAGTTAAAGGAAAAGGAAAGAACTTGCATTTATATAGCGCCTTTCACTACCTCAGGACGTCCCAAAGCGCTTAACAGCCAATTAAGTACTTTTGAAATGTAGTTACTGTTGTAATGTAGGAAATACGGCAGCCGATTTGCGCACAGCAAGGTCCCACAAACATCAATGTGTTAATGACCAGGTAATGTGTTTTTTTAGAGTTCTGACGCAGGGTCATCGACCTGAAACGTTAACTCTGTTTCTCTCTCAACAGATGCTGCCTGACCTGCTGAGTATTTCCAGCATTTTCTGTTTTTATTTCAGATTTCCAGCATCTGCAGTATTTTGCTTTTGTATTAGTGTTTTTTAGTGATATTGGTTGAGGGAGATCTTCCCTGCTCTTATTCGAAATAGTGCCATGGGATCTTTTACGTCCATTTGAGAGAGCAGATGGAGCCTCGGTTTAACGTCTCACCCGAAAGACGCCGCCTCCGACAGTGCAGCGCTCCCTCAGCACTGCACTGGAGGGTCAGCTCAGATTTTTGTGCTCAAGTCACTGGAGTAGGACTTGAACCCCCAACCTTCTGACTTGGAGGCGAGGGTGCTACAAATAGCCACATGACCTCAGGACTTTCCAAAACGCTCCACAGCCAATTAAGTTACAGTACTTTGAAGTGTAGTCACTTGTAATGTGATAGCAGTTGTCATTGCTTGATATAAAAATAACTTTGAAAATAAATACAAAGTTTTAAATGACAAGGTAAGATTGTAGTTTTGTTGGGAAACTCCTGCTTCAGCCATAATGTGAATGTGTAGCTGTGTACAAACCTCCCTCTCCAGACCAGCTGCTCCACCTATCCTGATCACGAGAAATATGGCCCCAAAATGATCAATGAACAATTCTTTTAAAATATGAGAGGGACTTAATAAAAGGTGAGCTCAGTGAAATCTCCAGTCAGGCCAGTAATGGGCCAATGTAAAATAAGAACCGAGAATGCTGGAAACACTCAGCAGGTCAAGCAGCATCTGTGGAGAGAGAAACCGAGCTAACGTTTCCGGCCGATGACCTTTTGTCAGTTACGGACTGCTGCTTTGGTATCGAGTGTGTAAACTGAGCGAGAGTTTTGTGCTTTCAGGTTTGGGCAATCGGGGAGTACATGTCCTTGTCTTATGACAGGCGCTGCACAGTGGAACAAATCACCAAGTTCTTCGAAACTCTGGAAGCGCTGCTCTTTGAGATCACCCAGCTGCGAGCCTCCTCCAGCGTCCCCAAGTACTCGCCGCGGGTCATCACTGTGCTCATGACCACACTGGCAAAATTAGCATCTCGGAGCCAGGACCTGATTCCAAGGTACTCAGTCTATTTCAGTAATAGATCAGAAAGGATGGTGGGGAGGGGTTACCATACAACTATTGAGAATTCATTCATAGGCACAGTTCAACTATTTTCAAAATTATACAGAATTTTGATAGAGTAAATAAGGAAAAACTGTTTCCACTGGCAGGCAGGTCAGTAACTAGAGGACACAGATTTAAGGTAATTGGCAAAAGAACTAGAGGCGAGATGAGATTTTTTTTACGCAGCGAGTTGTTATGATCTGGAACGCACTGCCTGAAAGGGTAGTGGAAGCAGACTCGATAGTATCTATCAAAAGGGAATCCGATAAATACTTGAAGGGGAGAAAGTTCAGGGCTATGGGGAAAGAGCAGGGGAGTGGGACTAATTGGATCGCTCTTTCAAAGAGCACGATGGGCCGAATGACGACCTGTGCTATATCATTCTATGATTCTAACTAGCAGGATGAGTCCGAGGGTGGTCAGCACATCCCATTCTCATTCTCTAGATGGCAACCAGGCACGGAGCACAATTAACACATTTTAGTGAAGAAACGTTATAGGTGGAAGGCAGATTATCATTTCCTAATATCCCCATCCGTGATCCTGTTTTTCTCAGTCCATGCTATCCTGCCTCTAAATATTGGTCTGGCCCAGCTGTGATCCTGGAATGATGCCCACTCGGATTTATTTATTTTTCCCATGCTTCATCTCCGCATCCTTTGTCGGGCAGAAGTCTGGATTTCATTTGTTGCTTCTCCACAGCAGCTGAGATCAGGAACCGGTGATGTGGAGAACTGAAGGTGTGCCCCTTGAATCTGCACTCCTGCTCCTGTAGTGCTTATACACTCACTGCTATTTTACCACCTCAAATCATTAATAACAATTAACGGGCGTTGTTGTTTGTATTTTCCCCTCTCTGATCAGAACAATAAGATACTAAGAGTGATCGTAAAAAAGTTACGGATCTCTGACAGCTTTTGGAAGGTGTATGGGTTAAAATAAAGGCCTTTTGTACTCATTGTCCTTTCAGTACCAAACCTCTGCTTTCAATTTTCAGCTTTAACAACAACCAGATATCTCCAGTGGAGTCCATAAACTGCATTCTGGGTCTTCCTTTAGATTTGTTAATGCAAACATATCCACTTCATCCCTTTTGTACCCTGAACATGTGTCATTGTAACCTATAGCTCCTGAGTGCCCGTACATGATATCTACAGTAATCAGCCTCCACATTGTGTGTGGCGCTCATTTTGATTAATCGCCGCCCCAAATCAAGGGATATGGGGATAGTGCAGGAAAGTGGAGTTGAGGTAGAAGATCAGCCATGATCTCATTGAATGGTGGAGCAGGCTCGAGGGGCCGAATGGCCTACCCTACTCCTGTTCCTAATTCTTATGTTATTATGTTCTTACAATTCCGTCTCACAGAAACAAAAAGCAGGAATGTGAATTCAATAAATAACCTTGTGATAACATGTATTGAAGAGAAGCTTGATCCCTGATGATATCATTTCAGTTCTGGATAATGTGCCATGTGGTTTATGGGTTTCTCTCCCAAATCTTTACTCAGCGATTGCTCTTTGCATCTGTTTGTATCTAAACTCCAGTTATCCAGTTTAAAAAGTCTTTTTTTTAAAGAGAGAGAGATGGTTTGTGGAGAATTTGTGATGAAACCTTCATTTATTTGTCAGTAAGTCTATGCAGAATAAGCGAAACTGCTGAAAAAATAAAGCCTCTTGCCTGACATCGAGCGCTCTTTCTCTTCAGGGTCTCTCTGTTCCTGTCCAAGATGAGGCCATTTGTTCGGAGTGCTTTGATTTCCTCCCTGTACAGCGAGGATGATATTCAGGAAATCCTGGCCCGTGCCAACGAGCTCAACAACCTGCTGAAAGCTCCAAATGTAGCCCAGCTCATACTGGGACCCTCTGCGGACATTGCCAACCCAAGGTGGTACAAAGATACCAACGTTTCACTACCACTCACCATGAGAACTGTCAGCAAAGTGCTGCAGCGAGAGCAAGCACCAGGATTCTCTGCATAGAATCTCCTTTGACCATAATGACTTGTGTGTGTGTGCGCGTCAGCCTTCCAAAAAAGAGATGTGTTTAAAAAGGTCGTTACTTTATGAAGCCTAATAAAAATGGATGCCAGATGTCAAATGGATCAATAGGTGTTCAATGTCGAAGAGTCCGTTACCATTTGACCTGTGTAACACAAGCCTAAGGAAAGTCATTGGTGTCAGCTCATCAAATGAGTCATGTTTTTAGGCAGAAGGGCTATAAAATGGCTTCCTCCCCACTGTACCCACAAACGTCCATTGTAGCTATACCTTCCAGTGCTATAAATGTTAAATTCAGAATTTTGTCCAGATATTCGCAATACAGAGAAAATAACTATTATCAGAACATTCATGCTGCAAGATTTTTTTCCCTTATTCTTAGAACTTTGGTACAGCAATGGAGGTTATTTTTAAACTTATTAAACCCAGTGCTTAATTCCTAAAGCATTACGAAATTCTCTGCAGCAGAATTCCTGTTGTATTTGAACAGCCCTGAAGAAGCAAATGTGCAGATGTTCTTTCCAGAAGCTCTCTGTTGGTGTTTCAAATCTTGTTTAATGGAAAGGAAATCCTGTTTGACAAATCTTCTAGAATTTTTTGAGGATGTAACTAGTAGAGTGGACAAGGGAGAACCAGTGGATGTGGTGTATTTGGACTTTCAAAAGGCTTTTGACAAGGTCCTACACAAGAGATTGGTGTGCAAAATTAAAGCACATGATATTGGGGGTAATGTATTGACTTGGATAGAGAACTGGTTAGCAGACAGGAAGCAGAAAGTACCAATGACGGGTCCTTCTCCGAATGGCCGGCAATGACTAGTGGGGTGCCGCAGTGCTCAGTGGTGGGACCCCAGCTATTTACAATATACATCAATGATTTAGATGAAGGAATTGAGTGTAATATCTCCAAGTTTTCAGATGACACTAAGCTGGTGGCGGTGTGAGCTGTGAGGAGGATGCTAAGAGGCTGCAGGGTGACTTGGACAGGTTAGGTGAGTGGGCAAATACATGGCAGATGCAATATAATGTGAATAAATGTGAGGTTATCCACTTTGGTGGCAAAAACGCGAAGACAGAATATTATCTGAATGGCGGCAGATTAGGAAAAGGGGAGGTGCAACGAGACCTGGGTGTCATGGCACATCAGTCATTGAAAATTGGCATGCAGGTACAGCAGGCGGTGAAGAAGGCAAATGGCATGTTGGCCTTCATAGCTAGGGGATTTGAGTATAGGAGCAGGGAGATCTTAATGCAGTTGTACAGGGCCTTGGTGAGGCCTCACCTGGAATATTGTGTTCAGTTTTAGTCTCCTAATCTGAGGAAGGACATTCCTGCTATTGAGGGAGTGCAGCAAAGGTTCACCAGACTGATTCCTGGGATGGCAAGACTGGATCAACTGGGCCTATATTCACTGGAGTTTAGAAGAATGAGAGAGGATCTCATAGAAACATATAAAATTGTGACGGGACTGGACGGTTAGATGCAGGAAGAATGTTCCCGATGTTGGGGAAGTCCAGAACCAGGGGTCACAGTCTAAGGATAAGGGGTAAGCCATTTAGGACTGAGATGAGGAGAAACTTCTTCACTCAGAGAGTTGTTAACCTGTGGAATTCTCTACTGCAAAGAGTTGTTGATGCCAGTTCGTTAGATACATTCAAGAGGGAGTTAGATATGGCCCTTATGGCTAAAGAAATCAAGGGGTATGGAGAGAAAGCAGGAAAGGAGTATTAAGGTGAATGATCAGCCATGATCTTATTGAATGGTGGTGCAGTCTTGAAGGGCCGAATTGCCTGTTCCTGCACCTATTTTCTATGTTTCTGTTTCTATTACATTGGTCCCAGAAATTGTCTTTTGCTTTTATTGATGTCTGAGAACAGCCCCTAATCCTGGAGCGCTGTGGAGGTGAAGGGCAGTCATTCAGATATTTGGCAGGTTTACTGTTCTGTTGACCTTGCTTTCCATTTGGTCTGGTTCACAGTTTTAATTTTTTGTGTGTTGGGATCATAATTGGTGAATTTAAGAAAAACACAAATCACAAGTGTAGATCTAAGTGTCCCATCTGTTGCTCTATGTATTCAAGTTTACGAGAACTGGGGTTTCCTTATACAAGAGAGCAGATCAACTAATTACACGCATCCGTCATTTCAAAACTAGATTTCAGGGGAGCACTAAAAACTGCTTGCATCTGCAACCCATGTTTAATCATTCATAAGCCTGTGTGTATTCAGGATGTGATTGTACATGCAGACAAATTGCATCAAAGCTAACGTGAATTGGGGACTATACCCTGTATTTTTCTGCCTGAGCGGTTCACTATCACGGTCGGACTCTAACATAACACTGACTGGTCTGGAGGGCAGGACAATTGAGGCAATGAACAATTTATGTTGGGGCCTTCGTAATTTAACACATGAGTTGAACTGGCGATGGTGAGCAATCAGAAAAATGGGAAGAATATTGACTCTTTAGTGATACCAATATTACCTGTCACCTGCCCCAGTTAAGTCACTCGCTCTCATCTCTGCACTTAGTCGCATCTGTTCATAAAAACAACGGTGCTCATGTTGCTCCTGTAAGTACATGCCATGGATCTGAGGTAACAAATGGTTTCTACTTTCATTTTTTTGTACAATAACCTGTTGCCAATTTGCACTTTATTCCTGTGTCTTTAGCTCCTGTGTCTAAGTAAAGAAGCAGGTTTGGTTAATCCCGAAGACTGATTACTTGCATTAAGTTACTCACCAATACATTTGAAATGATTGTTGAAGTACTTTCTGCACGCAGGTTGATTTTAAATTGAGGCACTCTGAAAATGAAGTGCTCTTGAAGCATATCATTTGTGGCTGATCTCTGGAGTCAAAGACACATAGATGTTTTGACCCCAGTCAACACTTCCATATCTCAACCTTATAGCCTTGCTGAAAGAGACTGCCACTTTACTGCTAAATTACAACTAGTTTTGAAATAGGTTTCACTTGGAACATTTACAGTCATTAGAGAGAGGGCTCCCATACTGTTTTTTTTAATTCGTTCACAGGATGTGGGCATCTCTGGCAAGGCCAGCATTTATTGCCCATTCCTAATTGCCCTTGAGGAGGTAGTGGTGAGCCGCCGCCTTGAACCTTTGCAGTCTGTGAGGTGAAGATACTCCCACGGTGTTGTTGGGGAGCTCCAGGATTTTGACCCAGCAATGATGAAGGAACAGCAAATCAGGATCCTGTTAGTTTGAGCGGAGTCTTTTTAACAAGATTGTTTTTCTCTTCAGCCAATTCCCCCTCCCAATGTGAAGTTGAAAGAGATATTGACACATCATTGGGGTGTAAGTGCACAGTTGCCCTCGGGTACACAACCCAAGTGGTTAGTGTTCAGGTGTGAATTTTGACAAAGTCAAGAGGGCAGGGAGAAGGAGAGGTCTTCATCTAAAGTCTATGCATGCTCGCTTCTAGCCAGGGTCACTGTACTGTTATCAGGAGCAGGAATCTTGTCAAATTTATTTTGCTGCCCCTAAGTGGGGCACTGAGGCCAACTGCAGTGCCCCCTACCGCCACCATGGTGAGATCGACTCACTCAGCACAGACTAGGGTTTCTGGTCCGTATTGCTCTGCTCGTCACTGCACAAACCTGGGTCCTGGAGGTGAAAGGAGAGTATAGTAATCGAGGTATTGCAAAAATATAAGTACGAGTCATGCAATATATTAGCAATATGAGTATCAGAAAATAATCACATTGGTACCATTGCTGGGGTTAAATATGGAGAACTGAGGGCTTGGCATTACATCGGCTTGAAGAAGTGCACCATCCCCACCGACACCTGGGAATCCCTGGCCCAAGACCGCTCAAAGTGGAGGAGAAGCCTTAAGGAAGCCTCGAGTCTCTTCGCCGGGAGCACGTGGAAGCCAAGTGCTAACAGCGGAAGGAGTGCACACCACCCACTGTCTTCCCCTCCTGTGACAGAGACTGTCGGGTCCTGCATTGGTCTCATCAGTCACCTGAGAACTCACTGTGTGGAAGCAAGTTATCCTCGACTCCGAGAGACTGCCTAAGAAGAAGTACCTCGAGCCTGGTCATTCCTGTAGTACTGAATGGCAGTGTGGAAAAGTGCTTAACTTTCCATAACCAGGATAAAAATAACAATTCTAAAGAATAAAGATGCTTATTAATCCATGAAAAGTAGTCTTTATTTGCATAGAATTCTTCAGAAATTGAGACATTTACACCATTTGAGTAGACATTTGAAATACATTCTGAAAAGTTCTATATGTCATTGTTACGTTACAAAATATATTATTTGAACAGCACAGTTATATTAACATAAAAATACATATAATGGAGGTAAAAGTATTGTTCTAATACTGAACAAACATTTCAATTGCAAAAGAAATGACGACTTTAAAGCTCACTTTAAGGGTGTGGCTTGTTTGTTTTAAAAGCCCAGGGGAGTGTTGCTAAGCACTTCCCTCTGTAGGTGCCTCACAAAAACAAAACCCTTCCATTCTGCAGTTATGAGGCTCCTCCTTATTGTCTGGGAGTTCTAATTTAATATGGAGCCACTATCAGACTGGCAATCTTGCAGAGCACATCATTTAGAGTTGGAATGTAGTTTGGTGCTCAAAAATGCAAATTGAGTGAGTTTTAATTTTTGAATTAATGCCACCTGATTGTCCACATTGAATTACTGAAATAAAGTAAGACTGGGCTCTTGGGATGGACCATTCACATGAGGCTAACTATAACATGATGGGAGTAGTTTAAAACTTACTGTGTAGACTTGTGGAGTTTACATTGACTAGGCAATTCCATTTGTTCTGTCTACATTTAGCTGTCAATCATTCTTGCCATGTAGTTTGTGGATATAATACTTCCAGGCTAATGTCTGATGAAAGGTTTAATGCCTTTCTGAGAGGGAAGGAGGTTAACTGTATTTTAAAAATGTAACAACGTTTGCCGAAATGTCATCGTTCCTAAAATATATTTAAAGCAAAACTACTGCTTCTTGCAACAAAGTGGATCTTAAAAAGAAACATAATACAAAAAAAAATCAAAAACGATCACAGCGATTGTTGAAAGAGTTTAAACAGCTGCCTTTATGGCCTGTGGTCATCTTCTCGACCCAATGTCATGGTCTGTAAATATGTGGAATTTGTTTATAAAAATGTATAAAACACAGAAAAGAATTCACCACACACACAAAAGAGCTTTTTTCAAACAAAGTACAAACACTGAAAGCTAGAGAAGAGAATTGCTTAACAAGGCAGCAAATTTATTGGCATCATTTGGAAAATCGTAAGAATTAGTGATGTGATAACCTAACACTGAGGACTTACTATGCGGAAGACATTTTAGCCCTTAGTGTGTATTGTGTCTGACTTCGTGTTTAATCTCCAACAGGCCTTCTGGAATGAATGGACTATTGAGCTGTTTCGATGTAGTTCTTACTTGAAATTTGCTTATCAGTTTCATATTCAATAATAAATTCTCTAATGCTTTATCCATAGAGCTTTATAATATTTATGATCGGTAAGCACCGTGCGGTCAATCAATGGCCGATGTTACTGAGATCCAGATTGTGACATCTTTCAAATCTTCTGCACTTTGTTCTCAAACTGATCTTTAATGTTCATCATTTTGATTCTACTGGACCATTTTTAGAATTTTTCTTTTTTTAAACACTACATTTAAAAAATAGATGATGGTGAATTGTACAGAGCCGTTTTTCAGATTGTCCTGTGGAGTGGCGGAGGCTCTTCCCAATCTCATTAGAATACACCCAAAATTAAAATGGGCATAAATTAGCATAAACAAGGGAACTCTGAATCCAAGCCAGTATATTTCTTCTTTCAGCCTTAACATTTCAGTTTCAACTCCATTAACCGTCATCCATGCACATCAGGCACAACATGAAGAACCTGCATTTGGGGAAGTGTTTCAGTTTTTAGTCTGATTTATACCTGTGCCATAAAAATGCAGAGCAAGAGCAGTTCTCAGTGAGGATCATTTTCTCAAAATGCTCAAAAAATTGCAATGAAACAACCAGAAAATGATTGTTTCCTGCTGCATCTGAAAATCTGGTCGCGGTGCTGAGATCCCTGGATATTTCAGCGTCGGGGACCAGTTTAGTGGGCAGTGATTTGTTCGGATGGAGGTTTTGATGAGTTTAAAAGATCGAGGAGACTTGGGTGTGTTGTAGCTACGCAGGTAACTCACGCCCAAAATTGCGCCGATCTTTTGAAACGCAATTGTTTGCACCCAGATTGCGGGTGTATCTGACCAAACATTCAGAGGAAGCCTCAGGCCCTTGTGTTTATATAGCATCTTATCACTTCTTTCAAAACTCCTATAGAATGAATTACAGTGCAATGGCTTTTTGCAGGATTTTGTAGAGGCAGTGTTGGTGGTACTTTCCCAATGCTTTGAGGTGCCTACTGTACACAGTCCATGTCTCTGAAGCATATAGTAGGGCGGGTATCACTACTGTTCTGTAGACCATGAGCTTGGTGCCGGGTTTGAGATCGTGGCCTTCGAACACTTTTCCTCAGGCGGCCGAAGGCTGCACTGGCACACTGAAGGCGGTGTTGAACTTCCGTCATCGATGTCTGTCCTTGTTGATAGCAGGCTCCCCAGTTATGGGAAGTGGTCCACGTTGCCCAAGGTCTCGTCATGGATCTTGATAACCGGGAGCAGTGCTGTGTGGTGGGAGCAGCTTGATAACCTTTGTCTTACTGATATTTAATGTAAGGCCCTGACTCTCAATGCAAATTCATTGGCAGGATAGACACACCAACATCAGCGTTCTCGTTCAGGCCAACATCCTCAGCATTGACCACGCTTGATCAGCTCTGATGGACGGGCCACATTGTCAGCATGCCCCATACTAGACTCCCAAAACAAGCACTCTACTCCGAGTGACGTCACGGCAGGCAAGTCCCAGGAGGGCAGAGAAAATGCTTCAAGGACGCCCTCAAAGCCTCCTTGAAAAAATGTAACATCCCCACCAACTCTTGGCCCAAGACCGCTCAAAGTGGAGGAGAAGCATCCGAGAAGGCGGCGAACACTTTGAGTCTCTTCACCGGGAGCACACGGAAGTCAAGTACAAACAGCGGAAGGAGCGTACAACAAATCAAGCACCCCACCAACCTGTCCCTCCAACCACCATCTGCCCCACCTGTGACAGAGACTGTAGATCCCGCATTGGTCTCATCAGTCACCTTTGAACTCATTTTAGTGTGGAAGCAAGTCGTACTCCACTCCGGGGGACTGCCTAAGAAGAGAAGTGTTGCTGTTTTGTGTGGGCAAATGTGGCAGCCATTTTGTGCACAACAAGGTGTCACAAATGACAATGAAACGAATAACCACTTAATCAGTTTTCAGTGGTATTAAAAGAATGTTGATCAGGATACTAGGAGTCTTTTTTTCAAAAGCGAGATCTTTACTGCCACCCAGAACAGACAGAGAACGGCACCTTTTACAGTGCAGCACTTTCTCAGTCTGCACTGAAACGTCAGCCTAGATTCAGTGGTTAAGTCCTGGTGAGGCTTGAAATCAGTCTTCTGACTTAGTGGTGAGTCAACTGAGCCAAACTCAGAAGATGAATGTTTCTGGTAAACTTGAGGTCATCCAAAACTCTGCTGCCCGATTCCTAACTCGCATCAAGTCCCATTCACCCATCAGCCCTGTACTCACTGACCTACATTGGCTCCCGGTTAAGCAACGCCTCGATTTTAAAATTCTCATCTTTGTTTTCAAATCCCTCTATGATCTCGCCCCTCCCTATCTCTGTAATCTCCTCCAGCCCCACACCCTCTGAGATATCTGCGCTCTAATTTTGGCCTCTTGAGCATCCCCGATTATAATCGCTCCACCATTGGTGGCCGTGCCTTCAGCTGCCTAGGCCCCAAGCTCTGGAATTCTCTCCCTAAACCTTTCCACTTCTCTTTCCTCCTTCAAGATGCTCCTTAAAATCTGCCTTATCTGGCCTCATATCTCCTTATGTGGATCCGTGTCAAATTTTGTTTCATAACACTCCTGTGAAGCGCCTTGGGATGTTTTACGACGTTAAAGGCGCTATATAAATACAAGTTGTTGTGAGACAAAGAGGTATGAAGCGATTATTTTAACTGTCACTCGGAAAATATCTGCTTTCAAAACAAATATTTCTTGACTTTTTTTGAAAAGGTAGAAGGAATGCACTTACTCGATAAACTGAGCACATATAGCTACATCTACCTCTGAATTTCTTAAATATGGTACAGTCACCCTTTTATAGACGATTTCTAAGACACCTACCCAACAGTGGTCATATAAACAGGGTTTACTGTGGTTGGAGCTGCAAGTTCAGGACTGAGGGGAGAATGAAGATTTGTCTCAGATTGATTTAAGGCTTAGCATGTGCATCCTGTAAGTGTAATCTATATATATTTAAGGAGAATGTATTTCTGTAATCCTCAATAAAATCTGAGTAAGATGTAGAGAGAGATCAGTGCTCAATAGGACAGCTGGCCGCTCTGCAGCTGTTCAAATTAATTAAAACATTTACTGCTAATTGGGATATTAATTTACTGATTATCTTGTCTTTCTGTCGGGTGACATGGGTCAGTGTAACACTAACACTCATTGATCATTTTCTTTCTGCAGAATATCGCTGGTGTACGATTGGTATTTTAATGACATTCCTAATTAATTTATCATTGGGGTAACTAATATACATGCAGTAACATCATTGGAGCATTATTCCCCTTTGGTCCTGACTGACTGAAGCGCCACTGAAGTGCGAAGAGGAATTCATACCTTCATCAGTTACACATTACGGTTTGTGGACATTTGAAGTAAAAGTATAAGCCAACCATAATCTGACTCTGGTGGTGATGCTGCACAGAGGGTCGGAATGCAGTGACATTTTTAGATCTTTTGTCTAATCTAATTATCAAATTCCCCGGTAATCGAAGGTTTGATTCCAATGATCGATCAGCACAGCCCAGATCTGGCACCTGTTCCTATAAGAACATAAGAAATAGGAGCAGGAGTAGACCATACGGCCCCTTGAGCCTGCTCCGCCATTTAATACGATCATGGACTCAGGTCCACTTCCCTGCCCGCTCCCCATAAACCCTTATCGTTTAAGAAATTGTCTATTTCTGTCTTAAATTTATTCAATGACCCAGCTTCCACAGTTCTCTGAGGCAGCGAATTCCACAGACTTACAACCCTCTGAGAGAAGAAATTCCTCATCTCAGTTTTAAATGGGCGGCCCCTTATTCTAAGATCATGCCCTCTAGTTCTAGTCTCCCCATCAGTGGAAACATCCTCTCTGCATCCACCCTGTCAAGCCCCCTCATAATCTTATAAGTTTCGATACGATCACCTCTCATTCTTCTGAATTCCAATGAGTAGAGGCCCAACCTTCTCAACCTTTCCTCATAAGTCAACCCCCTCATCTCTGAAATCACCCTAGTGAACCTTCTCTGAACTGCCTCCAAAGCAAGTATATCCTTTCTTAAATATGGAAACCAAAACGGCACGCAGTATTCCAGGTGTGGCCTCACCAATACCCTGTATAACTATCAGTTACCTAGAGTAAAACTCCTGGAGATACCAGATTCTGAGCTGCTCTCCAGCCGGTTAACTCTGGATTTAGCTGTGATAATTGCATTGAAATTACTGTTTAAAAATGTAGGAAAATATTTTTTGAAGTAACTGGCAGCTTTGAAAACTAGAGAGGTTAAAACCCCCACTGTTTGAAGTCCTTGGGGCAGATTGTGACTGACCAATCGACAGCCAGTTATACATCTCACCATTTTTATTTCCATTGTGGAATCGGGAGAGGTGTAAAACAGGCTGTTCATTTGCTGTCAAAAATTAAAATCTACCCCTTAGTTTTCAAATAAACCCTCTGGATCAGATCAAACAGAATGCAGTAGGGACTGTGCAAATGGGACGTGCACCAAAATAGTGCATTAGATATAGCGCATCATCAACCTGGACTATGTATGCAAAGTCCTGCAGTGAGGCTTGAACCCACAACCTCTGACTCAGGCGAGAGAGCTACCACTGAACCAAGGTGATACTACCGAGTCCTGAAAGGGTTACATTATGTTATTGTCAAAGTTCATTTTTCCTTCATTTCCCATTCAGTGACTGGTTGCTACTTTGGCTAGCTGTGTGTGATTTAGGCTGCATGCTCCTATCAGTCCCCTTTAGACACTGTATCACATTTATTCAATCAGGATAGCAGCTGGAGCAATGAGGTGTCCCCTGCTCTACCTCAATTTATCAGTTTAAATCAAGAGCAACTTAAAAGAATAGGAATGTTGCTTAGATGGACAATGGGGGTATTGTCATAACTCCACTTAGATACTGAAAATGTTGGTCTTAAAGACAAATTATTTTACCATGAATAAAACGACCAGAGGGAGTTGAGCTGGTTTTGAGCTTTCCATGGTGGCTTTTTCAATCTTTGGATTCAGGGTCTGAATTCAGACAAGAGCAAATGTGATGGCTGTTCTTAAGAAATGCCTTTGCATGAATTGTTTTAATGCTCTAAGTACTGAGTTTAGGAGGTGAAGCTGGGACAGCTCCTATACAACTTTATTGCCATTTGTCAACCACTTGGTTTAATTCCATAAACTGGTTCGGAACAGTTTTACCACAGATGCTATGATGGACTGATCTGCGAGTTCTTGCTCTTTTGCTCTTTTAAACGTGAAGGAATGAAGAGGGAAAATAAACTAATGTTTAATGATCGTTTTCCGTTCCCTGGTTCAGTGAATGAGGACTAACAGGACGATGCACTGATCTTCTCGGCAATGAGGAAATCTGACTTGGCAACAAGGAATCGTGGTCTCTCGCCCGCTGATCGGATCAGGTTAACTGCACTGCAATCAGAAGCAAGAAATTAGCACATCACCGTCAGGAAACCCCCAAGTCCTCAACATGTGGCCAAGTTAAGAGTAGCCCGAATATTAGGAACGCAAGTTTGATGTAAAATGACGAGTCCGGTGTATAACTCGATGGTTAGTGCAGCGTTGATGAGTTTTTTGGGCCAAAGACTCTAGTAACCACCTTGCATACAGCAACTTGCAGTAACTGCCAAAATACAGAACTCCTGTGTGAACAGCCTGTCCCAATGCATTGCCTGGAACAGAATTTAAAGCCTCAATCTATTTCAAAATTGCTTAAAAATGAGCAATAATTATCAATTTAAATTAGCTTCACAATTTATTTTGGAACTCACCACCAATGTTCCCTCTTTTTTTTGTTGCGTGATAACTTTAAATTTACTGTGGCCGCGCATACGCAGTGCCTTTTCCAGCGGCAGCAGCTGGTGAGCGGCCTTCGCGGGACCTCCCGATTGGTGCCTGGCCACGAGCCTCAGGGGGAACACTGGTCACAACCAAAATGTACCTTCTGATTATTCCTACTCTGACTAGCACGTGGCGCATTGGTGCGACCAATACCACGAGCTAGTCAGAGTAGGAATCGCAGGATAGCTCAGATGAATACGTGGCTTGAGCAGTGGTGCAGCAGGGAGGGATTCAAATTCCTGGGGAATTGGAACCGGTTCTGGGGGAGGTGGGACCAGTACAAACCGGACGGTCTGCACCTGGGCAGGACCGGAACCAATGTCCGAGGAGAAGTGTTTGCTAGTGCTGTTGGGGAGGAGTTAAACTAATATGGCAGGGGGATGGGAACCAATGCAGGGAGACAGAGGGAAACAAAATGGAGACAGAAGCAAAAGACAGCAAGGAAATGAGTAAAAGTAGAGGACAGAGAAACTCAAGGCAGAAACAAAAAGGGCCACTTTGCAGCAACATTCTAAAGGGTCTAAGTGTGTTAAAAAGGCAAGACTTAAGGCTCTGTGCCTCAATGCGAGGAGTATTCGGAATAAGGTGGACGAATTAACTGCGCAGATAGCAGTTAACGGATACGATGTGGTTGGTATCATGGAGACATGGCTCCAGGGTGACCAAGGCTGGGAACTCAACATCCAAGGGTATTCAACATTTAGGAAGGATAGACAGAAAGGAAAAGGAGGCGGGGTGGCGTTGCTGGTGAAAGAGGAAATTAATGTAATTGTAAGGAAAGACATTAGTTTGGATGATGTGGAATCGGTATGGGTGGAGCTACGGAATACCAAGGGGCAGAAAACGCTAGTGGGAGTTGTGTACAGACCTCCAAACAGTAGTAGTGATGTTGGGCAGGGCATCAAACAGGAAATTAGGGGTGCAAGCAATAAAGGTGCAGCAGTTATCATGGGTGACTTTAATATGCACATAGATTGGGCTAACCAAACTGGAAGCAATATGGTGGAGGAGGATTTCCTGGAGTGCATAAGAGATGGTTTTCTAGACCAATATGTCGAGGAACCAACTAGGGGGGAGGCCATCTTAGACTTGGGTGCTGTGTAATGAGAGAGGATTAATTAGCAATCTCGTTGTGCGAGGCCCCTTGGGGAAGAGTGACCATAATATGGTGGAATTCTGTATTAGGATGGAGAATGAAACAGTTAATTCAGAGACCATGGTCCAGAACTTAAAGACGGGTAACTTTGAAGGTATGAGGTGTGAATTGGCTAGGATAGATTGGCGAATAATACTTAAGGGGTTGACAGTGGATGGGCAATGCAGACATTTAGAGACCGCATGGATGAACTACAACAATTGTACATCCCTGTCACGCGTAAGAATAAAAAAGGGAAGGTGGCTCAACCGTGGATATCAAGGGAAATCAGGGATAGTATTAAAGCCAAGGAAGTGGCATACAAATTGGCCAGAAATAGCAGCGAACCCGGGGACTGGGAGAAATTTAGAACTCAGCAAAGGAGGACAAAGGGTTTGATTAGGGCAGGGAAAATAGAGCACGAGAGGAAGCTTGCAGGGAACATTAAAATGGACTGCAAAAGCTTCTATAGGTATGTAAAGAGAAAAAGGTTAGTAAAGACAAACTTAGGTCCCCTGCAGTCAGAATCAGGGGAAGTCATAACTGGGAACAAAGAAATGGCAGACCAATTGAACAAGTACTTTGGTTCGGTATTCACTAAGGAGGACACAAACAACCTTCCGGATATAAAAGGGGTCAGAGGGTCTAGTAAGAAGGAGGAACTGAGGGAAATCCTTATTAGTCAGGAAATTGTGTTGGGGAAATTGATGGGATTGAAGGCCGATAAATCCCCAGGGCCTGATGGTCTGCATCCCAGAGTACTTAAGGAGGTGGCCTTGGAAATAGCAGATGCATTGACAGTCATTTTCCAACATTCCATAGACTCTGGATCAGTTCCTATGGAGTGGAGGGTAACCCCACTTTTTAAAAAAGGAAGGAGAGAGAAAACAGGGAATTATAGACCGGTCAGCCTGACATCGGTAGTGGGTAAAATGATGGAATCAATTATTAAGGATGTCATAGCAGTGCATTTGGAAAGAGGTGATATGATAGGTCCAAGTCAGCATGGATTTGTGAAAGGGAAATCATGCTTGACAAATCTTCTGGAATTTTTTGAGGATGTTTCCAGTAGAGTGGACAAGGGAGAACCAGTTGATGTGGTATATTTGGACTTTCAGAAGGCTTTCGACAAGGTCCCACACAAGAGATTAATGTGCAAAGTTAAAGCACATGGGATTGGGGGTAGTGTGCTGACATGGATTGAGAACTGGTTGTCAGACAGGAAGCAAAGAGTAGGAGTAAATGGGGACTTTTCAGAATGGCAGGCAGTGACTAGTGGGGTACCGCAAGGTTCTGTGCTGGGGCCCCAGCTGTTTACACTGTATATTAATGATTTAGACGAGGGGATTAAATGTAGTATCTCTAAATTTGCGGATGACACTAAGTTGGGTGGCAGTGTGAGCTGCGAGGAGGATGCTATGAGGCTGCAGAGTGACTTGGATAGGTTAGGTGAGTGGGCAAATGCATGGTAGATGAAGTATAATGTGGATAAATGTGAGGTTATCCACTTTGGTGGTAAAAACAGAGAGACAGACTATTATCTGAATGGTGACAGATTAAGAAAAGGGGAGGTGCAACGAGACCTGGGTGTCATGGTACATCAGTCATTGAAGGTTGGCATGCAGGTGCAACGGGCGGTTAAGAAAGCAAATGGCATCTTGGTCTTCATAGTGAGGGGATTTGAGTACAGGGGCAGGGAGGTGTTACTACAGTTGTACAGGGCCTTGGTGAGGCCACACCTGGAGTATTGTGTACAGTTTTGGTCTCCTAACTTGAGGAAGGATGTTCTTGCTATTGATGGAGTGCAGCAAAGGTTCACCAGACTGATTCCCGGGATGGCGGGACTGACATATCAAGAAAGACTGGATCAACTGGGCTTGTATTCACTGGAGTTCAGAAGAATGAGAGGGGACCTCATAGAAACATATACAATTCTGACGGGGTTAGACAGGTTAGATGCAGGAATAATGTTCCCAATGTTGGGGAAGTCCAGAACCAGGGGTCACAGTCTAAGGATAAGGGGTAAGCCATTTAGGACCGAGATGAGGAGAAACTTCTTCACCCAGAGAGTGGTGAACCTGTGGAATTCTCTACCACAGAAAGTTGTTGAGGCCAATTCACTAAATATATTCAAAAAGGAGTTAGATGTAGTCCTTACTACTAGGGGGATCAAGGGGTATGGCGAGAAAGCAGGAATGGGGTACTGAAGTTGCATGTTCAGCCATGAACTCGTTGAATGGCGGTGCAGGCTCGAAGGGCCGAATGGCTTACTCCTGCACCTATTTTCTATGTTTCTATGACTGTAAAAATCTGCTGAGAGACTGTTCTGTGCTAAAGCTTTGTATCGCAGCCAACTGGAGGAGAATTTAAGGAAGAAGTTGTGTTACTAGCTCAATGCAAAAAGTTTTCTTGAGCTTTCCAGTTTGGGAATTTGTCCGTGAGTGTACTTGTTTTACAATAGAAATAGGAGCAGGAGTAGGCCATTTGGCCCCTCGAGCCTGCTCAGTTTTAAAGTGGATTTATAAGATAAAACTGCTCCCCCAGTGATTTTAGTTCACAGTAAAATCTCCCCGAGTAAGGAAGTAAAACTTTATTTTGTTGAAAGGTAGGGCTTATTTCCGGAGGAGGCAAAGCGAAGTGGAGGGTGTTTTATTGGGATGAATTCACTAGGGGGCGGGGGAAAGAGATGCTTATACTTCATGACACCAGAAACAAGTTAAAGCTCAGTGATTACCTGTCATAATCTGCTCCAATTAAACTGGTTCCATTTACTGCCAGGATTCTGTCGCCGATCCTGAGTCTCCCATCACAGGCTGCAGGGCTGTCAGGCAACAGGGTTCTGATGTAGATCCCAGGAGAATTTAAGGTCGTGTGCTGCAAAGAGATGGGAGTACCGGTATAAAAGGCAGCATACTTGTTGCTTCTCAGCACAGTGGGTGGTGATTCCAGTGTTTTCTAACACTGGGACTCAAACTCAAAACTCTGAGGTTCTGAAACAAGTATCTTAACTGCTGTGTCACCTAGCTGGTTTAATCTGTAAACTATTTGTACAAAATAAATGTGGTTCTTGTATTGTTACACAAGCTACATTTAATGGTAAAATAAATAACATGGAAAATTCTTGAGCTTTTCACCAACTGAGATTATGGATATTTTTGTGAAAACTCAGGACAAATATTTCAAAGTGTTAGGGTTAATTATATGTTGTGCATTTTGAACAATTGTTGTACCATTATTTATTGAGCTACTACTTGTGAGTATAAATCTGTCAGTGCTCTTATTGACCAATGTGTTGTTCATCTCACTCACCAGCCCATCAATCAGTCCCATTCCTAAGCCAATGGGCCCTCTTCCCAGCTCCACCACAAACACACAGCATGGATCATCTTCTCCCGAACTCAGGCTGGAAGATGTTGGAGTCGGTAAGTCGTAGGCTGCAGATACTCTGCCTGTTCAAAAGAAATGCAAGCGTTCACCTGGTGTTACACAATGTTTACAAATCGACCTTATATCCTATAGATAAAAGGGTTTTCATTTGCCCTCTTGAATATCCCTGATCATAACTGCTCAACCATCGGTGGCCGTGCCTTCAGCTGCCTGGGCCCTAAACTTTGGAACTCCCTCCCTAAACCTCTCCACCTCTCTCTCCTCCTTTAAGACGCTCTTTAAAACCTACCTCTTTGACCAAGCTTTTGGTCATCTGCCATAATTTCTTCCCATGTGGCTCGGTGTCAAGTTTATCTGTTTTGTCTTATAACACTGCTGTGAAGTGCCTTGGGACATTTTACTACGTTAAAGGCGCTATCTAAATAAAAGTTGTTGTTGTATGCATGCTAATTCGCTCTGGATTAAAAACTCACCTATACCGGAGAGGTTTAAACTCCAAATTTGAATTGAACTATAGTCAGACTGGATCAAAGCAAAGAGGCAGCTGGATGTCCCAGAAGGGGCAGGGCAGCAGGTTGATGATACAAGCTAAGCACAGAGATGATCTGGGCGGCTGACTGCACAAACCAGGAACTCAGGTCTGTATATAATAAGACCAGTAAAGATAAATGAAGACTGTGAATAGGACGTGGCTGTAAAAAGCTGCAGGACACTACTTTCATTTTTCCTCCTGAAATCAATAATATTCACTATAAAACCCTAGCAATTTAAAAGAGATGATTTCAATCAATTGTTTTTATGCTTCAGAAACACTGCATCTTTTAAGGGGAAGTAGGATTTAAAATCAGGGACATGTGTTTAAGCACCAAGAAAGCATTCAATTAATAGCGTGGGTTGAACTGATTGCCAGAGTAATATAATAACACAGTGAAAATATAGTTTGTTATTTAAAAAAGGTGCAATTATTTAGAAATCTTTACTTTTTAAGGATATAACTTTCATTTTACATAAAGCTGCAGATCAGTGAATCTGGAGGAGAACCGAGTGTTTTATGTGTCAGATACGAATGTACAAAAAGCTAGACTGATTCCCGGGATGGACGGACTGACATATGAGGAGAGACTGGATCAACTGGGCCTGTATTCATTGGAGTTTAGAAGAATGAGAGGAGATCTCATAGAAACATATAAAATTCTGATGGGATTGGACAGGTTAAATGCAGGAAGAATGTTCCCGATGCTGGGGAGACCAGAACCAGGGGTCACAGTGTAAGGATTAGGGGAAGGCCATTTAGGACCGAGATGAGGAGAAACTTCTTCACGTAGAGAGTGATTAATATTTGGAATTCTCTACCGCAGAAAGTTGTTGAGGCCAGTTCGTTAGATACATTCAAGAGGGAGTTAGATATGGCCCTTATGGCTAACGGGAGCAAGAGTAATGGAGAGAAAGCAGGAAAGGGGTACTGAGGTTGAATGATCAGCCATGATCTTATTGAATGGTGATGCAGGCTCGAAGGGCCAAATGGCCTACTGCTGCATCTATTTTCTATGTTTCTATCCGCAGTGAAGCATCACAAGCCCCACTGCTCCCTCCCACCAGCTGTCACACCATCTCCTGAGAGAGGCAAAAAGCCAGAAACAAAAACCCGAGTGCAACTTATAGGATTACACAGCATATACGGCACAGAAACAGGCCATTCGGCCCAACCAGTCCATGCCGGCTGCAATACTCCACTCGAACTCGGGGGAGGGGGGGAAACAAAACCTAAGAGATTCCTCTCCGGCCCCCTCAGGCAATCAAAACGAGTCCAGGAGATCAGTGACCATTCAGTACCCAACATCCCACCTAACTCTTATACGCAGCGATATTAGCCACAGCAAGGAACTCGACCAGCTCCTTTTTTAACTGTTGCAGTGAAAACGCACTCACCACGTCAGCCAACAACTTGTTCAAAGTGCCGATTGTTCTGCGTAAAGAAAAACCATCTGTCATCTAACCTAGTTCTATGCTTATAGCTTGTATGTATGATTCCTTGTTTTCTCTAACCTATCTAGTTCAGATAGTCTGTCCACAAAGACACAGTCTAGTTGCTTCATAATTTTAAACACTTCAATTAATTTGCCCCAAAGTCTATGTTTTTCCAAGAGTAAAATGGCCCAGCTCTCTAAGCCTGTCATGATAAGTAAAGCGTTTAAATTAGGTATCAGTTGAGTGACCCTCCTTTGAACCTTTTCCAGGGCCTTTATATCATGCACCATTGTGAGGGGGGCAAATTTGGACACCAGGTAAGGTCTAAACAGAACACTATGGTTCTCTTGTTTGGATCCTAGATCCAATACACTTTTCCTTCCAATAACCTCATGATACTGGTCGTACACCTTCAGAGACTTATACTATAACGCCTGCTCAACAGACTTTAATTGTGTGCTAAGTATGGTATATTACAAAAGCAAAATACTGCGGATGCTGGAATCTGAAATAAAAACAGAGAATGCTGGAAATCACAGCAGGACAGCCAGCATCTGTGGAGAGAAAGACAGAGTTAACATTTCTGGTCGACGACCCTTCGTCAGAACTGCTGAATGTTCGAAAGGAGCACATTCTTAAGCACTGAAATGCTTGGTATATTATTTGGTGTCAGCCCCACCCATCTAACTACATTAAATCACATCTGCCAGATGTGAGCCCATTGCCCCATCACAGATATTAGATTGTAGTTTTTTTTTCTCACCATAGGTCCTAACATTAGCACAAATCTGAGAGTCGTTCACGATAGTGGCAAGTATTTTAATTTGACATTTTTGCATTTAAAATCTGGCCAGAATGGGCCCAAAGCGATCGAGGTGAGAATGATCTCTTGGTACAATCTATTTTTCTAACTGGAGCTACTGCCACCGAACCCACCAGCTAAACGTGTCTTCAGCTACAGTAATTATTAGATAAAGTAATTTATATTTTATTAGTTTGTTATTTATTCTTAATCTATTTCAGAGGAATTATTGCAGTTTCTGCTCTGGAACTGCACCGAACTGTTCAGAGTCATCATCATCATAGGCAGCCCCTTGGGATCGAGGAAGACTTGCTTCCACTCTTAGCATGAGTTCTTAGGTGGCTGTACAGTCCAATACGAGAACCACATTTTCTGTCACAGGTGGGACAGATAGTCATTGAGGGAAAGGGTGGGCGGGGAGTCTGGTTTGCCGCACGCTCCTTCCGCTGCCTGCGCTTGATTTTTGCATGCTCTCGGCGACGAGACTCGAGGAGCTCAGCACCCTCCCGAATGCACTTCCTGCACTTAGGGCGGTTTATGGCCAGGGACTCCCAGGTGTCAGTGGGGATGTCGCACTTTATCAGGGAGGCTTTGAGGGTGTCCTTGTAACATTTCCTCTGCCCGCCTTTGACTCGTTTGCCGTGGATGAGTTCCGAGTAGAGCGCTTGCTTTGGGAGTCTCGTGTCTGGCATGCGAACTATGTGGCCTGCCCAGCGGAGCTGATCAAGTGTGGTCAGTGCTTCAATGCTGGGGATGTTGGCCTGGACAAGGACACTAATGTTTGTGCTCCCAGGGGATTTGCAGGATCTTGCGGAAACATCGCTGGTGGTATTTCTCCAGCGACTTGAGGTGTCTAATGTACATGGTCCACGTCTCTGAGCCATACAGGAGGGCGGGTATTATTACGGCCCTGTAGACCATGAGCTTGGTGACAGTTTTGAGGGACTGATCTTCAAACACTCTTTTCCTCAGGCGGCCGAAGGCTGCACTGGCGCGCTTGAGGCGGTGTTGGATCTCATCATCAATGCCTGCTCTTGTTGGTAGGAGGCTCCCGAGATAGGGGAAGTGGTCCACATTGTCCAGGGCCACGCCGTGGATCTTGATGTTTGGGGGGCAGTGCTGTGCGGCGAGGACAGGCTGGTGGAGGACCTTTGTCTTACTAATGTTTAGCGTAAGGCCCATGCTTTCATACACCTCGGTAAATATGTCGACTATGTCCTGGAGTTCAGCCTCTGTGTGCACAGACGCAGGAGTCGTCTGCGTTCTGTAGCTTGACGACAGAGGTTGGAGTGGTCTTGGACCTGGCCTGGAGACAGTGAAGGTTGAACAGCTTCCCACTGGTTCTGTAGTTTAGCTCCACTCCAGCTGGGAGCTTATCAACTGTGAGGAGGAGCGTGGCAGCGAGGAAGATTGAGTAGAGGGTTGGGGCAATGACGCAGCCCTGCTTGACCCCGGTCCGGATTTGAATTGGGTCTGTGATGGATCCGTTGGTAAGGATCACAGCTTGCATGTCGTCGTGGAGCAGGCGGAGTATGGTGACGTATTTTTGGGGGCATCCGAAACGGAGGAGGACACTCCATTGACTTTCGCGGTTGACAGTGTCAAATGTCTTTGTAAGGTCGAAGAAGGCCATGTATAAGGGCTGGCGCTGTTCTCTGCATTTTCCTGCAGCTGTTGCGCTGCAAAAATCATGTCCGTTGTGCCCCGGAGGGGACGAAATCCGCACTGCGACTCCGGGAGGAGCTCCTCGGCCACGAGAAGACGATTGAGGAGGACTCTAGTGAACGACTTTCCCAGTGGTTAATAGCAGGGAGAGTCCTCTGTAGTTGCCGCAGTCGGACTTGTCCCCTTTTTTAAAGATGGTCACGATCACTGTATCTCTAAAATCTCCTGGCATGCTCTCCTCCCTCCAGATGAGAGAGATGAGGTTGTGTATTCGCGCCAGCAGTGCCTCTCCGCCATACTTCAGTGCCTCAGCAGAGATTCCATCCGCTCCCGTAGCCTTGTTGTTTTTTAGCTGTCTTATGGCCTTTTCTACCTCATGCAGTGTTGGGGTCTCACTGAGGTGGTGGCAGGTAACATGCTGCGGAATGGAGTCGAGAACACTCGAGTCAAAGGCAGAGTCTCGGTTGAGGAGACCTCCCTACTCCCACTGTTCGGAGTGTTGACATAGTAAAACCTAATCGTGTTCTGAACTTACGTGGTCGCCTTCCTCTCACACTATTCTTCTTGGTGCCCTCTTGCTTACTAATACTGAACTTCTGAAACTATTGAAAAGAAAGAAAGACTTGCATTTATATAGCACCTTTCACAACATCCGAAAGTGCTTTACAGCCAATAGAAACATAGAAAATAGGTGCAGGAGTAGGCCATTCAGCCCTTCGAGCCTGCACCGCCATTTAATATGATCATGGCTGATCATTCCCTCAGTACCCCTTTCCTGCTTTCTCTCCATACCCCTTGATCCCTTTAGCCGTAAGGGCCATGTCTAACTCCCTCTTGAATATATCCAATGAACTGGCATCAACAACTCTCTGCGGCAGGGAATTCCACAGGTTAACAACTCTCAGTGAAGAAGTTTCTCCTCATCTCAGTCCTAAATGGCCTACCCCTTATCCTAAGACTGTGTCCCCTGGTTCTGGACTTCCCCAACATCGGGAACATTCTTCCCGCATCTAACCTGTCCAGTCCCGTCAGAATCTTATACGTTTCTATGAGATCCCCTCTCATCCTTCTAAACTCCAGTGTATAAAGGCCCAGTTGATCCAATCTCTCCTCATATGTCAGTCCAGCCATCCCTGGAATTAGTCTGATGAACCTTCGCTGCACTCCCTCAATAGCAAGAACGTCCTTCCTCAGATTAGAAGACCAAAACTGAACACAATATTCCAGGTGAGGCCTCACCAAGGCTCTGTACAACTGCAGTAAGAACTCCCTGCTTCTATACTCAAATCCCTGAGCTATGAAGGTCAACATGCCATTTGCCTTCTTCACCGCCTGCTGTACCTGCGTGCCAACTTTTAATGACTGATGTCTCGTTGCACCTCCGCTTTTCCTAATCTGCGGCCATTCAGATAATATTCTGCCTTCGTGTTTTTGCCACCAAAGTGGATAACCTCACATTTATCCACAATATACTGCATCTGCCATGCATTTGCCCACTCACCTAACCAGTCCAAATCACCCTGCAGCCTCTTAGCATCCTCCTCACAGCTCACACTGCCACCCAGTTTAGTGTCATCTGCAAAGTTGGAGATATTACACTCAATTCCTTCATCCAAATCGTTAATGTATATTGTAAAGAGCTGGGGTCCCAGCACTGAGCCCTGCGGCACGCCACTAGTCACTGCCTCCCATTCCGAAAAGGACCCGTTTATCACGACTCTCTGCTTCCTGTCTGCCAACCAATTCTCTATCCATGCCAGTACATTACCCCCAATACCATGCGCTTTGCTTTTGCACACCAATCTCTTATGTGGAACCTTGTCAAAGGCCATTTGAAAGTCCAAATACACCACATCCACTGGTTCTCCCTTGTCCACTCTATTAGTGACATCCTCAAAAAATTCCAGATTTGTCAAGCATGATTTCCCTTTCATAAATCCATGCTGACTTGGACCGATCCTGTCACTGCTTTCCAAATACGCTGCTATTTCATCCTTAATAATTGATTCCAACATTTTCCCCACTACTGATGTCAGGCTAACTGGTCTATAATTACCCGTTTTCTCTCTCCCTCCTTTTTTAAAAAGTGGTGTTACATTAGCTACAGTGTCGATAGACTGCTGGAAAATGATCTCCAATGCATCCACTATTTCTAGGGCCACTTCCTTAAGTACTCTGGGATGCAGACTATCAGGCCCCGGGGATTTATCGGCCTTCAATCCCGTCAATTTCCCCAACAAAATTTCCCTCCTAATAAGGATATCCTTCAGTTCCTCCTTCTCACTCGACCCTCAGTCCCCTAATACATCCGGACGGTTATTTTTGTGTCTTCCTTCGTGAACACAGAACCAAAGTATTTGTTGAATTGGTCTGCCATTTCTTTGTTCCCCATTATAAATTCACCTGAATCCGACTGCAAGGGACCTACGTTTGTCTTCACTAATCTTTTTTTCTTCACATATCTATAGAAGCTTTTGCAGTCAGTTTTTATGTTCCTGGCAAGCTTCCTCTCATACTCTATTATCCCCCTCCTAATTAAATCCTTTGTCCTCCACTGCTGAATTCTAAATTTCTCCCAGTCCTCAGATTTGCTGCTTTTTCTGGCCAATTTATATGGCTCTTCCTTGGATCTAACACTATCCTTAATTTCCCTTGTTAGCCACGGTTGAGCCACCTTCCCCGTTTTATTTTTACTCCAGACAGGGATGTACAATCATCCATGTGATCTATAAATGTTTACCTTTGCCTATCCACCGTCAACCCTTTAAGTATCATTTGCCAGTCTATTCTAGCCAATTCACGCCTCATACTGTCGAAGTTAACTTTCCTTAAGTTCAGGACCCTAGTTTCTGAATTAACTGTGTCATTCTCCATCTTAATAAAGAATTCTACCATATTATGGTCACTCTTCCCCAAGGGGCCTCGCACAACAAGATTGCTAATTAGTCCCTTCTCATTACACATCACCCAGTCTAGGATGACCAGCTCTCTAGCTGGTTCCTCAACATATTGGTAAAGAAAACCATCCCTAATGCACTCCAGAAAATCCTCCTCCACCGCATTACTACCAGTTTGGTTAGCCCAATCTATATTTAAATTAAAGTCGCCCATGATAACTGCTGTACCTTTATTGCACACATCCCTCATTTCTTGTTTGATGCTGTCTCCAACCTCACTACTACTGTTTGGTGGCCTGTACACAACTCCCACCAGCATTTTCTGCCCTTTGGTATTCCGTAGCTCCACCCATACGATTCCATATCATCCAAGCCAATGTCCTTCCTTACTATTGCATTAATTTTCTCTTTCACCAACAACGCCACCCCGCCTCCTTTTTCTTTCTGTCTATCATTCCTAAATGTTGAATACCCCTGGATGTTGAGTTCCCAGCCTTGGTCACCCTGGAGCCATGTCTCCGTGATGCCAATTACATCATATCCGTTAACTGCTATCTGCGCAGTTAATTCGTCCATCTTATTCCGAATACTCCTCGCATTGAGGCACAGAGCCTTCAGGCTTGTCTTTTTAACACACTTTGCCCCTTTAGAATTTTGCTGTAATGTGGTCCTTTTTGTTTTTTGCCTGGGGTTTCTCTGCCCTCCACTTTTACTATTCTCCTTTCTATCTTTTGCCTCTGTCTCCCTTTTATTTCCCTCTGTCTTCCTGCATAGGTTTCCATCCCTTTGCCATATTAGTTTAACTCCTCCCCAACAGCACTAGCAAACACTCCCCCTAGGACATTGGTTCCAGTCTTGCCCAGGTGCAGACCGTCCGGTTTGTACTGGTCCCACCTCCCCCACAGCCGGTTCCAATGTCCCAGGAATTTGAATCCCTCCCTTCTGCACCACTCCTCAAGCCACGTATTCATCTGAGCTATCCTGCGATTCCTACTCTGACTAGCACGTGGCACTGGTAGCAATCCTGAGATTACTACTTTTGAGATCCTACTTTTTAATTTAACTCCTAGCTCCCTAAATTCGTCTCGTAGGACCTCATCCCGTTTTTTACCGATATCGTTGGTATCTATATGCACCACGACAACTGCCTGTTCACCCTCCCTTTTCAGAATGTCCTGCACCCGCTCCGAGACATCCTTGACCCTTGCACCAGGGAGGCAACATACCATCCTGGAGTCTCGGTTGTGGCCGCAGAAACTCCTATCTAGTCCCCTTACAATTGAATCCCCTATCACTATCGCTCTCCCACTCTTTTTCCTGCCCTCCTGTGCAGCAGAGCCACCCACGGTGCCATGAACTTGGCTGCTGCTGCCTTCCCCTGATGAGTCATCCCCCTCAACAGTACCCAAAGCGGTGTATCTGTTTTGCAGGGGGATGACCGCAGGGGACCCCTGCACTACCTTCCTTCCACTGCTCTTCCTTTTGGTCACACAATCCCTATCTGGCTGTGTACCCTTTACCTGCGATGTGACCAACTCGCTAAACGTGCTATTCACATCATTCTCAGCATCGTGGATGCTCCAGAGTTCATCCACCCGCAGCTCCAGTGCCGCAATATGGTCTGTCAGGAGATGCAGGCGGATGCACTTCCCGCACACATAGTCGTCCGGGATACCGGAAGCGCCCCTGAGCTCCCACATAGTAGAAGAGGAGCATAACACGCGTCCAAGTTCTCCTGCCATGACTTAACCCTTGGATTAACTTAATTGGGCAACAACAATGCGAAATGTTACTTACTGATAAAGAAAAGCTACTTACCAATCACTTACCCCCTTGGCTGTGACATCACCTTTCATTTTCTTTCTACTTCTTTTTGCCTTCTCCCTATAGCTGCACCGGTAGGCCTCGACGTCCCCGGGACTCGCTCCTCCTCCGACTAGCTCTCCGACCACGAACTCCCACTGGCCTTTATAGGCCTCGATGTCCCCGGAACTCGCTCCTCCTCCGACTAGCTCTCCGACCACGAACTGCCGCTGGCCTTTATAGGCCTCGACGTCCCCGGAACTCGCTCCTCCTCTGACTAGCTCCTTTTGAAGTATAGTGACTGTTGCAATGTAGGAAACGCAGAAGCTAAGTTGCGCACAGCAAGGTCCCACAAACAGCAATGTGATAATGACCAGATAATCTGTTTTAGTGATAATAATTGGCCAGGACACCAGGGATAACTCCCCTGCTCTTCTTTGAAATAGTGCAATGGGATCTTTTACATGAGCCTAGATTTTTATGCTCAAGTCTCAAGACCCACAACCTGCTGACTCAGAGGCAAGCGTGCTACCCACTGAGCCACAGCTGACACTCAGATCCTTAATCTGCATCCTGTCTGGTCATTTCGTCCACAGGTGAAAAAAACATCCCAATAAAGTATTACATTACATATCGGTGTTAAGTATTCAGTGAGGGTTGGACACAATTTGAAAACAAAAAATCCTGAAAATTGATTTAAAGAGATTTAAAGTCCATCAGAGGCCTCCATTGTATTACCTGTACTTTTAGTTAAAATGAGTAATTGTGGGATGTGTATTTAAACTACACATCCCATAATCTGCGGACACTAAAACTACTTTGGATGACTTTCCCTTGTTATACGAGAGGTGGTATTGGTCATCTCTATGAGCCAATTGGACAGATGCTGCATGATAAATTTCAGTTTCCTAAGGGTAATATTCAATTCATCAAGTAGTGGTGGGTAATGTAAAGCCCCTGCTGTTAAGACATCTATTGTGAACCTAGAATATGATTTATATTCCTTATTGGCATTCTTGTTAGATGTTTTGTTTGGGCAGTTAGTTTAATTTTGATTAAACCTTACTCCAAGGCACATTTATCAGATGTTCAATTCTACCTCTCAGATATTTCTAGGCTGGCTCTGCACCGTTACATTTTGTTGGGTATTTACAATCACTTGGGTTCACAAATGAGGTCCTAGATTTTGTGGCTCAGAGCTGACTGACCATTTTCACCATCACTTGGAGTAAAAATTCTTAAAACCTCATAGTCCTGACAGTTACCTTCACCCTCATTGGCTCCGCTTCTGTAGATACCGTTTCTCCTGGCGGTTGATGCAGGTCTACCACCTCCATTGGTTTGTACACAGTCATTGTGCGCGAGGTCAGAGTTCAAAGGTGTGTTTGGAGGGGTTAGGAGGCAGGAAGGATCTAATGACTGCATGCTTTGCCCTGGGACCCTGTGCCGTCCCAGAGTATCTTGTAGCTGTAAGTTGTGTAGTTTTTCTTTAAGTTCATGGCAGGAATGAAAATCTCTGTGCGATCCACTGACCCAGGAAGTGCTCGAGCTTCTGCCGTCTGTCCCTGCATCAAGGTTACTATTGAGGTGATTGCTTTGGCCCGATTGCTGATCAAGAATCTTGTGACTGGAAAATGTGGTTGGATTGCCTGAAGACAGCTGGTGACAGCTGTGGGAAACTGGAAATTCAGTCTGTAAGAAATACAAATTGGAAGAAATAAATCAAAAATTCTCTGGCACAAGTCCTCACAAAATCTTACAGGAGCACTAGAATACAGACCTTTGGCAGCAGCCTTGCCCCAACACAAAGAGGTGAAGAATGAAGAACATTCAGTTCATTTCACAAATGAAGAAGGCCAGACAATTACCGGTAACTAGTGACCGGCGAACTGTGAAGATCATCTTCAGAAGGACCAATGATCCCTGTTAACTGTAACCTGCTTTATACAATGTGATAATTGAACAAAAAAATAAATCATATTGTTACGGCTGTTGAATTTGAAAATGGTTTCCACGAGAACTATTCAATACATGACTGCTTCAATTTTTTCCAGATCATGAAATCAGCTCGCTTCATCCCAAGAAGCATCACGTTGAATGTGATTGGACACTTCGTACAAAGTAGAGAGTCAATTAAGTCCATAAAAATAAAAAGAATTTGTCTCAAAACATAAAGCAGCACTTTCCCCCCCCATTGTATACATGATTCATGTTTAGCACAGAGTAGTGTGGGAGTTTAGCTCCCTTTACGACCTGGCTTCTCTGAATAATAGCATTCTCCTACATGTAAGTGGCTGGGGCAGGAAATAACATGGCTTCTGGGGTGATTATTGAACAGAGGAGATTATAGGAGGATTTGATTTGTTTTTTTAATTATGAAGGGACAGAACAGATACTGTTTCCAGCAGTTGAGGGATCTAGAACGAGGGAACAGAAATACAAGATTAAATGTAAAATATTTAAGACTGAGAGCAGGAGAAACCTTTTTTTACACAAAGGGTTGTGAGATTGCAGAATGCACTATCAGAGTTTGTGATTTAAGCAGCGGCCATGTCAACATTTAAGAATAGGCTAGATAAGTGGTTGAAGGAAAAGGGAACAAAGAGATTTAGAAACAGAGCAGGCATATGGGATAGGATTACTGCACATGTGGAGGAAGGACTGGTTGGGTTGAAAGGATTGTTACCTTGTTGGAATTTCTATGTTATTCTATGTAATAACTAAGTTAGCAACAAATTAAGACAATTAAAAAGCTGATGGGAGCCAAAAGATGCAATTAGACTGCCACTTTCTTGTTGGTGCAAAGTAGTTTTGGGTACTCATCAACATAAAGGTGGCAGTGTATCTCAGGAAGAACATAAGAAATAGGAGCAGGAGTAGGCCATACAGTCCCTTGAGCCTGCTTCGCCATTTAATACGATCATGGACTCAGGTCCACTTCCCATAACTCCTTATTCCCTACTGAGCGTACCAAATGCTTGAGGTGTGAGTCCCCCTACAATGATTTGAGCTCACACAGAGTGGAGTATAACTGCACTGTATCAGGAACAATGCATAAAACATGAACATTATAACAGTTGTTTTGGGAATTTCACAAATGACATCCATACATTTTCTGCTGTCTAAACAAGTTAAAATAATTTGCTACAAATGTGTAGTGCCATTTGTCATGAAGTGAAATTAGAGGAATAAAGAGGATCAGAAGAGGAGTAGAGCTTGAGGTGTCCTGTGGGGAATAGCCTGTTTCTACTGGAAGTCATTGGCTGAAGTTGCCCATGTATCCTGTGGGTGCCACTGCTGGCATGCTACACATTCACATTACAAGCTAACTCATGGACATTTGAAAGAAATGTTCATAAGAACATAAGAACATAAGAATTAGGAACAGGAGTAGGCCATCTAGCCCCTCGAGCCTGCTCTGCCATTCAATAAGATCATGGCTGATCTGGCCGTGGACTCAGCTCCACTTACCCGCCCTCTCCCCGTAACCCTTAATTCCCTTATTGGTTAAAAATCTATCTATCTGTGACTTGAATACATTCAATGAGCTAGCCTCAACTGCTTCCTTGGGCAGAGAATTCCACAGATTCACAACCCTCTGGGAGAAGAAATTCCTTCTCAACTCGGTTTTAAATTGGCTCCCCCGTATTTTGAGGCTGTGCCCCCTAGTTCTAGTCTCCCCGACCAGTGGAAACAACCTCTCCGCCTCTATCTTGTCTATCCCTTTCATTATTTTAAATGTTTCTATAAGATCACCCCTCATCCTTCTGAACTCCAACGAGTAAAGACCCAGTCTACTCAATCTATCATCATAAGTTAACCCCCTCATTTCTCGAATCAGCCTAGTGAATCGTCTCTGTACCCCTTCCAAAGCTAGTATATCCTTCCTTAAGTAAGGTGACCAAAACTGCACGCAGTACTCCAGGTGCGGCCTTACCAATACCTTATACAGTTGCAGCAACACCTCCCTGCTTTTGTACTCCATCCCTCTCGCAATGAAGGCCAACATTCCATTTGCCTTCCTGATTACCTGCTGCACCTGCAAACTAACCTTTTGGGATTTCATGCACAAGGACCCCCAGGTCCCTCTGCACCACAGCATGTTGTAATTTCTCCCCATTCAAATAATATTCCCTTTTACTGTTTTTTTTCTCCCAAGGTGGATGACCTCACACTTTCCGACATTGTATTCCATCTGCCAAACCTTAGCCCATTCGCTTAACCTATCCAAATCTCTTTGCAGCCTCTCTGTGTCCTCTAAGCAACCCGCTTTCCCACTAATCTTTGTGTTCTGTTTTCTGTTTCTTTTTATAACACGCTGCAGTAACTATCATGAAAAGTAATCTGCTGCACTTGCAGCAATTCAACCTGTAGAAAATTCAGGATCTATGGAATCCACCTTTACATTTTCCAAATTTTCAAACACTGTGACATTTGTAATGGTAAATTAGACTGGAATCTCTTGATTTTCTTCTGGTCATTCTGTAGCGTAAACAGGGAATTACAAAGGTGGTTGGAAGTATAGATTTTCTTATGCAGCGTATGGAGCAATTTGGATGTCATTAATTGGAGAAAAAATGATCGATTATCCAAATCTGTCCAAATTCAAGCAGATGGAAAGATTTAAAGGATAGTGTAATCCAATATGTCATTAAATCTTCAGATTCTAGCCAATTGGTCTACAAGTATCTTTTGGAAAGTTATATTATGGATGTTAATTAATCAATCTAGTTATTGGGACTAATGTTCGCCATCTCTGTAACCTCCCCCAGCCCTCCGAAATCTCTGCGTTCCTCAAATTCTGGTATCTTGTGCATCTCCAATTTTCATCGCTCTACCATTGGTGCCCATGCCTTCAGCTGTCTAGATCCTAAGCTCTGGAATTCCCTCACTAAACCTTCAGCCTCTATACCTCTCTCTCTCTTCCATTAAGACGTACCTTAAAACCCAGCGAGCTTTTGGTCACCTGTCCTAATATCTCTTTATGTGGCTCGGGGTCAAATTTTGACTGATAACACACCTGTGAAGTGTCTTGGGGCGTTTTTACTAAGTTAAAAGGTACTTTGATTGCTGAATCAGGAATGCGGCCTTTCTGTGAAATTGCAGAGGAAAAGCAAGTCTTGCCATTTTGAGATGCGGCACAGAACGGGTGAGGAAAAAGAAACATTGTAAACCTGAATTTTGATTCGGTACTTAAAAAAACCACTACTGCCGTTGTCTGAGAGTAAAATACAAGATACTTTATCCAGTTTGGCTGAGTAGTTAGGAGATTTTCATTGGCTTATAAAAATCAGTGGAACATTCTCAACTGTGAACAGGTCCAAGGATAATCTGTATTTGTTGAGGTAACGGTTTTATCTACAGTTCGCGATCAACCCGTGTTTCAAAAACATGATAGAATAAAGCGAATGATTGAAATAAATAATTAAGTATAGTGAAGCATCTTGCTAGGGAACTGCCGAAGTATAAAAAAATTAATTTGGAGATGAAGGTGAAGAATCGAAGAATTTCATTATTGAATTCAGCTGAGTGAAAGCTCTCAGGGTTTCATTTGTGAGTGTTGTGCTATTTGAACTATGGCTCAGAACGCTGACAATGTTTGCACATCTATCTACACTTTCATTGTTTTTCTATATGTTATCATTTTTTTGGTTTGAAAGGGGTTGGTATTATTTATGCCTCGGCTATGGACTCTGGGTTCTTCATGAATATTTAAATCCCATACCAATAGAGGAATCCAAGAGGCTGTGGTTGCCAAGAGTTATAACAAACAGTAAGGATATGCTGAGCCAAATCTCACTGATCAGAAGATTGTGCAGTATGGGTCCTGTAGGCAGACATTTTATTTCCTTTTCGCAGAAATGCTTTGAGTTCTAGAAATTTCACTTCTTCCAACCCTTTTCTTCAACCCCTCGAAAACCATTCTTTATTTTATTAAACAAAAACGAATCCTTGTTTGATTTTAAAGTGATTTTATCCAGTTACAAGCGGGCTTCCACAAAATGAGGATTTCCACCAGGATTGGGAAAAGATCCGTTTCCCGAAATGTAAATTCTCTGTTCCCGGTATAGGGCAGAGTTGACTTGCAGCGCTTGCAAAGCGATGTCCGTGCAGTCAATGGCCGCCTGCACCACGGGGAAGCCTGTAATCTGAGAAAGCCCTTGTGCTCACTTTACACGCTTGTCTCTGGCAAGAGGGGATGAAATGTAGTCAGCTCTCTTTGAATAGCGAGCCTCAGTGACCTCTCTTATGCAACAGTGAATAGCAGACTGCGAGACGTTGCAAATATCTCCAGCTCCAGCCTGCAAAGAGCCAGATACATAAAAGTTCATCACCATGGTCACCTTCACAGCCACTGGCAGCGCAGTCCTTGCCCTGCTCTGGGGTTGCAGTTGTGGCCGCTGCAGGTGGCAGATATCAGCGAGGATGTCCTTACTGAACCGCAGACATCTCACACATCATTCCTTGTTGAGGTTCAGGTTGGAGAATTGCTCCCTGTATACCCTGGGCTGATATGACCTCCTGCTGAGAGTCTTTCTCCCCCTCCTCCCTCTTCCAACAACTTGTCCTGCTCTGCGTGGCCTCTGCTCATTCTCCCAGTTGTGCTGCATTCCAAGGGGAATGCCTACTATTGCACCCATGTCTGGCAGCAAATAGTTTGTGCAGAAGTATTGAAGTTAGCAAAAAGTCCAGAGCACCTGCCGCACCGCTCCCTGTAGACTTTTGCAACTTGAAACAACTATAGAAAGCACCAAATACTGGGAGAATTGTAGCAACAGCCAGAAGAAATCAACCAGCAACTAACCTGTAAGCAGTTGATGCTTTCTTTTAATAGCGCTGGGAGGAGATGGGGTTGTCCTTCCTGCTGCTGAATATGTATTCAGCTGTATGAGGTTAAGAAAGTGCGTTGGCTGGAGCATTGAGCTCCAAAATGGTACCACTTGCATCAAATCAGCATTGCATGCTGATCAACGCCATGATTTGCCTGCTCTAAGGACGTTCAGTGTGTGCGTGCTAACGCCTGCACCAAAATGGTGTCTGGTGCAATTTGCCCCACAAGTGTGTATGCATGCTGTGGGCGGCACCATTTTGGAGCTCCAAGAGTACTTGTAGCGCCCAAAAAGCGGGCGCTAACGATGCCAATTTCTTGCCCTTTATCTACACGCTCAATTAGATTGGTGACTTTGAGCTCTGTCTGTACCTTGAGTGATTAAATTAATATATGAAAAGAATGGTTACAATGACTGTCGGTGTCCACGAATGGTACGATCCCCTACAATGCCCTTCTAACCTCTAGCAATTTTAACTCCTGCAGGAGGCAAAAAGAAAAAGAAAAAAAATCAGGCTAATTTCAGGAGGAACTCATGAAAATTCTTCCATGATTCCATAAGGCAATCTCTGGGACACGAGAGTTGCCCATGACTCATCACTAGCTGAACTTATTTAGCCCAGACACCAGACATTCCTCAGCGCCCTCCACACTCAGACTTATCCAGTCCCTTAAAGGACTGCAAAGTAGCCATAATTATGGTACATAATGCTGATACCTTGTTCTGACAACCCTCTTAAAAAAACTAACTATTTCTTGCCATCTTTGTTTATGTAGGCTATAGGCATGCCCTCTAGACCTACTATCACTTTCCATCTTGAGCACCTATCTAAATCTACTACATGTCATCTTTTTACAATTTTTGAAACTTCATAATTGTAATTGTGGAGGGTTTTCCCAGACTCTCATTATCTTCCCCCTATGCTTTTTTTTCTCTCTAAAATGATTAACCCCAAGTCTTGGAAGTCACAACTAAGAGATAAGATAAGGTGCTCCTACAGTCTCGATATCCCAACAGATGTGGCGATCAGACTGGACGCAGTACTCCCAAGTGAAAACCTAGAGCCAGAATGTTTTTGTACTGTAATGACCTAGCAATGTGTCTGATCTATGACTGTCCCGGTTCCTGTCCTACACTGCTACATTTAATGTACATCAATGCGTGGACAGGAACATATAAAATTCTGACAGGACTGGACAGGTTAGATACAATGTTAGGGAAGTCCAGAACCAGGGGACACAGTCTAAGGATAAGGGGTAAGCCATTTAGGACTGAGATGAGGAGAAACTTCTTCACTCAGAGAGTTGTTAACCTCTGGAATTCCCTACTGCAGAGAGTTGTTGATGTCAGTTTGTTGGATATGTTCAAGAGGGAGTTAGATGTGGCCCTTACGGCTAAAGGGATCAAGGGGTTAGGAGAGAAAGCAGGAAAGGGGTACTGAGGTGAATGATCAGCAATGATCTTATTGAATGGTGGTGCAGGCTCGAAGGGCAGAATGGCCTACTCCTGCACCTATTTTCTATGTTTCTATGTTTCGAGCTGTCTTGTCCTATGTGTATAACAGCGCACTTCTCCAATATTAAATTGTATCTGCCCTTTCTGAACCCATTCACTTACTAATCTCCTTCTTATTGCTAGCCCTGTACACACTATTGGTGCCCTCAAGACAATAATAATAGTCAGTAAAAGATTAGCATGGGGCCCTAGGGACTCCACTCCTTATTGGGCTCTAATGGCTTCTCTTTTTTTCACTAAATTTTGCAATTTCAAAAAAATGTAAAATAGATCTTTAAAACTAACTTGGCAGAAAACCAGTATAGTACAAAAGCTGAAATATTTAATGTCTACTGGGGTTAGTTAGATGACATAGCCAGATGCCAGTCCATCTGTCCTTGTATATACTGCAGAAATATTAATAATAACTTTTATGTATATAGCGCCTTTAACGTAATAAAACGTCCCAAAGCGCTTCACAGCAGTGTTACAGACAAACAGATAAATTTGACACAGAGCCACAGAGGAAATTAAGACGGATGATCAAAAGCTTGTTTAAAGAGGTAGGTTTTAACGAGCATCTTAAAGGAGGAAAGAGAGGTAGAGAGGCATAGAGGTTTAGGGAGGGAGTTCCAGAGCTTAGCACCCAGGCAGCTGAAGGCACATCCACCGATGGTTGAGCAGTTATAATGAGGGATGTTCAAGAGGCCAGAATTTGAGTAGTGCAGACATCTTGTGGGATTGTGAGGCTGAAAAAGATTACAGAGATAGGGAGGGGCAAGTCCACGGAGTGATTGGTATACAAGGATGAGAATTTTGAAATTGAGGTGTTGTTTAACTGGGAGCCAATGTAGGTCAGAAAGCACAGGGGTGATGGGTGATCTTGACTTGGTGCAGGTTAGTACACGGGCTGCTGAGTTTTGGATGACTTCAAGTTTACATAGTGTGGAATGTGGAAGGCCGGCCAGGAGTGAGAAGGAGTAGTCAGGCCTAGAGGTAACAAAGGCAGGAATGAGGGTTTCAGCAGCAGATGAGCTGAGGCAGGGGCGGAGGTGGGCAATGTTACGGAGGTGGAAAAAGGCGGTTTTAGTTATGCCGTGGATATGTGGTTGGAAACTCATTTCAGGGTCAAATATGACACCTAGGTTGCGAACAGTGACGAGGTGCATGTTAAAGCTTCATATTAAAGTATTAAAAGGAAAAGAGGGGTAGATTAATCTGCTCATTCGTACCCAGATATCGCCTCACTTCAATATCTGAACAGAAGTGCGACTGTTAAGTTTCAGCATGGCCCCCGAGGCCTTTCTGAGTAAAGTGAGCCTGTATTATCTTCTTGTCATCCTTCTTTCAAAAAGTGCTCCTCCAAAAACACAATCTCATTTCGCCCAATTAACGTGGGGAAATGAGCTACTTGCTCCTCTAATGGTCTTTTCTTAGCTATTATTTTAATTTGTCTGAGTTCCAGTTATTCATGTAAGGAAAAAAAAAAAATTTCTGTTTGCAGCAGGACTAGGCTGTAGGACGCACAAGCTTGGAATGTTCAATTAGAGAAGAAATAAGGGCTGGGAAAATACTATTAAGCGGTGCGTTGTTCCATGTGTGGCTAATGAGCACTGCATAAGTAAGGTCTGTTACAAGATTTGGTGCACGGTTTTTACAACATATACAACAAAGGGTGCATTTTGCTGCACTTATCAGTCTGAGACTGGTAGCTGGATTTTGGTTTCAAGCACACAACTACCTGTTTATACAGGCTGGCTGAAATTCTAACTCGGCTGTACAGGAGAAAGCTTTGTGCCGATGTGCACGCACAGAGCTCCTCTCCCAGCAGTTAGATGTTAAATGTTTAGACAGAGAAGATGACAGATTATGCATTAGCTTTGTTTAAACATTTTACATTAATTGCAGATCAGCTTACAAAGTGCTCAGGATGTCTACAGGGCATTCAGTTTGACACCACATTGGATTTACACAGTCTGCGGTGTCGAGCCAAAGTGGTGTGACACTTCAGGGTACCTTAATCCAATGTTGAAGCAGTTCAGACACTACCCAGGTTTACATTACAAGTTTCTAATGAAGCGGAAACTGGTGTCAGGGTCAACATTGTATACACCGCATAATCTGGCAAAATTCATTTGGCGAATTTATGGGAATGAATGCAAGGGCAATGCTTGCTCCAGACTTTGTCAGCTCATATCGTGCAGTGAAAGTGTTGTAGCTGGTAGGAGGAGTGTCCTTTACCTGTAATTCCTCGGTTGTGGAATATCCGTTGGTTGGCTGGAACTTGGAGCGCAGGCTCCAGAGGAAGTGGCGTATATACAGTAGGTGTCTGTACATGTTGTCATCTATGGTCTCTGCTTCCAGATCCACCTTAAAGTTGCTGGTGGGCAGCACTATGGGAGGATATTTATCAAAACTCAACAGAATGTCCTCTGTGAACAGAAAATATACAGGAGCTTGTCACACACAGAAGGGATACAATTAAACCCTGCTTTGTTCTGCTTATCTGCAGTTTGTGGATGGTATGCACATTCTCCCAGAACATTTGATCCATTTTTCTTTGACCTTCCCTCTGATGGTGCTTGAGCTACCTGGCCAAGTTTGGGAAATGTTCCAATGTGACTATGCCAAGCTGATGAAGAACGAGTCAAAACCTACCAGAAGTAGTATTTCACAACACAGTGAATATCAATAGAGCATCCTATGTAGAACTAACATAAAACAAGACTCAAACTAACACAGTTTGGGGTGATTTTAAATTCATTAGTAACCAATAATATTGATCATTACCAACAACCATTTTTTTGTAACATGGCTATATTATTAGGGTAAGTTAAATGACAGATTGCATCATTTCTTATCTCATATACGTATTGTACTTTTCTTCTATTAGCCTGTTTCAAACATTGTGTTTTCAATAAACCTTAATGCAAACATGTTTTCTTTTTATAGGCTTTTAAAATTTATTTACAGGCACTCATTCCTTTCAGTGGAAGCATAGTATAATCCTGAACTACTGCAAAGAACAAGAGGATGCAAGGCTTGTAATAATGGCATTATATCTCCCATTCTTTTAAAATCAACAACGCCTCTGCAAAAATTCTGTTTTAAATTTGCAGCACCCATTTCTACCCCTTCTCGCCGGGAAATCTGACCTCACCTGTTTTATATGTTGTTTCCCACTCTTCAGCACTTGGCTTCCAGGCTGCAATGGGGCCCACTCCAGGTGCAAGTTGGTAGTGTGTTAGAATGTGCAGAAGTTGGGATGGGTTTAGGGCATGGAACTCTCTCTTGAGGCAACTCCAGCTGGACTGTGGCAGAACATGAGAAGGTATAAATCAATACAGAGAGGTCGCTCTTGAGGTGTGGGGGGGAATTGCACAGTGGTTACCTTAGCAGTACCACTGATAACAATTATAATACCTTCTGACATCCCTCTGCATCATTGTGTATTAAAGCTATTCCATAAGTTGCAGGTTGGAAATGTGTAAAGGTATCTTTTGCAGGTCTGGTAGTGTCAGAAGGCTCATTTCAGGACTATATACTTATAAACGTCGTTACAAGCAAACAGTCTCAACTGAGAAGCCATATACATGCTTACTGAGCAGGAATAATTTGTGGTTAACTCTTACTGTAAGAAAATGCAAACACCATTCCCTTCGCATTCATCAGGTAATTAATTCTCAAAATGCAATCAATCCCCTCTTCCCCCTTCTCTCATTAGATATTCAATATGTAGTAGTATTAATACAACAAGAGTTTGGGATCACTCGCCAATGTTTATTATTATAGAGCGGTGGACTCATGGCGCTCTTGAGTTTCCCCCAAATCCCTAATAGTTGACCAATAGTCTACATAGTAACACATGTGAGCACTAACTATATGGACATGTCCCATCTCAATGCTTATATGGGGAGAGAGCCTCATTCTTGTATAAATATGACTATGCTGTATATACCTGTGATATATTCTTTACCACATCACTAACAACACACACTACAAGATGGCTCCAGTACATCATGTGACTTTTATTGTATTTACATCAGCAGTTGCATTACCACAATAGTCCACTAGGTGGAGCTCTATTGCAATACCTAGGGAAGGGAAAGACTACATTTGTTGGTACAGACCCGCTGATTATAGCGGATGCTTCGTGCGAACATGATTTGCCCGCTATTGCCGGTGTAACATGGAGCAGTTACAGGTTCCATTTCACTCACTCGCCCATTATACCACCTTCAACTGTCTCACTACCTGTATATTGAAAGCCCCTCTTTAAAAAAATATTGTAGCTTAAACTGTTGTAGATCACCCTGGTTTGTTACTAAGTGGCGGGGACTGTAACTACAAGAATAAGGGTGTTAAAGGGAGGCCATTACCTGGATGAGACAAGCTGTTGGGACCGCCAGAAGCCTTACAGCACTAGTGAACTTGAAAAAAAATTCATCTGCGATGTTACCCATTCCTACGTTTCGTATCCACTCCAGCAACAGGCGGAAGCTGGCTTGCATCTGTTCCCCTTTAGACCAGTGAAAGAAACTTTGCCTTGAGCCTGTACAATAGAAAACACAGATAATCAAGTACGCCAGCAGAATTCCTATCTCTGGAGCCTCTCCACTTTAATTGTATATTCTGTGCACACGAAGGATGACAGTACTGGAGAATGGAACATTTTTTCACTTTGCCCTCACTGACAACATTCAGCCAGATAGGACCTGGGAAGAGATGCAGTGTAGAAATCTGGTTACATTGTCCTAACCATTTACATCTTCACCAGCCTCATGAGACAACCTTCTATTTTCCATTTTCCGCACTGTTAATTTTCTGACCAGTCTGAACAATATTAACTGAGGTCAGGCTCGGTCATGTATGAGGACATTTCTATGCATTTGGAAACAGGACTGTATCTTTAAAGTGGCTAAAAAGAAACAAAGCTTTCTCCTCGGGGCTGTGCAGGGCTCGTAAAAGTCGTTACATTACCTACTGCGGTGTCGAAGAATCGACTGGTTTTATCCACAAACTAGTTCATGCCAAGCGATAGTATGTTTCTATAATTATACAATATTTCTCAACAAAGCCATGCATATCAGTGGTTGAGGCTAGCGCACACGGTATATTCTGAAACTGGAGACTCTTCTGACATCTCAGCAGAAAATAAAATACAAAAGTGTACCGATGTGTATCTAGCTCATGGATAGCCTTAGAGAAAATTACCCGAGATATAATGAACACCCTTTTACTGAACTCTTTTTGTTTAGTGTACAGGAAATAAGGCAGTAGCATCTGGCAGCACGTTTCCTTATTATAGTATCAATGCTATCAATCCTTTAATACGTCCACAAGTCCGTGGATATTCCAATTATGATGTCTGTAATGTATCTTATGAATGACTCCACGAGGCAATGTGTTGTACTCAATCTGTAGTGACCTTGGTCCTTTAATCGTAACTCCAGAGTGAGGCAGCCACCTGGTGGCTCCCCTTTTATACAGTCCCTGCCACCAGGGCAGGAAACCCTGGTCTTCACCAGTTGCACCGTCTAGTGGTGCCAGCATGTATATACACAGTGTAAATCTTATTGATAGTACATCAGGTAAACAAGTCTCCATCTTATGCAACTATACAGTGACTACACAGAGAGTATATCTATAGTCTGCATATATAACACCAATATATTACATTTATTTTAAGTTTTGATTTTCTTTATACCCCTCCCCAAATTGTTACATGACTAGAGTGCTTGAGAATGACATGCATCATCGAGTGACTGGTGCAGCTGATATAGGAGGTTAGGGTACAGGCACCGATTTTCAGCTAGCTGCAGTTTATACATTTCTCAAAGTGCTCCAAAACCAGAGTGAATAGTTAGTTACATTGGCTCAATGTCCCTTCTGTACATGTATAAAGGAGACATGAGGAGAAAGGACACTGCTCTGAACCATTGTGCCACATTTTAACCTGTTTATTCACAGAATTGAGTATTTTCCTTTAGTCTCCCATTCTACTTTAGAATTGTCACTGAGAATGTATGGCTATTAGCTTCTCAAAGAGGTACTTATTCAAAAAGCTTGAATCTTGTTGGTGAAGTCTTTGATCATTTCTGGGTCAGCAGAAGCTGCCTGCTATTTTTGGAAAGACAAAAATTACACTATGCCCCCCCTCCCCTTTTCCAACATTTGTACTGTTTCTTCTTCTCATCCATATGCAGCGGGCTCCAGGGTGTCTGGCACTCTGGAAGAAGCAGGGAGGCTTTGCATCTAAATTCATAATCGGAGCCAAGAAGTAATTTTTGGATTTTTTTTGAGGTTTGTTTTTCTGTATCCGAGTATTTTATCATCTGTGGGGTTCTCATTCCCCCTCTCACAATGGGTAGAGTTTGACTTTGTACAATAGTGTCAAACGGATGATAGAAAATTGGCAGCCTGTTTTAAATCTCTCCCAATTTCTAATGTCAGTGAAGTCAATGTATATAAAAATGGGGAGAGATGTAACACGGGCTGCCGATTCGCTATCGCCTGTTTTACACTGATGCACAAAGCCAAGATGACCCGGGCCCCAAATTGTGTTCTATTGGGAATTTCCCTGTACCTTTTGATTTTTTTGAAGATGAGGAAGAGCACTGGAAGGCGCCAGGCTAGTCATGCAGCATTGAAAGTGGATAGAGCTCCCTGCCGGTATCTCCAGAATAGACAGGTAAAGGCGCACGTCCTGTGCACGCTCCGCCCATTTGTACCGCAAGTTGAGGGACCTAAGCAGTGGTCCTTATAGGGAGATGATTCAAAAAATGGCCCAGGAGATGTTTAAGCTCTTTTTTGGGGGGAGACGGGGGGGGGTGGCCAGGAGCAGGGGTGCTCTTGCTGGGCCCACGTATACTCTGCTGCTTCTTCTCATCCATATGCAACAGGCTCCAGGGTGTATGACATTCTGGTGACACCAGGGAAGCCTGGCATCTAGATTCATAATCGGAGCTAGGAAGTAATTTCTGGATTGTTTGTGGATATTTGTTTCTCTGTATCTGAGTAGTTTTTGAAGATGACTAATGGGAGACTGGGCTGAGGATGAGCAATGGGAGTCTGGTATGAGGACGACCAATGGGAGCCTGGGATGAGGACGACCAATGGGAGCCTGGGATGAGGACGATCAATGGGAGCCTGGGATGAGGACGACCAATGGGAGCCTGGGATGAGGACGACCAATGGGAGCCTGGGATGAGGACGACCAATGGGAGCCTGGGATGAGGACGACCAATGGGAGCCTGCCACCTTCCATTGCTCTTCCTCATCTTCAAAAAAAATCAAAGCTGGTTCAGGGTGGGAGCTGGCTGATTTCCACCCTTCCCGTAACCGGGGACATTTAAATGAGGCCCAAACTGAAAATTGTTTGAGCTGCACCGACGCTGACAGCCTGGCTATTCCGACAACTTTGCACCCATTTCAGACAGAAGTGGAATATGTTGCTTCATCGCAGGTTTAGGCACACCGCCATTGCTTAAAACTAGACCAGTGTATCCCTTTACATAGCTTTGTGTTTTGGGGTTTCATTGTATTTTGGTTCTAATTCATATTCTGGCTTATTATCTTACCACTTGCACACCTACACATTTGCAAGTTGAAATAAATCCTGAATTTCTTAAAGATTCCTTCATCGTCGCTGGGCCAAAATCCTGTAACTCCATCCCTAACAGCACTGTGGGAGTACCTGCATCACATGGATTGCAGCAGTTCAAGAAGGCGGCTCACCAGCACCTCCTCAAGGGCAAGAAGGGATGGGCAATAAATGCTGGTCTTGCCAGCGACGCCCACATCCCGTAAGCGAATAAAAAATTAAATTTTTTTCACATCAGTACATGTTTTCCTCTTTCGTATTTTAGTTGTTTTTCACATACTTTCAATAGTTAAGTTTTGTATCTTCTGTAGATTTATTTGTTATTAAACTAGACTTCAGTTAACAGCTTGGTGACTATTGTGCCTTTTCATAGGTAATTACCCTCTGCTCCGAGTTTCTCCCCTCCTGTCCTCTGCTGACTGATCCACTGGTGCTTGCCGCCCTCTGATACTAAAGTGAGCCCAGACATGGCATATCGGTAGAGGATTTGGATGTGGAAGCCATCATAACTGACCCTGATCCTGTCCTCAACCAATGCCCATGCACGCCCTTCCCAGCAGGGGTCACTGGATATCAATAAAGACCAGGGACTCTGGCTATTTTTTTTCCTAACATTACCTTCCTCCTTCTTCCTATCCACGGGACATTGAAGCTTTTTGTAGCACAACAATCGTGACGCTTAACTGAGATCTACTGAATCAGTACACAGTTGCCACTAAATCTGGGACTTTCTTGGTTTGTCCACAGTCCACATTGGGCAGTGCATTTATTAACTGAGCCACCTAGGCACCTGAAATTAATTTTGCAGATATTTATGTGAATGAAAACCTGTGAAGATTTTAAAGATCTATTTCAAACTGAAAGTGTTAAATGCTTTCTAAACTAATCTAACCTACTGGAATGCTCTGATGTATCCAAAGATCAATGGAGGTTTAAATACTCATGAATTACTGATGCTCTGCATGCCAGGTTTCAATCCTTGAAAGGACAGAAAAATAATTATTCCACAACTCTCCACAGTATTTTATTTTGACTAGTTCTAGCTTTGAATATTTCCAAACATGACTGGGCTGCTTGTGTGACATTGTTGGATAGGAATACTTCGCTTGCTGAAGTATATGGAGCATATGGCATGATTCTTTGGCAGGATGCATCGTTTGCCAATCGATTACCATATTTGGGCAAGAATTTTTCCAATACGCTCCAATGGAATGGAAATGTTTACATCAGAGTCTGTCAATATATGGTCAACTCGTGTGTGCTCTGACCATTTAGAAATCAGATGAAACTTTTGGCATGTGAATTCTAGGCAAGTGTCCATAAAAATCACAATAAAGTCTGATTGTTCGGTTACCATTCCAATGTTTGGCCACATGTGACCTCTCAGTGTTGCTTATGGTTTGAACAAGTTGTCTTGACCTGAGGTCTAATGTCGATGCTGGAAATATAAAACATTATCCATAAAATATTATGAATTCTCCTTGGCATTTTCTTTTGGATTGGGGTTGGGCGATTACAGTGCTCTGGGTGTGCGTGCAGCATTAGAAAGACCTGCATGTTCTATGAAACACATATATTACATACAGCAATGTATATGCCATCATATATAGACATTTTCCTACAGCACAGAAAGAGACCATGCAGTTCTTTGCACCAGTGCAGATACTAGCACTTCAACTGAAGCTATTAATCTGGTTCAATTTCCTGCCATTCCCTTTATCCTTCCATATTCTCCCTTTTCAAATATCTATCCAACTTCATTTTAAATAATATTTTAGTCTCTGCCTCAATAGCCACTTGTGTCCAAGTCCTAATAACCCTGCACAAAAAAATCTTCTAATGTCCCCATTTATTCATTTTATACTAGAAATGCTCACACGCAGATTATAGTGGGATTATTGCCTGGTAGCACGATGCTGGAAGTAAGAAAATTGAGGTAGTAAAGGGGACTTCCGTGAAGAACTTCCCAAATCTCATGACACTTGAGCTCCAAATACAAATTCATGCTCCTTTTTCCCTTGTCAATTTGGAATGCACAATTTAGAAAAAGCACATATCGAAGGAAGTTGAAACAGTCAGAAATGTTTATGAAAAAATCGCATCTCATCACACTGAAATGTCTCCATTATGGCAGCCATTCTTTACCCACGAAGTCCCATAAACAATGCAATGAATCCCCAGTTAGTCTATTGTTGGTGGCATTAGCTGAGGGTGGGGCACTGGGAGAATTCTCTGCCTTCCTTCAAGTGTGATCTTCAACATTGAAAAGGAAGATGGAACCTCAATTTAACATCTCATCCATGGGACAGGCCTCTTAAATCCGTGTCCTCTGGTTACCCATCCTTCTGCCACTGGAGAAAGTTTCTCCTTATTTACTGAATTGACTTGTCACGCCAAGCCTGATTTGGGTCTTGAACAAACCAGTTTCTGACAAGGCAAGAGTGTTTGTTTCGATTGCCATTTCCTTTTTAAAAGACTGTAGTTGGCAGCTATCTTAAAATTTGTTCCTGAAGGAATTCATTAAATCCTTTTGCTTATAAAATGATAAATTCATGGGCCAACTGCAACATATGGAATAGGACTGTTTGACTGACAACACAAAGAGCTGCGACATGAATATTTAGTGATCTCCAAGTTAATTTTTTAAATAAGAGCCATATTTATAAACCAGCACAAAACTCTGAAGTCGTTAACCCATGCGGAACCATGGACAAATGGAGTTGTAGAATCATAGAATGATACAATGCAGGAGGAGGCCATTAGGCCCTCATGCCTGTGCTCTTTGGTAGAGCTATCCAATTAATTCTGCTCCCCTGCATTTTCCCCATAATCCTGTCAATTTTTTGCCCTTCAAGTATTTATCTAGTTCTCTTCTGAAAGTTATTATTAAATCAGCTTTCCACCACCCTTTCAAGCAGTGCCTTCCAGATCACAACACCGCGCTGTGTAAATAAATATTATGTCGCCACTGTTTTTTTCTTGACAATCATCTTAAATCCGTGTTCTCTGGTTACCAACGCTTCTGCCACTGGAAACAGTTTCTCCTTATTTACTCCATCAAAACCATTCATGATTTTGAACACCTCTATCAAATCTCCTCTTAATCTTTTCTGCTCTAAGGAGAACAACTCCAACTTCTCCACATAACTGAAGTCCCTCATTCCTGGAACCGTTCTAATAAAGCTCTTCTGCACCCTCTCCAAGGCCTTGACATCCTTCCTAAAGTGTGGTGCCCAGAATTGAACACAATACTTCAGCTGAGGCCAACCTAGTGTTTTATTAAGGTTTAGCATAACTTCCATGCTTATGCAATCTAGTTCTCTATTAATAAAGCCAAGGATCCTATATGTTTGTTTAACAGCCTTCTCAACTTATCCTGCAACCTTCCAAGATTTGTGTACATACACCCCCAGGTCTCTGTGTTCCTGAACCCATTTATAATTTTACCATTTAGTTCATATTGCCTCTCCTCATTCTTCCTACCAAAATGCATCACTTGTCTGTGTTAAATTTCATATGCCATGTGTCTGCCCATTTCACCAGTCTTCCTGAAAGATGTTACTATCCTCCTCATTGTTTGCTACATTTCTGAGTTTCGTATCATCTGCAAACTTTGAAATGATGCCTTGTATACCCAAGGTCATTAAGGTACTCAAAAAGAGCAGTGGTCCTCTTTCCGACCCCTGGGGAACACCACTGCATGTTCCCCCCCCTCGCCGCCGTCTGAGAAATAACCATTCACCATTACTCTGTGCCTTCTGTCCCTTAGCCAATTTTGTATCCACGCTGCTATGGTCTCTTTAATCTACTGCAAGCACCATCGGACCAGGCCGGGGAGCGGAAGAAGCAGTGTGACGGCATACCACTCCAGGGAGCAGCACGTGCTGGAGCAGGAGAGCAACGGCAGTGAATAGGGATGTCATTAAGATCCAGGTTGGTGATTGGAGCGTGGGCAGGTACAGCAGGAGCGTCGAGGTCGGGGCGAAGGAGCGGCGAGAGATTGTAGACGGATGTGATTGGGGCCCAGGAGAGGCGCGAGTTCGGAGCCCAGAAGAGGCAAGGGCCCAGGGGCAGCATGGGCCAGCCCACACTGAGATATGTGTGCGCACTAGGTCCGTGCAGCAGAGCTGGTCTCCAATAGTCTTGGTTAATCCTTGCCACTGGACCAAGACCTAGCTCTGTCAAGCCCATGTGGTGGCTGGTGTGCAACGGCCACCACACGTTAAAAAAATCCACACACAGGCATCTTCTACCCTTCAAGATTTAGTTCGGGATCTGGAATTTTAGGTCCTTCATTGAAATACCTGTGAACTTATTGACGTGGAAGCAAGTCACCCTCGACTCGAGGGACTGCCTATGATGATGAATCTTCTGCGCTTTTATTTCGGTAACAAGTCTATTATGTGGTACTTTGTTAAACGCCTTTTGAAATCCACATGCACATCAACTACAGTACCCTCATCAATCCTCTCCATTACTTCATCAAATATCTCAATCACGTTAGTTAAACACAATCTGCCTTTAACCAATTCATTCTGACTTTCATTTATTAGCCCATATTTTTCCAAATGCCAATTAATTTAGTCCTAGATTATTGTTTTTAAAATTTCCCCACCAATGTTAGACTGACTGGCTTCTAGTTTCTGGTTTTATCCCTCTCCCCAATAAGGCTGTGACATTTCCACTGGCACTATCTCCATATCCAAGGAGGATTGGACGACTCTGGCCAGAGCCTCCACAATTTCGACCCTTACTTCTCTCAGTAACCCAAGATGCATTCCTTCCGGTCCAGGTGACTTTTCTACTTTGCGGACTGCCAACCTTTTTATCTATTTTTATCCTATCCAATAGGAAATCTATTTTAGAAAAAGCATTCCAAACACAGCACGGTTTTTAGTACTCGCTGCTTTTTGAGAGACCAAGTACAGTTCCAGGTGTACTTTGAACTAAATCCAAGAAGTCTCATTCTCAGTGCAGTATTAAGTTAAACTTAGGGAAAGTCCCTATTAATAGAGTCACACAGAAAAGGATCAACATACTATTCCCAATGGAAGAGTCAAAGCTAGTGGTCATTCACTATTAATAAAAAAAGTATGAGAAAAGAAAAATTCACAGGCAGGAACTAAAACATTTTAATTTATAATTTATCATGGGAAAATTGAAATTAGAGCATGTTTTAATTTACATTTTTAGCGATTATTTAAGCCGTGCTTGGTTCAGTTTCCGATCCTTGCACCCCATGGATTTACTGTCCCTGGAGAAAGGTGAACAATTGGGCTTCAAAAATTAATGCATGGTGGCTTAAGTATGGGAATTCAGGTGAACCTTTATAAAACACTGGTTCGGCCTCAACTGCAGTATTGTGTCTAATTCTGGGCACCGCACTTTAGGAAGGATGTGAAGGCCTTAGAGAGGGAGCAGAAGGCATTTACGAGAAGGGTTCCAGGGATGAGGGACTTCAGTTACATTGATAGACTGGAGAAGCTGGGGTTGTTCTCCTTGGAGCAGAGAAGAGTGACAGGAGATTTGATAGAGGTGTTCAAAATCATGAGGGGTCTAGACAGAGTAGATCGAGAGAAACTGTTCCCATTGGCAGAAGGATCAAGAGCCAGAAGACACAGATTTAAGGTGATTGGTAGAAGAACCAAAGGTGACACGAGGAAAAAAAATTTACGCAACGAGTGGTTAGGATCTGGAATGCACAGCCTGAAAGGGTGGTGGAGGCAGACTCAATCGTGGCTCTCAAAAGGGAATTGGATAAGTACCTGAAGGAAAAAAAATTGTAGGACTACGGGGGAGTGGGACTGGCTGAGGTGCTCCTGTAGAGAGCTGGCACGGGCTCATGGGCCCTTCTGTGCTGTAACCATTCTATGATTCTTCTGTGATTTTACTAAGGAATGAGACCATAGAGTCTTCCCTGTAGAAGTAATTTTCCCAGAAACTCAGGCCACCGCCAGCACATAGTGGAATGTCGCGGGCACACTGCCCATAATTTTCCATCCACTGATTCTGCAGAGGTTAGTCTCCGTTAGGCATGACATTACTATTTGGGTGCGGTACTAACACGCATTCCTGTGCTGAATAGCTAGGGAAATAGCAAAAATATAGAAAGCACTGCTCTGTCGCTGCACGCGCTTGTTTTCTTTCTCATAGCCTGCTGGGATTTAAACCAAAAGATCTGCTGAATGCAAGTGCAATGCTGAACTACCTGAGCTACCCAAACTGAGTTTCACAACGAGTGACCTCCGCGGGGATTTGAAGACCTTTCAGTCCCGAATCCGGTGCTTGGACCGGCTCCACGACCGACCCAAGTTTCACAGGGAACGGGTTAAATCCAAGCCGCTTTTTATTTTTACAATGTGAGCACAATGGTATGAGCAGCTGTTGTCTTAATCATTGACGCTGTTCATTTTGTGCTGTTGTGTACAGAACAGATTTTCCTTCATGTAACCTTAAAGAGATTCAGTAGCTCCCCGATGTGTCGAAATTAAACAGTTTGATGCAACACTTGTATTACCAGCCTTTTAGTTATACTGAATGTGTTCCGAAATGGCAATTTTTCAATTGTCATTTTAGGCACTCTATGATGTCTCCTATCCGCTATTTTTTTTGCTGCAATTCAAAATGTTGAGCTTATTGGTAAGATTCTGTTTAGAATATCTAATGTGAGCATAATGCTGTGGAAGATAAGACTGCTGTGGCAGTGATGTTGGGTGGCGTGGTTTTTATGGGCACATATTTTCATTTACTGCACTCACTGGCTGCAGGACCAATGAGAAATGGTGACAGTAGAGAAGGCATCCCAGGGGCATCATCCTCATTCACGCTATAAATACGGCGTGAGGTCCTGTACATTTGAAAGCAGCAACATATACTTGTGGTTAATGACCTGGCAGCTAGTCAGCAGCTAATGATTATTCAGCACAAGCATCATTAGTTGTTTGTTTCACCCCTGCATTTCTCCAGATATTAATTTATTCCCTCTACACCATGCAAGCTGCTTCCTGAATTCGGCCAATGATACTCTTGACCAAGCTGCTCAGAGTTGAAGGGATTTTTGCTGGGGCTATTTTCACTTCTTTCATTAAGTTGGGAAAGTAGCTTCCATCAGCACCAATATGAAGTGCCACCATACCTGTCCTAAATCATAATTTTTACTAAAAGGAACTTCCTTCTATCCTCAAGGCACTGACTAATACTGGGATATAGGGCCACAGGTGCTCGTGTTGCTCCAGTACCCCAACCCAAGTGGCCAATCTTTATATACAAGTCCAGACTGTGTGTGTTGGCATGTATTTGATGATGTGAGGCAGCATAGTTGAGTTTTGACCCGCCTTCCTGCAATGTCCAAACATGCACACTTTCCATGCAAGTGTCACTTCTAAGCAAACAGCAATGCGAACCCTCTGTGTCAGCCGTGGCTCAGTGTGTAGCACTCTTGCTTGAGTCAGAAAGTTATGGGTTCAAGTTATGACGACAAAAATCTAGGCTGACACTCCCAGTGAAGTACTGAGGGAGGTGCTGCACTGTCAGAGGTGCATTCTTTCAGGTGAGATGTTAAACTGAGGCCCTGTCTAACCTCTCAGGTGGACAATAAAAGATCCTCTAGTAATATTTTGAAGGAGGGCAGGGGAATTCTCTCCAGTATATTGGCTAATATTTATCCCTCAATCAACATCAGTAAAAACATATGATCTGGCCGTTATCACATTGGTGTTTGTGGGAGCTTGCTGTGCGCAAATTGGCTGCCGAATTTCCCACATTACAACAGTAACTACGTTCCAAAAAATACTTCATTGGCTGTAAAGTGTTTTGGGAGGTCCGGGGGTCGTGAAAGGCGCTATATAAATGCAAGTCTTTCTTTTCCTTATTTCATTATAGAGGTTACTGTGGCTATGAGCACTTGGTTCCCAATTTTGTATTGTTGGCACTGGGGATAGGTCAAGAATGTAGTGTCCCTGCACCTTACTACAAACTCACACGAGGCATTATATATATCATACACGGTCACTCTGTGACCTTCACCTTTATTCCCAGGACCAAGAAGTGCTGACCCTGGATGGGACCTCCCCTTTTATACCTGGAAACCCAGGTGAGGAGTGTCTCCCGCAAGTTTACCCCCTGTGGTCAGGGTGTGCATTTCTAGGGTATAGGTACAGTGTACATGAGTTACAGTTACATGACTATGTCATTGAAAGATGGTTAAATACATGACATTTCACTTAAGTCTTTTTGTTTCAGAGGTTAAGTCTGTCAGGTGGTCGATGCTCTCTCGTGGAGCGCTGCAGTTGTGGCTCTGGTGGCTGAGCCTCGGCATGCGTCTCTGTCACTTGAGGTGATTCCGGCCTGTCCGGGCTGGCCGCAGGGACTGTGCATGCTGAGGGCTGTCTTTGTTGCTCGTCCGCTGGCAGTGGTGTGGGTGCTATCTCATGCTCTTCTTCAGGTTCCTCCGTGTCTATACTGAACCTTTTCTTTACTTGGTCCAAGTGTTTACGGCATATCTGCCCATTGTTTAGTCGGACCACCATGACTCTATTTCCTTCTTTGCCAATTACGGTGCCCTCAAGCCACTTGGGTCCCAAAGCATGGTTAAGAACAAATACCGGATCATTTATTTCTATACACCTCCCCCTTGAGTTTCGATCATGGAGCTCGGTTTGGGACTGACACTTGTCCTCCACAATGTCTGCCAAGGCTGGGTGAATGAGGGACAGCCGCGTCTTGAGCGTGCGTTTCATGAGGAGTTCCGTTGGCAGGACTCCCGTGAGCGAGTGCGGGTGGGACCTGTAGGCCAGCAGGAAGCGCGATAGGCGGTACTGAAGGGAGGGTCCTTGGATGCGTAGCATGCCCTGTTTTATGACTTGGACCGCGCGTTCCGCCTGGCCATTGGAAGCTGCTTGAACGCCGCAGTCCGGACGTGCTTGATACCATTGCCCGACATAAACGCCTGGAATTCACGGCTGGTGAAACACAGGCCATTGTCGCTGATCAGGATGTCCGGCAAGCCATGGGTTGCGAAAACCGTACGCAGACTCTCCACTGTGATGGATGTCGTGCACGAGTTCAATATGATGCACTCGATCCACTTCGAGTATGCATTGACAACGATCAGGAACATTTTCCCCATGAATGGCCCCACATAGTCTATGTCAATACGTGACCATGGTCTGGTGGGCGAGGGCCACGGGCTGAGTGGGGCCTCCCTGGGGGGATTGCCCAGCTGGGCACACGTTGTGCACCTGCAAACCCAGTGTTCAGGTCTGAGTCAATCCCCGGCCACCATACATGTGACCGGGCAATGGCCTTCATTAACACGATGCCAGGGTGCTCGCTGTGGAGTTCCCTGATGAATGCTTCCCTTCCTTTCTGGGGCATGACTATCCGGCTGCCCCATAGTAGGCAGTCGGCTTGGATGGAGAGCTCATCCATCCGTCTCTGAAGCGGTCTGACTTCCTCGGGGCACGCCCTGTGTGCGGGCGCCCAATCCCCAGTCAGGACACATTTCTTTATCATGGATAGGAGGGAGTTCCTGTTGGTCCAGAGTTTGATCTGGCGGGCTGTGATGGGGGAGCCCACAATGTCAAAAGCCTCAACGGCCATGACCATCTCGGCGCTCTGCTCCGACGCCCCCTCAGTGGTGGCCAGTGAGAGCCTGCTGCGTGTGTCAGCGCAGTTTTCGGTGCCTGGCCGGTGCCGTATGGTGTAGTCATACGCAGCCAGCGTGAGGGCCCAGCGCTGTATGCGAGCTGACGCATTGCCGTTGACAGCCTTGCTGTCGGACAACAAGGATGTTAACGACTTGTGGTCCATCTCTAGCTCGAACTGTCTACCAAAAAGGTACTGTTGCATCTTTATCACATCGTAAACACACGCGAGTGCTTCCTTCTCGACCATGCCGTATCCACGCTCTGCCTGGGATAGTGACCTGGAGGCATAAGCCACCGGTTGGAGTCGGCCGTCATCGTTACCCTGCTGTAACACACACCCAACCCCGTAGGATGACGCATCGCATGTTAAGACCAGTTTTTACAGGGGTCATACAAAGTCAACAGTTTGTTGGAACACAGAAGATTCCTCGCCTTATTGAAAGCCTATTCTTGACAGTCCCCCCCAAAACCATTCACAACCTTTACGCAGGAGCATGTGTAACGGCTCCAACAATGTGCTTAAATTCGGCAGAAAGTTCCCAAAATAGTTCAAAAGTCCCAGGAATGATCGCAACTCCGACGTGTTGCCAGACCTGGGTGCCTGGCGGATCGCCTCAGTTTTTGATTCAGTGGGCCGGATCCCATCTGCGGCAACCCTCCTGCCCAAAAATTCGACCTCTAGGGCCAAAAATATACACTTGGCCTTTTTCAGCCGTAAGCCTATTCGATCCAATCGGCATAGCACCTCCTCCAGGTTGTGGAGGTGTTCTTCGGCGTCTCGACCCATTATGAGAATATCGTCTTGGAATACGATCATTCCAGGAATGGATTTGAGCAAGCTTTCCATGTTTCTCTGGAAGATGACTGCTGCCGAACGAATGCCAAATGGACACCTGTTGTAGACAAATAATCTCTTGTGCGTCGTGATGGTGGTCAGAAGCTTGGATTCTTCAGCAAGTTCCTGAGTCATGTAGGCCGAAGTGAGGTCCAACTTAGTGAACAGCTTGCCACCTGCCAGCGTGGCAAAAAGGTCCTCCGCTCTCGGAAGTGGGTATTGGTCTTGTAGTCGCCACAAATCCTAACTGAGCCATCTGCTTTGAGGACGGGAACGATGGGACTTGCCCAGTCGCTGAATTCAACGGCCAAAATTATGCTTTCTCTGAGCAGCCTGTCCAGTTCACATTCAATTTTTTCACGCATCACATACGGCACCGCTCTGGCTTTGTGGTGCACTGATCTGGCATCCGGAGTGATGCGTATCACTACTTTAGTGCCCTTGAAAGTTCCGACACCAGGTTGAAACAGTGACCCGAATTTTTGCAGGACCTGTGAGCATGAACTTCGCTCCACGGATGAAATGGCGTGCACATCCCCCCATCTCCAAGTCATCTCAGCTAGCCAACTCCTCCCCAAAAGCGCGGGGCCATTTCCCGGAACGATTCAGAGTGGCAGCCGGTTCTGTAATCCATTATGTGTTACCACCAAGTTTGCACTGCCCAGCACTGGGATGATCTCTTTGGTGTACGTCCGTAGCTGCGTCTCAATGCGTTCCAGTTTGGGCCTGCTAGCTCTGTGTGACCATAGTCTCTCAAATTGTTGGGCGCTCATGAGTGACTGGCGAGCTCCCGTATCCAGCTCCATGTGCACCGGGGATGCCATTCAGTAAGACTTTCATCATCATGGGTGGCGTTTTAGTGTATGAGCCGTGGATGTCAGCCACATGAACCCACTGAACTTCAGCATCTATGGTTTTACCCCAGGCCTCATCCTGCATTGCAGACCCCTCGTCTGATTCCTCTGTCTCGCAGATTAGCCTTGCTGCTGCCTTTTTGCACATCCTGGCCAAGTGTCCACTGACATTACAAATCCTACAGATATATTGCTGGAACCTTCAGCTTTTCGCAGTGTGTCTACCGCTGCACCTCCAGCATGAGCTGAGATTGAGATTGCTGTTAACAAAAGGACTATTACCAGGCATTCCTCTCTGATTGCCCATTTGGCTGTTTCTAAGCACTCTGATGGTGGGCGTTAATGGTCCCATCGCGGGACTCATTGTTCCTCGTGATGGCGTGAATTGCCGATCTCCTTTCCATTGTCCTTGTTGCGGGCCCCCCTAGAGCTTGTTTCTGCCTGGGCGGTTTCGAAATGCCCTTGCCTGCCTGCGGGTCCCGAGCCGCGTTCACCATGTTAACTCCCTGGTCCGTCGCCGCGTTTGGACCAGGGCTGCGCGCGTAAATTAGCTTGGTCTCCTCTTCCCCTGCCATAAAGGTCTGAGCTATCAATGCCGCCCCTTCTAAAGTCAAGTCCTTAGTCTTTATGAGCTTCCTGAAAATGCCGGCATGGTTAATGCCCTCGATGAAAAAGTCCCTTAACATCTCCCCCCTGCAGGCATCGGAGAACTTACAGGCCAAGCGCCGCAGTTACGCCACGAAGTCCGAGACGTTTTGTCCCTCCCGACGTCGGTGAGAGTAGAACCGGTACCGGGCCATGTGTACGCTACTTGCCGGCTTGAGATGCTCACTAATCAGCTGGCTGAGCTCTTCAAAGGACTTGTCCGCCAGCTTTTGGGGTGCGAGCAGGTCTTTCATCAGCGCATACGTCTGTGGTCCGTAGCTCGTCAGTAGATGCACCCTCCGCTTGTCAGCCGCTGTCTCTTCCAGCCAGTCCTTTGTGACAAAGCTCTGCTGGAGTTTTTCTACGAAGTCGTCCCAGTCCTCACCCACACAGTAACGTTCCTCTGTGCCACCGGTGGCCATCCTCGTGGTTCGGTGATTCCTGTTTCTCGTCGCCAAATGTCATGTCTCTGTATCTTACTACAAACTCACACGAGGCATATATATATATCATACAAGGTCACTCTGTGACCTTCACCTTTATTCGAGGGACCAAGGAGTGCTGACCCTGGGTGGGACCTCCCCTTTTAAACCTAGAAACCCAGGTGAAGATTGTTTTCCGCAAGTTCACCCCCTGTGGTCAGGGTGTGCATTTCTAGGGTACAGGTACAGTGTACATGAGTTACAGTTACATGACTATGTCATTGCAAGATGGTTAAATGCATGACAAAGGATGTTCCCTTTTATGGGTTTACAAATATTGTTGTTTTATCCCCCTCCTCTCCCTGTGTTATACTACAACCTGTATTTTATTATATATCTATTGCGACAGAAAGGCACAGACAAGTGAGATTGCCCCAGAACTGCATGAGGTGTATCTGGACTGTATTCCCCACACTCAGATAGTACAGATAGATTTACACTGCTTTATTAATCCCAGCAGACAGCGTCTCTAGATAACCTGCAAGCAACTTCTGCATTATTAAAGGATGCCTGCCACACTGACTCTCGTCTTTCGAAAAATACAAGGTTATACAAACCTAAAGGAAGCCTATAAAACAATCTATGGATCTGGATTACATGCATGGCTCACTAAGTGCTTAGAATAACCCACAACCTTACGGACTGAAGATTTACCTGGCAAACCACACAGTTCATTTAACATCAACAATTAATAGGTACTAGCCCAATTTAACTTTCATTGTCGATTTAATAATTTATAGTACATTGGACAAGGTACTGGTGGTAATGTACTGTGGAGAATAGATATTTTTTGTGACACCAGAAATCCACCTAGGAGCTAAATATCCCAGTCAGAAGAAAATACCTACGACAGAAAGGAATATGTGTAGGGGAATAATTGAGAGCTTATCAAAATCAGATAATTTTGTGTGGAGGTAAGTGAACATAATGAAAAGCTTGCACAGTTTTACATTTTGTGTCAAGGCACGGTTTGTAATAAAACAGCAAATGCAAAATCTAAAACAATAAGGTCTCTCCAAAAATGACCCAATTTAAATTATTCACTATTGTTTTTTTCATAGGACAGATAGATGTCTTGCATTTCATCATCATCATAGGCAGTCCCGCGAAATCGAGGGAGACTTGCTTCCACTCTAAAAGTGAGTTCTTAGGTGACTGTATAGTCCAATATGGGAATTACAGTCTTGTCACAGGTGGGATAGACACTGGTTGGAGGAAAGGGTGAGTGGGACTGGTTTGCCGCACGCTCCTTCCGCTGCCTGCGCTTGCTTTCTGCATGCTCTCGGCGACGAGACTCAAGGTGCGTTTACTGCATTAAAGGCTCTATATAAATACAAGCTGTGTGGTTGATAACCGCACCGACAGGAGAATTAAATGAAAGTCAATATTAAAATATTTCTCCTCTCTGCTGAGGAAATTGGCATGTTTCAGTGTTGAACTACAGGAGAAAATAACTTTTTTTAAAGCTAAATAAAAGACCACAAACATCAATGTGAATGTGTATGTGAATTTTACAGTTGCCCTTAAGTATGACAAGGGTTGGGCTGAGGGCACAAAAACATTAGGTAGTTAACACTTGGAATTAAAGAGCTTTCTACAAACAGGTTGGTACAGTTGATTTAGTCTGCCTATAATTATTTTGTCCAAGTCCATTTTCTCGTTTATCTTCTAGAAATGCCTTCGCAAGCAATTCAGCAACATTACTGTCAGGAAATACTGAACAGGCTGGGGCTCTTTTCTTTAGAAGAGAGAAAATTGAGGGGTGACCTGATAGAATTCTTCAAAATTATGAAGGAGTTCGATAGGGTAGACGTAGAGAAGATGTTTCCACTTGTGGGGTGACCAAAATTAGGGGTCATAAGTATTAGATAGTCACTAATAAATCCAATAAGGAATTCAGGAGAAACTTCTTTATTGAGATGGTGAGAATGTGGAACTTGCTGCCACATGAAGTGGTTGCAACAAATTCATAGATGTATTTAAGTGGAAGCTAGATAAGTGCATGAGGAATAAAGGAATATAAGGATATGTTGATAAGGTGTGGGAGGAGGCTCGTGTGGAGCATAAAGCACCAGCATAAACATGTTTGGCCAAGTGGCCGGTTTCTATCCTGCATATTCTATGTAATTCGATGTAAATGTGTCTTTGTACATTGTTAAACTTACCCCTATCCATGAGCTGATTGAAGAGGGAGGCATTGGAGAAGAAGAAAAGGTACGCAAACATCTGTGCTGCAATTTCAGGGTGCACCTCGTATTGGTGGAGGAGGTCCAGTGTGGTCTGGTATATCTGCATGATGTTGCGCACTGGCTCTGGGAGGGGAGAAGAATTCATCCAGGAATGTCCACTCTCAGTCTGGAAGGGATTGCAATCCAAGAAGGCAGGCAGTTCAACATAGAGCGACTGTAAAACAACAAAAAAAGAAAGATTTGCATTTATATTGCATCTCTCGCGACCACCGGACTTCCCAAAGCACTTTACAGCCAATAAATATTTAACTGACAATGACATTCCCTTCGCAGATTAAAAAAAATGTACCACATAAAAACTGCCCATTGCCTCAGTGCCCGAGGGTTAACTGAGCAATGGGACTTTTTGAAGTGTAGTCATTGTCGTAATGTGGGAAACACGGCAGCCAATTTGCGCACAGCATGCTCCCACAAACAGCAATGTGATAATGATCAGATAATCTGGTTTAGTGATGTCACTTCCAGGACACAATAATGAACAATAATGGTGTACGCTTAAGGTAAGGCAAGGTAACACTCAAGAATTATACTTGTGCCTACTTTGTAGTTAACAATATTATTAAACATGCCTACTTCTGCTCTGGTTTAGACCACATTCACATTCAGTGCAGACTATCATTTTGACAATGGAAGACAAGCTGTAGCTTTTTTGAAAGATACCGTAAACCATATCCTTCTGGCTTGTTCATTTCCAAACATGCTTCTCTTATGGCCTCTTTTACAACCACTTATTCCTGGATTTGGGGGCAATTTCGTGCTATGTGTATACTGAGTGAGTCTTAGGCTGTACTACTGGGGGTAGGACATCAAAACTGAGCCCGATCCTGTCCACACTTTCTGACAAGAGTTACTGGATCAGAAATAGGAAGCATGGTTGACTTGGTCTTGCTGGCCAGGGGCATGGGATCGGTTGTAATATAGTTAGCTCATCTACTCGACACAAGTCCCGAGAACATTCTGGGGCCGAAATCTCCCCCTGCCCGAAATGGGGTGCTCCCACCCCGTTTTGTGTGTTTTCACCACCCCGGTGTTTGAGGTCGTCTCTCGAGCAAAATTCCGTTCTTTTTTTTTTACTTGGATCCGGAAGTCGCTCTTAATGGGGGCAGTGAGTACACTAGAGGGGCGGATACGCAGCGGTGACAACACCTGAGGGCCGGAAGTTGGGGGTGGTGCAGAGTAACCGCCGCGATGACGTCATCACGGCGCCGCGTCGCCACGGTTCTCCCCTTCACTTAAAGGGATTTTAAAATTCGACCCATTGGGCCACCGGGGAGGGTTTTGGCCGGGCCAGTGGCCTGGCACCCAAGAGGGGGTGCCAGGCTGCCTGTTGGCGGCCCGGCCAAACCCGGGGGCATAATTGTCAGGCCGACATGATAGTCGGCTGACAAAAAAAAACATGGCGGCAGTGCATCCTCTCCTTTAAGGGAAGCCCCCCTGCCATTGCAGAAGGCCACAGCCTCACTGGACCACTGGGGAAAAGCTTGTTTTGGCACCGTCGGGCGAGCCGAAGATTTTCAGAATGGAATTTCACCCATTGTGGGGGGTAGATCGGCGGTGCGCACAGTGATGACGCGCTTAACACGGATCGGCAGCAGCGGAGCGGCGGGGAGATCGAGGCACCACCGGGCAACCTCGGAAGGACAATTGGGCTATCAGCGGTCGTTTCACGAAAAGTCGTCGGCCACTTCAGCCCACAGCGTGCCGCTGATTTGCAGTGGTAACAGGCCTTGAAGAAAGGGGCAATTTCAGCCCCTCTGTCTCTATTGCTCAGTTAACCCTTGGGTACTGAGCCACTGGGCTGTTTCTATGTGGTATATTTTTTCTAATCTGCAAAGGGAATTTCGTTGTCAGTTAAATATTTATGACTGTCCAAACTGTTTGATTATTCAGCTGTGCCAATAATTTGTCCCAAGTCTATTTCAGTCCACAAGAGGAACAGAATCCAGATTCTTCCTGTCTGGAATTTACTAAACCGCAAGGGTATGAATGCAAGTTTAAATAAACTTGTAAATCAAATGTATTAATTTGCATTAATTCATAGCACTCCAGTATGCATTTGGTGCCGGAGATATTTACAGAATGTGAGCTGGAGTATACTGAATCAGCACCTTTTTTTGAGGATTTATAGCCATTTGCTGAGCAAAATAAATGATGAGTTCCAGTCTGTGCCTCCATGGGATTAAAGGCTGTATTTATTTAAATTATTCAAATATTTAAACTTGCAGATTTGAAAAAAAGTGAATTTACAACTGAGGCTTGTAGCTAAAATAAGAACAAATGCAAAGATTTAAATTAATAGGCAAAGGGGAGAATCATTTTTTGAGCGGTATCAGTGGGCCTCTGCCAATATACTGTTGTTCAAGGGGGACAATGTGCTTTACCACCTGTGCAAGAGAGGAGGTTGGTGGATACCACTTTTAAAAGCTAGTGCAGTGGTAAGGGCTGCTTTTTTAAAACCAAGTTCCCTTTGAAATGATTAGAGTCATAATCCTACGTGCTGAGCAGAAACCTGGCGGGTGGGCAGTTAAAATCGCTCCGGCTCTTAACTGTCTGAAAGCCGCTACGATCGCAGCATCAGCAATTTTAACCTGCTCTCCTGAGCAGGCAGCAAGGACACACTTCTGGAGCCAACAGGGTCCTTCTTTACGTGTGCACGTAAAGCTAAAATCAGGGCCATAAAATACTCAGTAGATTCGTGACAGTTGAGGATATAGATTATTTTTTTAAATTTTTTTTAAGTGTTTTATATTGCCTGCACCCTATAGTTTTCTGCTAAGCAAAAGGTGTCTTCTTCCTTGTTCACTGGCTGGTAGCATTACACATTTGCGGTGTCAAAACTATCTGCGCTCTGCCAGCACAGGACGACAGCAGCAGCAGGGTTACAGCTATTTGCGACTTCACCGTTCAGAATATTGGCCATGGAATAGTTATGAACAGAGGAAAATTAATCTCACTGATATCTTTCCAAACAGTTTTTAAGTTACTCCCAGAAAAAAATAAGTAACTTTTCACTGACATGGGAATAGAGTTTTCGATTGTAATTCACTCACATTTTTCGATGTTAATCCTTACCTCCGCATTGGGACGAGTATTACACATCGGCTACAGGTACAGGCAAATGAGTGATGGACTTCACTACCACACTAGTACTGCCTTGCCCTCAGGTAGAAGCAGCATTCATTTTCTTATGACGAGATTCTGAGACTTGCTCTTATTAAGTGTTTGTGAATCTGATTACTTGGATGTTCCTATAAACTTTCAGCCAAACAGCTACAACATTGGATTGCTGCATGGGCAGGACAGTGGTGATGTGTAGTAATGTGGTATAGAGGAAACTACACTTTTGTACTTTTGCTAAGTGACAAAATGATGCTTTTCTCACACCCCTCCCCCCCCATCTCCTGGACCATACACCAACTCTGGCTAAGGAAGGAAAGCAATCAGCTCCAAGGCCACTATCTGTCATTCTTGGACACATACCAGGAAGTGCACAAGAATAATGTGGTGATGACATACAATTTACAGCACAGAAACAGGCTACTCAGCCTAACAGGTCCATGCTGGTATTTATACTCCACATGAACCTCCTCCCACCTTACTTTATCTCGCCCTATCAGAATATCCTTCTATTCCTTTCTCCCTCATGTACTTATCTAGCTTCCCCTTAAATGCAGATGATCTTCCTCAAATTTTCCCCTTCCATCCAGTTACTAAGAACTGGTGAAACTTATTATTCGTGTGGCTTTGGATCCAAGCACAAATAATATTGAAAAAATGAGGAAGGAACAAAGCCGATATGCTATTTTGTTATCATACTTGCTGCGAACATGAGAATAGAGGTTTAGATTTGAGGTCATTTTTGCCGCACACGTTGGATACTCCGTTTTTCTCTGAAACTTGGATCACCACCACCACCACATAGGCTGCGCCAAGGATTGTAGACTTTCCTGTACAGACAAAAGTGACGTTGCAAGTTTTTTGAGAAAACATTGAGCATACAGCGTGCATAGGGTCGTCTCCTTTTGCTGTGTCCAAAATCATACAGCGGACAAGGTTTGGCACAAGGGCTTAGAAAAGCTGCCGGTCTCTGCTTTAGCACCTCCAGGCAAGTTCAAATGATGATAATCGGCAATTAGGACCAAAATTGCGTGCCAAAACCAGACGTGTCTAATTAGCACAGCGCCTGTTTTCACTTGTTCACCAAAGTAACCCCCTTAATGCCATAACATTTGTTGCCACGTTAGTTCCCTGTAAATAACATGTGCTAGCATTTACTATTGCCGATTTTAACAAACAAACCCTTTATTTTACGAGAGGCGTCAACCCACTTGAAATAGAGGATGTTGCCTGTGTTAGAGTAAGCAACAGATGAATATCAATAGAACTTGAATGGGCAAAAATTTGGCAGATAGAGTATAATGTGGGAAAATGTGAGGTTATCCACTTTGGCAGAAATAATAGAAAAGCAAATTATAATTTAAATGGAGAAAAATTGTAAAGTGCTGCAGTACAGAGAGACCTGGAGGTCCTTGTGCATGGAACACAAAAAGTTAGTATGCAGGTACAGCAAATAATCAGGAAGGGAAATGGAATGTTGGCCTCTATTGCAAGGGGGATAGAGTATAAAAGCAGAGAAGTACTGCTACAACTGTACAGGGTATTGGTGAGGCCACACCTAAAGTACTGTGTGCAGTTTTGGTCTCCGTATTTAAGGAAGGATATACTTGCATTGGAGGCTGTTCAGAGAAGTCTATATCCCAGAGTACTTAAGGAAGTGGCCCTAGAAGTAATGAATGCATTGGTGATCATTTTCCAACAGTCTATCAACTCTGGATCAGTTCCTATGGACTGGAAGGTAGCTAATGTAACACCACTTTTTAAAAAGGGAGGGAGAGAGAAAGCGGGTAATTATAGACTGGCTAGCCTGACATCAGTAGTGAGGAAAATGTTGGAATCAATTATTAAGGATGAAATAGCAGCGCAATTGGAAAGCAGTGACAGGATCGGTCCAAGTCAGCATGGATTTATGAAGGGGAAATCATGCTTGACAAATCTTCTGGAATTTTTTGAGGATGTAACTGGTAGAGTGGACAAGGGAGAACCAATGGATGTGGTGTATTTGGACTTTCAAAAGGCTTTTGACAAGGTCCCACACAAGAGATTGTTGTGCAAAATCAAAGCACATGGTATTGGGGGTAATATACTGATGTGGATAGAGAACTGGTTGGCAGACAGGAAGCAGAGAGTCGGGATAAACGGGTCCTTTTCAGAAAGGCAGGCAGTGACTAGTGGAGTGCCGCAGGACTCAGTGCTGGGACCCCAGCTCTTTACAATATACATCAATGATTTAGATAAAGGAATTGAGTGTAATATCTCCAAGTTTGCAGATGACACTAAGCTGGTGGCGGTGTGAGCTGTGAGGGGGACGCTAAGAGGCTGCAGGGTGACTTGGACAGGTTAGGTGAGTGGGCAAATGCATGGCAGATGCAGCATAATGTGGATAAATGTGAGGTTATCCACTTTGGGGCAAAAACGCGAAGACAGAATATTATCTGAATGGCGGCAGATTAGGAAAAGGGGAAGTGCAACGAGACCTGGGTGTCATGGTTCATCAGTCATTGAAAGTTGGCATACAGGTACAGCATGCGGTGAAGAAGGCAAATGGTATGTTGGCCTTCATTGCTAGGGGATTTGAGTATAGGAGCAGGGAGGTCTTACTGCTGTTGTACAGGGCCTTAGTGAGGCCTCACCTGGAATATTGTGTTAGTTTTGGTCTCCTAATCTGAGGAAGGACGTTCTTGCTATTGAGGGAGTGCAGCGAAGGTTCAGCAGACTGATTCCCGGGATGGCTGGACTGACATATGAGGAGAGACTAGATCAACTGGGCCTTTATATACTGGAGTTTACAAGGATGAGAAGGGATCTCATAGAAACATACAAAATTCTGACGGGACGGGACAGGTTAGATGTGGATAGAATGTTCCCGATGTTGGGGAAGTCCAGAACCAGGGGACACAGTCTTAGGATAAGGGGTAGGTCAGTTAGGACTGAGATGAGAAGAAACTTCTTCACTCAGAGAGTTGTTAACCTGTGGAATTCCCTGCCGCAGAGAGTTGTTGATGCCAGTTCATTGGATATATTCAAGAGGGAGTTAGATGTGGCCCTTACAGCTAAGGAGATCAAGGGGTATGGAGAGAAAGCAGGAAAGGGGTATTGACGGAATGATCAGCCATGATCTTATTGAATGGTGGTGCAGGCTCGAAGGGTCAGGTGACCTACTCCTGCTCCTATTTCTTATGTTCTTGTGTTCTTAGTGGAACAGTGTAGGAAGCCGAGGATGGAGATGTCGGAGTGGAAATGGAGCGGGGAATGAAATTAACAGGCGACCGGAAGCTTGAGGTCACACTTACGGACTGAACGGAGGTGCTCCGCAAAGCGGTCACCCAATCTGCATTTGGTCTTCCCAATGTAGATGATTCCACACCGTGAGCAGCAAATACAGTATACTAAATTGAAAGAATTACAAGTAAATCACTGTTTCACTTGGAAGGAGTATTTGGGGCCCTGGATAGTGGGAAGGGAGGAGGTAAAAGGGCAGGTGTTGCATCTCCTGTGCTTGCACGGGAAGGTGCCGTGGGAAGGGGAGGGGGTGCTGGGGGTGACTGCGGAATGGACCAGGGTGTCGCGGAGGGAGCGGTCCCTTCGGAATGCTGAGAGGGGAGGGGAGGGGAAGATGTGATTGGTGGTGGGATCATGCTGGAAGTGGCGGAAATGGCGGAGGATGATCCGTTGAATGTGGAGAAACTGGGAGAATGGATTGGAGTCCTTACAGGATGTGGGGTGAGAGAAAGTGTAGTCCAGGTAGCTATGGGTGTAGAGTGGGCTTATAGTGAACTTATCTGGTCTTATCTGTTAATTTCGAACATTCGCCAGTTCTGACGAAGGGTCACCGACCTGAAATGTTAACTCTGTTTCTCTCTGCAAAGATGCTGCCTGCACCGTTGAGATATCCAGCATTTTCTGTTTTTATTATGTAACTGCAATTTGGATCAACTCTACTGTTCCAATCCTCTAAATCTTTTATTGTGCACCTTTGTATGGCTAGCTTACTTTTATAAGGAGTTTGATAAGGTAGATGTACAGATGTTTCCACTTGTGGGGGGGACCAAAACTAGGGCCCATAAATATAAAATAGTCGCCAATAAATTCAATAGGGAATACAGGAGAAACTCCTTTACCCAGAGAGTGGTGGGAATGTGGAACTCGCTAGCATAAGGAGTGGTTGAAGTGAATAGCATAGATGTATTTAAGGGGATACTAGATAAACACGAGGGAGCAAGGAGTGGAAGGATATGCTGACACGGTTAGATGAAGAAGGGTGGGAGGAGGCTCATGTGGAGCATAAACGCCGACACAAACCAGTTGGGCCAAATGGCCTGTTTCTGTGTTGTAGATTCTATGTAAATTAGTTCCTTTGTTCCACTTTTGTTACACGCTATTGTTCTTGACCACTGGATCCTAAGAACATATAAAGTCATAATAATATATAAAAACATGGAAAAAGAGAGTGCCATTTTGTCTAGTGAGCCTGTCCTTTTAACACCTGATGTACAATCTGCTCTGTCTGCAGGCTCCCTACATTTTCTAATCTCATGACTGAGATGAATAACCGCAGCTAAAATGGCTGAGAAAATAAAACTGTCGTGAAATTTCACCCTCAACTCTGAAGGGGAGTGAACGGAAACTCGAGAGTATCATACGTTACAATCTTCATCATACAACTCCAACTAATTGCATTCCGTGTTTCCATGGTCCTGGGAGCATAAGGACTATCATCCAGATCTGTAATCCTTATAACCTCAATCCTGTTCTTAAATACCTATTCATCTGTCCCTTTTTAAAAGATGTAATGCATATTTTGGTAGCACATATTCTATACATCTACCTATCCTTTGACAAATGGTGTAACTGTATTCTAAACAAACCTTTGTGATATAATACACACATTGCTGGAATGTATGCATGATCACCTCTTCCAGAATAGTCATGACTTCTTCATTGACTGAAATCGTGGATGAAAGTAACGATTCTTTGGAACCTAAAAGAGGAAAAAAGTTTGGGTTAAGATTCAACAGAAATTTTAAAACATATACTTCCCCGACTTCGATTTCTTTTCGAATATAAAATAAAATATGTCCTTTTCTGCTCACCTGAAATTATGGGAATCACAGGAGTGAAACCCATTTAAGCAGATGGAATGTTGCCTTATGAAAAACTGAGCTGCTAACATGATTTTGTCAGCTGCCAAACATTTAAACAAATTTGATTCCTGTGTCCAGACAGTGTCTTTCAACAATCTATTACATTTCCATTTACCCGTAAAAATTTTATACATTTTCAAATATGAACTCCTTAGATTCTATTCACTTTCAAAGATATGAGTAATTGCTAACCTCTTATTCACCATTTGAGTTAAGATTACCTTTTTTATTTTTATTTTTCCATTGGCCACTCAATGTAAGAAAAGAAAATAGGCACTGGATTTTCCGGCACTCTCAGATGTAATATTGTGGGATACTGCACTAAGTCCTGCACTGTGGTATTACATTTTCAATACCAGTACATTGTTTTGCTCTTTCCCGACAGTGAACTTAACTATACCATCTACATTTTGAAAAGTTATGATTGAATGGTTTTGAATTCTGAGAACGTCTATTTTGTAATTAAACAACAACTTTTATTTATATAGCGCTTTTAATGTAGTAAAACGTCCCAAGGTGCTTCACAGCAGTGTTCTAAGACAAAAATAGATACATTTGACACTGAGCCACATAAGAAGAAATTATGGCAGATGACCAAAAGCTTGGTTAAAGAGGTAGTTTTTAGGAGCGTCTCAAATGAGGAAAGAAAGGTAAAAAGGCGGAGCGGTTTAGGGAGGGAGTTCCAGAGCTTAGGGCCCAAGCAGCTGAAGGCATCATGTAAATTGGATCTCATAAGCAAACTATTGTCTTTAATGTAACTACTGTACTCTCCCAATTTCTGATATATAATGGAGGGGTTATATATTGTATATTTAGTATTGTTAAAAATATGAAACTCCTCGAATTATTGGATCTGTAGTGTAAATTTTTCAGCCTGATTGGATCCGCAAGGTGAATTTTCCAGTTTAATTAATGGGCTTCCAGCTATGTGTCAGCTTTGGCTCAATGGGTAACACTCTTGCCGCTGAGTCGCTGAGTCAGATGGTTTTGGATTCGGGCACAAAATCTAGGCTGACTCCCGGGACTCGAGCACAAAATCTAGGCTGGCACTCCAGGGCTGTACTGATGGAGTGCTGCACTGTCAGAGGTACCTTGTAGCAATTAATTTGTATAGTGATGGGTCGGGTCCACTAAACACTGAAATGCTTAGTTTGAATTACAGCACTGGGAGGCAGAGGGTGGTGGTGGTGGGGGAGTTGATATTCCTTTTATTGACCTCATTTGTAAAACTAACATGGGACATTTCACTCCACACATGTCGGCATAAACATACTGCATACAATCAACTGGTGGTAAATAAACAGCAATGATATCTTACATTTAACGGTTGCTGTTACATAAATAGGAATGAGTTGATGACTGCAGTTTTCACTTATTAAAGTGTCAAAAATGGAGCATTGAGGATACTTTGCGCCTCTTCTATACTGTATTGTTGTACTCTGTAATACTTTATGATTTGAACCAAAGCTACTCTGGAATAATGTGACCCAACCCTGTCCTTACCCAGCAAGATGCATGCAATTCCTCCAAAATCACTAACAATCTTGTGTAGATACTGTGAAAATTTCTTTAGGGCTTCCCTTGCTAGATCCTGGAATGCTAAGGCTAATTGTAGCACCCCTAATGTTAGCCTGACTGAGATTGGCTAATTCAGCACAGCAGCGTACAGTTAATTCCAGACAATTGTGATCAAAGATGATCTAAAGACAGCCCCTTGGACCTGTGTTAGAAATTTTTGGAAGGCAGTTGTTTTTGCAATTCTGCAGTTGAATTTGAAGTTCTTGTGTATGAGCACATCACAGATCAAACCTACATACCATGAGTAGTTTCACAGTAAAGGTAATGGACATCTGGTGCTGGTTATTATAAATACTTTAACTTATAATAGAATGGGAGTCTGGTGGGGTACATGTAGTCAGGAACAGTTCCACTGCATGATCAATGAGTGCCTTCAGGCCATATACTGTATAAATATTTTAAGCCGTGATGAAGCTGTCTACATGTGCATTCTTACCCCCTGCTTTTTGGAACGAGTTCTGAAAACAAAACAGACTGCAGCCATCTAGAGGGATTAGTAACACTCCCAATCATTTATTACTAATGGCTTCCCCTGTGTCACATTATACTTGCAGACCACATAGTCTGGAACTTTAATCTCCTTTGAACCACACTGAAGTAGGAGGGTTTTCAAGGCTGATAAAATTCAGAAACTGGCATGTCACTTACTTTAACCATGGGATAAGGGTTATTTGCAAGAAAAAGATTCAACACATTCCCAGAACAATGCTATCAAAATCTAGCCACGGTTTTGTTTAATATTTTTTTCCTGGTGTCATTTTTCTTATAATAGACTTTCACAGTCTGGCAAGATTCATTTTCTTTCTTTTTATGTATCAAATAGCCTTTTTTTAAAAAAAAGTAGTATCCTTTTTTTTTTAAGACATCCGTTAGACATCAGTGGGTAGCACTTTCGCTTCTGAGTCAGCAGGTTGTGGGTTCAAGTCCTGCTCCAGAGACTTGAGCACATAATCCAAGCTGACACTCCCAGTGCAGTGCTGAGGGAGCGCTGCACTGTCAGAGGTGCCTTCTTTCAGATGAGACATTAAACTGAGGACCCATCTGCCCTCTCGGGTGGACGCAACAAAGAACTATTTTAAAGAAAAGCAGAGGAGTTCTCCTCTGTGTCCTGGCCAATATTTATCCCTCACCATAAAAACATAACATAGGAATTAGGAGCAGAGTAGGCCATATGGCTCCTCAAGTCTGCTCCGCCATTCAATAAGATTATGGCTGATCTTCGACCTCAACACTTTCCTGCACTATCTGTATATCGCTTAATTCCTCTGGAGTCCAAAAATCTATCTATCTTAGCCTTGAATATACTCAATGACTGAGCACCCACAGCACTTTGGGGCAGAGAATTCCAAAGATTCACAACCCTCTGAGTGAGGAAATTCCTCCTCATCTCAGTCTTAAAAGGCCAGCCTCTTATCCTGAGACTGTGCCCCCTAGTACTAGATTCTCCAGCCAGGGGAAACAATCTCTCGGCATCTACCCTATACATCCCCCTCAGAATCTTATATGTCTCAATGAGATCACCTCTCATTCTTCTAAACTCCAGAGAGTATGGGCTCAATTTTCCCCAGTACTTGTGCCGCTTTTTTTGAGCAGGCTGCTTTTTCTGGCCTAACTTAAAAATTCCCAGTTTCCGCGATCAATTTGCACCAGCGTAACTCAGTTAGTTACGGATTTGTTAAAGTCAGGTTTTTTTTCAGCCAAAGGGGGCGTAACCAGCCACCTACGCCACTTTGTGGCATGTCCTGAAAAACCTTCCCTCGAGTTAAGGAAATTGGCGCCGGGAAGGAAAGCGGCAGAGCAGATGCCCGGACACACTGAAAGAATTGAAAAACACATAGCAGCAACTTACCTCCAACCCCGCCCGAAGGCTGTCCGGTCCCAGGTTCACAGAGAGAGAGAGAGAGAGAGAGAGAAAGATTGAGACAGAGAGAGATAGAGAGATTGAGACAGAGAGAGATAGAGAGAGAGAGCCGAACCGGCAACCGAGAAGGCGGGACAGCCTTCAGGCGGGGTTGGAGGAAAGTTGGTGCAATGTGTTTTTCAGTTCTTTTAATGTGTTGGGAGGTGGCTGTATGCTTCACTTTGCAGCCTCAGCTCGCATTGTGTCCTTGGTTACCATGGCAACCCAATCTTTTTGGTGCAGGTCAAGGCTCCACCCCCAAAACTAAAGGTCTAAAAAATGTTTTGGGGAAAATTGAGCCCTATAGGCCTAATCAACTCAATCTCTCTTTATAGAACTACCCTCTCATCCAGGGATCAATCTAGTAAACTTTCGTTGCACCACCTCTAAGACAAGAATATCCGAAGATCAAAACTTTGCACACAACTCCAGGTGTGGTCTCACCACAGCCGTGTACAATTGTAGCAAGACTTCCTTACTCTTGTACTCCAACGCTCTAGCAATAAAGGCCAATATGCTAATTCACTTCCTAATTGCTTGCTGTATCTGCATGCTAACTCTCTGAGTTTCTTGTACTAGGACACCCAAATTTCACGAAGCCAACATCACTAAAACAGATTATCCAGTCATTATTTAATCACTGTTTGTGGGACCTTGCTGTGTAAATTTGCTGCCACGTTTCGTATATTACAACAGCGACCATACTTTTAAAAAATTCTTCACTGGCTGTAAAGCGCTGAGGTTGTGAAACGCGCTATATAAATGATAAATGCAAGACTTTCCTTCGTTGTGTCACACTTTATTTCGTGGCCAAAAAGGCAGGTGGCCTGCTCCTACGCCCATAGAAAGATCCTTTGTTGCATTTACATGGCACCTTTCAAATCTCCAGCGCATCCCATTGTGCATCACAACCAATTAGTTAGTTTTGAAGTGTAGTCACTATTGTTATGTAGGCAAACATGGCAGCTAATTTGCACACAGCAAGCTCCCACAAAGTGCAATGAGATGAATGACCAATGAATCCCTCTTGGTTTATACTCTCTTCAACAAATAGACCAGGAACTCAGTGTGAGGGAGATTTGTAGGAACAAACCTACATCCAACAACTCCATGATACAATGTTTTCATAAATTTTGAATCTTTCAAATTCTAGGGGTTATAAACAGAAATATTACAACACCTGAAACTTCAGAGAAATAACTTCAATATACGCTCATAGAAGTCACGACTCTCAGCTCCCTACCAATTTCAGGCCGTAAAGCTGGATATAATTTAAAGACATAGGCCCCAAGTTTCCACATGATTTGCTCCTGATTTTTAGGAGCAACTGGTGTAGAACGGAGTATCTTAGAAATCGGAATTCTTGTCATTTAGTTTACTCCAGTTCTAGTCAGTTACAACAGTTTCACTTTGGAACAGATTTTTTTTTTCAAAAGGGGGCGTGTCCGGCCAATTACGCCTGTTTTCAAAGTTTCGCCAGTGAAAACTTACTCCAACTAACTTAGAATGGAGTAAGTGAAGATTTTTGTACGCTCGAAAAAACCTTGTCTCCACTTTAGAAAATCAGGCGTAGGTTACAAATCAGGCGTAGGGAATGGGGGGGGTTTAAAGGGAAGTTTACAAACATTAAACACTTCAGTTTTACAAATAAAGAGCCATCATCAATAATAAATGATAAATACATCAATAAATCAACCAATAAATCAATCAAAAAAAATTAATAAGAAATAATTTTTTTTTTAAATCAATAAATAAACCATTTTCTACTTACCGACTGCAGCACCGGGAGCCCTCCAACAACGTGCTGGGATGCCCCCCCCCCCCCCCAGTGTGTCTCTGTCAGTGTCTCTAGCTCTGTCTGTCTATCAGTGTCTGTGTTTCTGACAGCGAGGGGAGGGGGAGGAGGGGGGTAGAGGGAGAGAGGGGGGGAGCAGAGGGAGGGAAGGGGGAGAAGGGGGAGGGATGGGGGAGAAGGGGGAGGGATGGGGGAGAAGGATGGGGGAGAAGGGGATAAAGGGGAGATGGGGGGGGAAAGGAGATGGGGGGGAAAGGAGATGGGGGGGGAAAGGAGATGGGGGGGGAAAGGAGATGGGGGGGGAAAGGAGATGGGGGGGAAAGGAGATGGGGGGTGGGGAAGGAGATGGGGGGTGGGGAAGGAGATGGGGGGTGGGGAAGGAGATGGGGGGTGGGGAAGGAGATGGGGGGTGGGGAAGGAGATGGGGGGTGGGGAAGGAGATGGGGGTGGGGAAGGAGATGGGGGGTGGGGAAGGAGATGGGGGGTGGGGAAGGAGATGGGGGGAAAGGAAGGAGAGAGGGGGGAAAGGAAGGAGAGGGGGGGGAAAAGAGATGGGGGAAAGGAGATGGGGGGAAAGGAGATGGGGGGAAAGGAGATGGGGGGAAAGGAGATGGGGGGAAAGGAGATGGGGGGAAAGGAGATGGGGGGAAAGGAAGGAGATGGGGGGGAAAGGAAGGAGATGGGGGGGAAAGGAAGGAGATGGGGGGGAAAGGAAGGAGATGGGGGGGGAAAGGAAGGAGATGGGGGGGGAAAGGAAGGAGATGGGGGGGGAAAGGAAGGAGATGGGGGGGGAAAGGAAGGAGATGGGGGGGGAAAGGAAGGAGATGGGGGGGGAAAGGAAGGAGATGGGGGGGAAAGGAAGGAGATGGGGGGGGGGAAAGGAAGGAGATGGGGGGGGAAAGGAAGGAGATGGGGGGGGGGAAGGAAGGAGATGGGGGGGAAGGAAAGGAAGGAGATGGGGGGGAGGGAAAGGAAGGAGATGGGGGGGAAGGAAAGGAAGGAGATGGGGGGAAGGAAAGGAAGGAGATGGGGGGAAGGAAAGGAAGGAGATGGGGGGGAAAGGAAGGAGATGGGGGGGAAAAGAAGGAGATCGGGGGGGAAAGGAGAAGGGGGGAGGAAAGGAGAAGGGATGGGGAAAAGGAGAAGGGGGAGGGAGGCTGAACGGGCCGGGCCCAAGACTTCGGGCTGGGCCCGTCCCCAGCACCAGATTTACAGGTAGGTGGCATTGGGTCGGGTCGGGGGGAGCACGGGTAGGGGGGGGTGGTGGGAGGGTGGCCGGTTCGGTTCGGTTCGGGTCGGGGGGAGGGAGGGAGAGGGAGGTCAGATTGGGGGGAGGGTGGTCAGGTCGGATCCAGTCCGGGGGCGGGGGGAGCGGGAGTCGGGTCGGTGTTGGGTCCGGTCCAGAGGCGAGGGCGGGGGGAGCAGGAGTCAGGTCGGGTCCAGTCCAGGGGCTCGGGTCCGGTCCGGGGGCGGGGGGGAAGCGGGAGTCGGGTCGGTGTCGGGTCCTGTCCGGAGGCGGGGGGAGAGGAGGGGGGGGGGAGCGGGAGTTGGGTCGGGTCCAGTCTGGGGGTGGGGGGGAAGCGGGAGTCAGGTCGGTGTCGGGTCCGGTCCGGGGGCGGGGTGGGGGGGGGGGAGCGGGAGTCAGGTCGGTGTCGGGTCCGGTCCGGAGGCGGGAAGCGGGAGTCAAGTCGGTGTCGGGTCCGATCTGGAGGCGGGAAGCGGGAGTCGAGTCGAATAGGGTCGGGAGGAAGCAGGAGCTGGCTGTGGGAGGAGCCTTATTCACGCAGCCCCAGTGAGGCCATTGGGCCAGGGCTAGGGGCTGCGTGCTTCGGGCCCCTGCCACACAGTTTTGGCCGCCTGGAGCTACAGCACTTGCGTGCCCACTGTAGCGCATGTGCAGAGGTCCCGGCACTGTTTTCAGCGCAGGGACCTGGCTCCGCCCCCTACAGCTCCTGCTGCGCTGCGCCGAGGGCCAGAGGACCTGCAGGGAGCTGGAGAATCTGGAGGGTTTTTTTTAGGTGCACTTTGTGGTGCGAAAAATGGGCGTCCAGGTCGGGACTGCGCCGTTCTAGGCGCGGCTCAAAACTTGGGCCCATAGACCCAAGCTTGCTGCCACCCTTTGATTGGGGCACAACAGTCAGTGTTTACCTAAATAACAACAACAACTTGTATTTATATAGCACCTTTAACCCATTAAAACGTCCCAAGGTGCTTCAAGGTGTTTCCTTCAAGGAGGAAAGACCGGTAGAGAGGCGGAGAGGTTTAGGCAGGGAATTCCAGAGCTTAGGGCCTAGGCAGCTGAAGGCACGGCCACCAATGGTTAAGCGATTATAGTCAGAGATACTCAAGAGGACAGAATTAAGAGCGCAGATATCTCAGGGTGGTTGTGGCACTGGAGGAGATTTCAGAGATAGGGAGGGGCGAGGCCATGGAAGGATTTGAAAACAAGGATGAGAGTTTTGAAGTCGAGGTGTTGCTTAATCGGGAACCAATGTAGGTCAGCAAGCACAGGGGTGATGGGTGAGTGGGACTTGGTGCAAGTTAGGACACGGACTGCCGAATTTTGGATATAGAGTATAAAGGTTGCAAGGACCAGTCTATATAATTCTGGTCATGCACAAAGAACCTAAAGAAATTCTGTGAGGAGGTAATGAAACTAGCTGATTGGCTGTGAAGCACTTTGGAACATCCTGAGAATGTGAAAGGCGCTATATAAATGCAAGTGATTATTTTTTTCTTTAGTGGGAGATGGCTCAGCAGAGGATATAATTTACTTGGCTGTTCGATAGCCATTTGATAGTGTGCCCATGAGGCTTTTAGAAATGATTAACGCTCACCAAATTAATAGCAAGGTAGCTAGCTGGATTGGAAGCTGTTTGCCAATACAAATCAGAGGTGCTGATGAATGGAGATAGCATGTTGGAGCAGATAGGGACTAGTGCAGTTCCACAGATGTCTACTGTGTTCTCTGATGTTTATACTCATCACAACAATGTAGAGCAAGAACACTTCTAGTAATAGTACAAAATTTGCCCTTCGTACCAAACTGTGCGACTACTGTAGAAGAGATTGATGATCAAAAGAGATCTGGGCAGGTCAAGCCGATGAGTTGAATAATGGATTTTAATGTAAATAACTAAAGTAGTCCTTAGATCAGGAAAGATAAAACAGGGCACAGTGAGTAAAACTCTATTAGAAAAAGTGAAAAAAGGTTATTGGCAGTAAGTATCCAGTTAAAATGAAATTGTTATCAGCATTGCTCAGTACCCAATGCAACGTATCCCAAGAGCATCTGATTGTAGGTCAAATGATTAGGCAAGTTTTAGAAAACTCAATTTTCTTTTTTCCTTATCGGGATGTGAAGCCAGGGAGAGCAAGAGTGCTCCTGGTTCACAGCACTATTGCCAGCAGTTAATGGCTCATGCTCGCCCCCTCCAGGTTGCCTCCCCTCTCCCCTCACCCCCTCCTTGCCAACCCACCCAGGACCCGCCTCAGAGCTGCTATTGGTGTCACAGCCAGTCCAACTTGGTGACATCAGGATGCCCGATCGGTGTCTACAGCTCACCATTTAAAATGACCCGGTGCCCATTTCAGGCAAAAGTCCAATTGCTCGCCTCATCAGTTAGAAATCTGGGTGAAATCGTCTTTAATGACGAACTGAAGAATATTACATTTTCTCCATAATTAATGGCTTGCTACTGAAACGACAAGATTCAAAGCCCCACATTCTTGTGATTTAGTTAACACGCTATTAATTAAGGAGAAATATAGTGGTCCTCCATTTCATTTTTATTAAAAGAGAAATATTGCCCACTAAGAAGGCCATCAAGGATTTGTTTCAGATGATAAAGGTGTATTCTATGGCTGACGTGCTGTTTTGAAATTAGAACCTAAAAGTCACCAATATGTGTTGCAAAGATTAGCAGGGCTGCTGTGCGAATATCATCAGTCAAGGACGTTACTAATAGCCCTGATAACCCTCCCAACAATGAATAGATGCTGAACACGTACCAGCAGGAACTGAAAACATCAGTTATAACTGAACAAGTAAATAAAAATGCACCAACTTATCATCTTAATATTATATTATGTTCCCTTAACCTCTGGCTCGGATTTGTGCACCATACTGTTGTTAGGCTGTGAAAGGACTGTACATTCATGATCATACACGCATTGAAAGCATCTACTTTGTTTTGTCAAATAACATAATTATCAGACGATTCTTAAATTTCCCACTTTATCCCACAAGATGTAGGAAAAGTAGATCAGGAACAATCCCTTTCTCCCTGTCTATATTCCCACTTCCACAAAGCCTTTATCGAAAAGGTCGGCACATTTCTGATTATTTTCATTTCATAAAGCGATGTGGTATATCATTTTATTTTTAAGATTAATGCCTAGAAATCTCGCCCATTTAATGCCAAAAGTCCCTATTTCCAAAGGCGATAAATTTTAATAATCAGTTCATTATATTTAAATTCAGTTTGCAGGCCATTATAGAGTATGCTAATCAAACCCTAGGTAAGAGTATTTTCAATTTAAAATTCCATTGTTCAGTTGGTGTAAAAGATAGTTTCATAGACAAAATAAATACAGATGAGGAAAGTAATTTTTGCCTTAGCAATCCAACTAACCAGTTTCCCAAAACAGCATCTAATTCTTTCTTAAATGGCTCTGGAAACATATGTCCATCCACGTGTCATTCACTCTTTGCCGAAGAACCTCCTGACATTAGTCCTAAATTTGCCTTTCACCAATTTATACTACTCTAAAAGTTTATTTTGAAATTGTGCTTCAGATTTAACTTTTCTAAGGGCCCAAAGTTGATGGTCCTACCGCCTCCCTGTTTCTTCGGCGCTCTCCCCTCCGTGGGAAATTGGCGGGGCCCTCACACCGGCGCTTTGGAAGGACGTTGGCGTGCACCAGCGTGCAATGCTGAAAAAAGTCCTCCCACCCACTCCCGCCAAAGATTCATCCGAGCGGTCCTCCGTTCCTGCAGGAGGAAAGACCGCCGAGTGGATGCAGGTCTTACCTGGACGGTAGCTGTGAAGACCTGCAAGAAAAGATTAGTGAGATTTTTTTCTTTACTTCTTTTGCAGCGATTTTGTGTGAAAGGGACCTCTGAAGGTTTTCCGATGTTTTGTTTTTTATTTTTTGAACATTTTTTTTGTACGTTCCCCCCTCCCTGGGCCTGACTCCTGCCTCGGCATAACTTCCTCCAGGATTGCATTTGGCGCCCAGAATCCTATCTACTGCCTTCTACCGCCCAGAATCGGCGTGTAATGCCCATTTTTGTCGGCAGGCACTTTTTTCCTTCTTTTTGGCCAAATTTCCGCCCAAAGTACCGTCAGGATCTTAGTGGTCTTTTGGACGGTAAATGGGCGGAACTTGCCTTTGATCAAATAAGCTCCCCTGTCAACCACTTCCTTTCAAGGTTGAAGCACCTAAATTTCTCCAGTCTTTCCTCATAATTCCATTCTCTGAGACGAGCGATCAGTTCATGGCTTTTCTCTATACACTTACAGGGCTCAAAAGCTTTCCTTGTAAAATCGTGGGTGCTTTGCTGCCAAGTTTCTGTCCACTGACACTAATGGATGCAAAATTGTGGACCAAGAAACAATTCCTAAAACTGGGAAAGGCAATAAATCAAAGACAGACTTGCATTTGTATAATGCCTTTTATGACCACTGGATGTCCCAAAGCGCGTTACAGCCAATGAAGTACTTTTGGAGTGTAGTCACTGTTGTAATGTGGGAAAAGCGGCAGCCAATTTGCACACAGCAAGCTCCCACAAACAGCAATGTGATAATGACCAGATAAACTGTATTGAGAGATGTGGATTGAGGGATACATATTGACCAGGACACTGGGGATAACTCCCCTGCTCTTCTTCAAAATAGTGCCATGGGATCTTTTACGTCCATTTGAGAGGGCAGATGCGGCCTCGGTTTAACATCTCATCAGAAAGACGGTACCTCAGACAATGCATTGCACCCTCAGTACTGCACTGGGGGTATCAGCCTAGATTTTTGTGCTCAAGTCTCTGGAGTGGGACTTGAACCCATAACCTTCTGACTCAAGTGTATAAATGCAAGTTATTCCTTTCCTTTCTTTCTTGTAAATTAATTCACTACTTTTGTAACTCATTTGTTAATGCATTTGACTTATTTTCTCCCCATTTCCCCCCTAAAGTTGTTTCCATGCCATGCATTGCATCATTGCCTAAAAAACAGGCAGGCAGCCCCCTACCAGGCCGGCCACCAATGCTGCAACATAACTCGATGTTATGGGATGATACAATGGCACCCAGGGATGTAGTTGGGAAGCGAGTAATCTTTTCCCCTGTAATGAGTGCACTCCAAAAGTAATTCCTCGGATGTGAGCACTCATCATCATCATAGGTGGTCCCTCGAACGAGGATGACTTGCTTCCACAAGAGTTCACAGATGTTTCGATGAAGGACCCGATGTTCCAGTCCTGAACTCCAATTGAAGCACTATGGGACATCTGAAGACATGTAAGATATATACGAGTTCTTTGTTTTTCTTTCAGTCGGCATTTAGCTCAGTCGTGATGTTGCTCTCTAGGGCAATCAATGTGTAGCTCTCTCTCGGTCAGTCAACGTGTGTGACTCTTTCTCTTGGTCAGTGTGTAGCTCTCTCTTGGCTGGTGTGCAGCTCACTGTCTCTTGGTTAATATGTAGCACTCAGTTGTCCTCTAGCTCTCCCTCTCAGTTACTGTGTAGCTCCTCCTCTCGGTCAGTGTGTAGCTCTCTCTCTCGGTCAGTGTGTAGCTCCTCCTCTCGGTCAGTGTGTAGCTCCTCCTCTCGGTCAGTGTGTAGCTCCTCCTCCCGTTCAGTCTGTAGCTCCTGTTCTCGCTCAGTGTGTAGCTCCTGCTCTCGGTCAGTGTGTAGCTCTCTCTCTCTCGGTCAGTGTGTAGCTCCTGCTCTCGGTCAGTGTGTAGCTCTCTCTCTCGGTCAGTGTGTAGCTCCTGCTCTCGGTCAGTGTGTAGCTCTCTCTCTCGGTCAGTGTGTAGCTCCTCCTCTCGGTCAGTGTGTAGCTCCTCCTCCTGTTCAGTATGTAGCTCCTGCTCTCGGTCAGTGTGTAGCTCCTGCTCTCAGTCAGTGTGTAGCTCCTCCTCTCGGTCAATTTGTAGTGCTCTCTCTCAGTCTGTGTGTATCTCGTTCACTCCTCTCTCTCTTTCTCTGTTTATTTTGTTCTTGAACTCTGTAGTTGACTAGATGGAATTAAATTGTCTTTTCCAGTCTTGTATATTCTGCTGTGTATTTATCCTAAGTGCTTACTTACTTAATACCAAATAATTAGTCACAGTTGCTAGATACAGTGCATTTATGTGATATCCACATATTTCCTTTAGGTATAGTTCATAATTTAATGGCTACTTTGGTAAAATCATGCGTTGCTTACAAATCCTAAAACCGCTCTATGATTGCATTATCGATAATGATGATGAATTTCAATAGTTCCATAAATTACAGCGCTTCTAAATATTTAAAGATACACGTAGCAGATTTCTGATTAAGCATCTTTCATAAAGGGAAGGCACTTAAACCTTAACTTCAAATGTTCTTTAATTGCTTGCATTTCATGTTCAGAACATGTTGCAAAATCGTAAGAAGACTTATTTTAATCCAATCCAACCCTTATTTATTCCTTTAACTGGTGATTAACTACTCAACAGTAAGGTGTAATGCCTGTAATCAACAGTCCAAAATGTGAATTGGCAGAAAAAATGGGAAAAGTAATTGTAATGTCAAAATAACAATTTTAGAATTAGCACTTAATGCACTAAAACATTGGGCCTGAAATCACGCTCCCCACGGGCGCGTACTAGTGCACATGCACCCATGGGGTCCCCACAAGTTCCGGGTTTAGGTATGCAAAGCGCATGCACTTAAATCCGGCACTTGCGATCTGCCAAAAATCTTTTTGACAGATCGCACGCATGCAAGAAAATGGGGCCTCCGCGGATGGAGAGTTGGGCTATTTGCTCAATTCCCGCCTAGCGAATGTTCTTCAAATTCTTACGCTGGTGAAAGCAGGGGCAAGGCCTGTTTTTACCAGCGTAAGAGTTTTAAAAAATAGAAAAATAAAATGTTATCACTCATTTATATATTAAAAACCCTGTCCATTAAGGTAACTTTATTTCTAGCCCAGTTAAAACATATTTTAAAAATTCAAAAAAAAGAACATTTTTGTATAAAATATTTAATTAAATTGCATTTGAATTCATTTTAAATATGCAATGTGTTTTTTTAAATTTCTTTTCAGTGTGTCTGTGTTTTTGGGGGTATTCTCAGTCATACTTACGGCAGCTCCTTACATACTGAATTACTAAAAGCATGAATGGGCATTCCCCCTTCTTCTTCTTCTTAGGCAGTCCTCTGGCGTCGAGGATGGCTTGCTTCCAGATTAATATGAATTCTCAGGTGACTGATGAGACCAATGTGGGATCCACAGTCTCTGTCACAGGTGGGGCAGATGGTGGTTGGAGGGAGAGGTGAGTGGGGTTCTTGATTTGTCGTACGCTCCTTCCGCTATTTTTACTTGGCTTCCACGTGCTTCTCCTCCACTTTGAGCAGTCTTGCACCAGGGATTTGAAAGTGTCCTTGAAGCGTTTTCTCTGCCCTCCTGGGGCTCACTTGCCGTGTCGGAGCTCAGAGTAGAGCGCTTGTTTCGGGAGTCCAGTGTCGGGCATGGGGACAATGTGGCCCTCCATCGAAGCTGGTCGAGCGTGGTCAAAGCCACGATGCTGGGGATGTTGGCCTGAGTGAAAACACTGACGTTGGTGCGCCTATCCCGCCAATGGACTTGCAGGATTTTGCAGAGGCAGGTTGGGCCAGTCCACGTGATCCCAGAGATCCGTACGAAACCCGTACGATCCTGAGATACATCGACCCCTACGGGACCGCAAGTCACCGAACCTCCAGGACCACCAGGTACTTTCGTAGAAATGACAGCAGTCCATTGGATCCAAAATTGGTTCAGTGGCAGGAAGCAAAGGGTAATGGTTGATGGGTGTTTTTGCGACTGGAAGGCTGCTTCCAGTGGGGTTCTACAGGGCTCAGTACTCGGTCCCTTGCTTTTTGTAGTATATATTAATGATTTAGACATAAATGTAGAGGTCATGATAAAGAAATTTGCAGCTAATACAAAAACTAGCCGTGTGGTTAGTAGTGAGGAGAAAAGCTTCAGACTGAAGGAAGATATCGATGAACTAGTCAGTTGGGCAGAAAAGTGGAAAATGGAATTCAATCAGGAAAAGTGGGGAGGAGTAACAAGCAAGGGATACTGAGAGGTTTGGAGGAACAGAGGGACCTTGGGAGTGTATGTCCACAGATCCTTAAAGGTAGCAGGACAGGTCGCTAAGGTGATTAAAAAGGCAAACTGAATGCTTTCCTTTATTAGCCGAGACATAGAATACAAGAGCAGGGAAGTTATGCAAGAACTGTGTACAGCACTAGTTAGGTCACAGCTAGAGTACTGCATGCAGTTCTGGTCACCACATTACAGGAAGGATGTAGCTGCATGAGAGAGGGTGCAGAGGGGATTTATGAGGATGTAACCAGGACTGGAAAATCTTAGCTATGAGGAAAGATTGGATAGGCTGGGGTTGTTTTCTTTGGAACAGAGGAGGCCAAGGGGAGATTTAATTTGAGGTGTATAAAATTAAGAGGGGCCTAGATAGAGTGAATAGAAAGGACGTATTTCCCTTAGCAGAGGGGCCAATAACCAGAGGGCATAGATTTAAAATGGTAGATGGACTAGAGGGGAGATGAGGAAATGTTTCTTCACCCAGAGGGTGGTGGGGGTCTGGAACCCACTGCCTGAAAGGGTGGTAGAGGCAGAAACCCTCATCACATTTAAAAAGTACTTGGATGTGCACTTAAAGAGCCATGACCTATAGGGCTACGGACCTCGTACTGGAAGGTGGGATTAGGCTGGGTAGCTTTTTTAGACCGACCTGGATACGATGGGCCGAATGGCCTCCTTCTGTGTCGTAATTTTCTAAAATTCTATGAAAGTAATGGACAATCTAAGTATATAACTTGGAGAAAGGGGAACTTGAATCTTGTCTCGATGTATGAGTAACAGACAATTTGGAAATGCAAGGACACAGATTGATAAATATCCAGATGGAGAAAAAGGCTCATACCCTGATAAGAGACCAGAGTTGCCAAGACACCAAAGGGGGAAAAATTTGGTAGCACCCGTTTGCGGCACTAACTTTTTCAATTTTGAAAATTTAACGCCAGGCGCTAAAGATTCTGAAGTTCTTCTAAATTGGATGTTAGAGCCCCAGGAAGGATGGGGGGCGGTAATTCAAGCGCTAATGTCCTCAGTGGGGCGCTACCACCAGAGCGCTACCCAATTTCAGGTGACTTGCATTCAACAATCATCCTGCATGAATTAGCTGCTATGTTTGCCGACAAACAACAATGACTACACTTCAAAAGTAAAGTTAATCGGCTCTAGCCTTTTTTTTCTGTAATTCTGTTCCAATTGCAACACTGTCGACATAACTGCAGAAATTTGGATACATGACATTTTCCAAAGATTGGTTCCCTCAGCTTTACAGGAAAGCCGAAGAATTTCCACAGTAAAACAATTTCAAAGAAGAAAATGATTCCGTGGTTTCTGTCTCTATGGTTATTGCTGCGCATCTTGGCAAACGAATAGTTTCCAGGAACGGCAGGCTAGAAACTCGCTTTAGAAAATTAACACGGTTACCTTCTCCTAACAAAGAAGCTTTGAATAAACCGGTTTGTCAGACACTAAAATGTCAATAAATCTGACTGTACTGAATGATCTTCAGAATCCATGTAATGTTGTTATAAGTGGTTTTAAAATGTTCGTCAATCAACTATACAAAATATAAAACAGACCTTAAATTGTTAATTTAAATAATGTATTTGTGAAGAATGCAAGTATCTTGTGCTGGTTGTTTAAATGAGATCCTGGTTGGATGGCATCACATATCTGCAATGCTGGGAAAATACTTCCATGGTTTACAAAATACTTCAAATCATTCAAGTTTTTTTATTAATGTTTTTATAACACAAACACAGGCGAGGCGATCAGGCATTTTTGAAGTGGTGAACATCACCACATGATTGGAAATTAAAAGCTGAAGTATTGTTTATTATTAAAAATCAGTTCACTTGAAGCCCTGTCCCATCTTTCATCTCGTATGCATTAGCCTACGCATCTGCTTCGGTCTCAGCTTAGCTCTTATGTGTAGAAGGACTTCACTCTCAATCTATTTACATTGACAAAATTGCCCATAAATGCAACTTATTGAGCAATCTCCCTATAAAAATAGATGATATATGAAATACGAATGTCATAATGGTGCTTTTCTGAGATTGAGTAAGATATTTCGAGTAAGTGGAAGGTGATTTGTGCACATATTATACCACTATGACTTGGCGTTATCATTTGTAGCACTTATTTCTCCACTTAAGTCTAGACCTATAAGTTCTAAGGTCTTAGTTCACTGATTTCACATTTTAACTGCCTGAATTTGAAAGAACTACCACTCCGTTCACTGACTAGATAATTAACTCTCTGGTAAATCCAAAAGCCTCAGCATCCCTAAAGAATGTATATATCACTATTTAATATCACATTCTTTGTTGCTTTAGTCAGAGATTGAGAAAGCAGGTTTTTAAATTTACATAATATTTCCTTTAAAGCTATGCCTTACATTGTAAAGTACATCTTTAATATCATACTTTTAATACAAAAAACTTTTTATTCAATATGCAATCTAAAAATGCAAAGTTTGCACTGTCAAATATGAATTGATCGTATCGGGGAGGGCTTGCCTCCCATTTCTCTCAGTCACGCCATCTGCTTGTGTAAATGGTCTGCAATCTGCGGGACTGTAATTATGACAGATCCACCCAGCAAAACATAAATATTCCTATTCCGTTCTAAGGGAAAAAATATTTTAGGCCAGACAAAGCTAATCTACAATTTCCCATCAGTAAACATTAATGGAAACAATTACTGAACGGAACCATAGTCATCATTCTGGACAGCCATGGTTCAGCTCAGCGGGATATCATCAACATCTATTGGATTTTACTGTACTCTCGTTCCTAAATATCACAAAGAAAAGATGACTAAATGAGTAAGTGATACCAATGGTAGGGATTCAAATCCATCTATAAGATACAACAACGACAACAACTTGTGTTTATATAGCGCCTTTAAAATAGTGAAATGTCCCAAGGCAATTCACAGGAGCATTATGCGATAGAAATTTGACACCGAGCCGCATAAGTAGAAATTCCAAAAGCTTGGTCAAAGAGGTATATTTTAAGGAGCATCTTGAAGGAGGAAAGAGAGGTGGAGAGGTTTAGGGAGGGAGTTCCAGAGCTTGGGGCCCAGGCAGCAAAAGGCACGGCCACCAATGGTTGTGCGATTATAATCAGGGATGCTCAGAAGTGCAGAATTAGAGGAGAGCAGACATCTCGGGCGGGTTGTGGGGATGGAGGAGGTTACAGAGATAGGGATTGGTGAGACTATGGAGGGATTTGAAAGTAAGGATGAGAATTTTGAAATTGAGACATTGCTAAACCGGAAGCCAATGTAGGTCAGCAAACACAGGGGTGATGGGTGAGCGTGACTTGGTGTGAGTTAGGACACGGGCAGCTGAGTTTTGGATCACCTCTAGTTTACACATGAGAATGTGGGAGGCCAGCCAGGAGTGTGTTGGAATAGTCAAGTCTAGAGGTAACAAAGGCATGGATGGGGGGCTTCAGCAGCTGAGGCAAGGGCAGAGACGGGCGATGTTACGGTGGTGGAAATAGGCAGTCTTAGTTATGCTGCGGATATGTGGTCGAAAGCTCATTTCAGGGTCAAATATGACACTTCCTCCTTGCACCATTTGACTTCTTGTTGGTTTTTTGTTGTTATGTTTTTGTCACGCACTGTACAGGGCTGGATTTTGTCATTTCCCACCCACCTCAGAGTTGGGGGTGGAGGGGAGGGGAAAACTCGGACCATGGGAAACTCGGAGTTGCGGATTTCCTCACATGCTGTTAAGTTTTAAACCCACACCGTGTGTGCGATACAATGGCTCGGTTCCCCACCCAGAAACCAGACTGTTTGACAGGCTGGCTTCCAATCGGGCGGTGAATACTGACCAGGATGCCGCAGGACAGGACCAGGTAGGTCTGAGGTCTGGGGGGGGGGGGGGTTCCAGGCCTGGGGTAAGTGAGATCAATCCCGGGGAGGGGGTCCATTCCCTGACCCCGGGATGAGTTCCAATCCCCGAGGAGGGTGAGGTATCCGATCCCCGACCTCGGGGAGAGGCGGGCTGGGAGGAAGCACTCCTGCTCTTCCCGGCCCACAAGGATTGCTCCCTGAGGCTGTGCTCGCCTCGCTGCAGCTACCGGGAATCCTGAGCCCAGCGATTCCCAGCCGCCTGCAGTAAAACCTGCACAGCCAGTTAAAGCAGAGGCTTCAGGGCCTCATTTAAAATGGCAGCCTACCTCCTGGCTGCCTGCCCCCTCGTTCCGCCTGAGTAAAAGGTGAAAGTGGGCAGGTTGGAGGCAGGTTTGCGATTTTTTAAACTTTACCTCCGTCATCTGCCCCCACCTCCAACCCACCCGTTTTTTCATGTTAAAATTCCTCCCTTTGTGTCAACTTTTGCCATTAAAAAATCTTAAAATATAAACTAGTCACTCGGACTGTGCAATATGGCCACAGGCTTCTCACAATACTTTCAAAATACTTCCTGAATCTTTTTCTTCACCTGCCATTTATTCCTCAGTAACTGAAATTTCTAATATCCAAAATAAAGGTTTAACTAAAATTTTTAAAATTCTATAAATTAGGTCATTCTCAATAACACATTTAAATTTATCCGCTGAATTGCCTTTTGTGTCTCTTCACAGCTTAGAATCATACAGCACAGCAGGTGGCCATTTGGCCCATCCTGCCTGTGCCAACACTTTGAAAGAGCTATCCAATTAATCCCTGCTCTTTCCCCATAGCTCTGCAAATTTTGCCTTTTCAAATATTTATCTAATTCCCTTCCAGTTACTATTGAATCTACTTCCACCATGTTTTCAGGCAGTGTATTTCAGATCGTTATAACTTGTTGCGTAATTATTTTCCCTCTCAACTTCCCTCTGGTTCTTTTGACAATTACCTTAAATCTGTGTCCTCTGGTTACCGACCCTCCTGCCACCGTTTCTCCTTATTTACTGTATCAAAGTTTTTATTTGGATGGCGCAGACTCTCCCAAAAGCACTTGATATTTCTGTCCATAGCTGTGAGCTGAATTTGAATCATGCAGTTTAAGCACGCACACTGATGTAATTCCCAGGACACATCAATACCGTTCATTCAGCTATATCAAGTAATTTTTTTTTTTTATATAGCTTCCAGCAGTTTTTGCTCAAAAGTTTTTCAAAATTATTTGAAGAAAACCTAAAATGCAAACTAATAGAGCTGTGCTGAGGTAAAATTCATATTAAGGGCTGGACTTTTGCCGACTTTGCGACCGGGTTTTTGCCGCGATTTGACCCTCCACGGCGAAAACCCGGTCGGCGGGATCCTCGGGTGCCTTTTTGCGGCGGTGCTTCCATGTACTGCCGGGGAGACATGCGCCGATGTGCAACGACGCAGATTGCGTTTACGTCGTACTTTCCCGACCCAGAATACCAACAGGGTCAAACCTGTCGGTGCAGCCCTGCCAGCAGTGGTAAGTATGAAGATCTGCAAAAAGGCAAGTTAAAGTTTTTATTTTTTAATTATTTCTCAGCGATTTAGTAGGTAAGGGTTTTGTGAATCTTTTGTGAATAGTTTTTGCAATTTTTTTGTTGCTGTTTCCCCCCCCCCCTCCCAAGGCCTCTTTTGCAGCACTACCGGCCCCGGACTAAAGTTGCCGAAAATCGTGGTTTGCGCCGCAAATCCTCGTGCAACGCCAACTTTACCGAGGTGTAAAGGCCGAATGTTAGGCCTAAAAACGGTAGCGCAACAGTAATTTTGGTGTAAAACTACCGTTTTTGCCGAAAACCGAAAATCTAGCCCAAAGTGTTATTTTAAAAAACAGGTTCCGTGTGTGAGAGAGAAAAAACTTAAGTGTTCTGATTACACACTTAGTGTAGCCATTGTTTTATGTTCTAGAGAATGACAGTGAGAGGGAAAGCAAGGGAGGAAGAAAAGAGTGAGAGAGAAAATTAAAGAGCAAGAGAAGGAGAGGGAAAGAAACAAAAGGAAGTGTGTCCAAGAGAGACATAGCAACATGAAAACAAGAGAGACAGGCAAGATGAGTTTAGAATAATGAGAGGTGATCTTTTGAAATGTATAGGATTCTGAGCAGGCTTGACAGGGTAGATGCTGAGAGGATGTTTCCCCTTGTGGGGGAATCTAAAACTAGGGGACATAGTTTCAGAACAAAGGGTCGTCCATTTAAAACTGAGATGAGGAGAAATTTCTTCTCTCAGAGGGTCGTGTATCTTTGGAATTCTCTCCCCCAGAGAGCTGTGGAGGCTGGGTGATTTAAGGTGGAGATAGACAGATTTTTGAACGATAAGGGAGTCAAGAGTTATGGGGAGCGGGCAGGGAAGTGGAGTTGAGGCCAAGATCAGATCAGCCTTGAATGGCGGACCAGGCTTGAAGGGCCAAATGGCCTACTCCTGCTCCTATTTCTTATGTTCTTATCTTCTTATGTAAGAGGCCATATTCTCTGCGAACCACATAGGAAACTGACTAGTAACATGTTAAAAATCACATCTTTGTGCGTGCTTAACATCAACTCTTTCCTTTGTAAATTCCTATGTCCATGTTTATAATGGAAATGTTAAACCTGTCCGATAATTACAGCCTTCCCCAATGGAAACACCATAGTGCCACCACTGGAAGAAAGGTGAAATTACAGCAGGACAAGTTTACATTGGCAGCTGTAAAAGGAATGGCACAAATGCTTCTAAGCACGTATATGGAGTTGGGTTTCCAACTCTGGTTGGACCATATTCCAGGAGGTTTCTGTGATATATTCATATGACATCACTAACAAATACACATTACAAGATGGCTCCTTATCTAGTAAATAATAAAGGATCATGTGACAAGGTCACATCAGTAGTTGCATTACCACAGTAGTCCAATAGATGGAGCCGTTGTCCACTAGGGGGAGCTCTATTACAATTTCAACAAGGCCTCCCGTCATCGACCATACCGCCCTCACTCTCATGCCATTGGTTGCCCAAAACACATCACTCGTTGCAACAATCGTCAGTAATGGTGGCTACAACACCCACAATTTTTCGCGCTCCAGAAATCACTCTATCCCTCGTGTTATTTTACCAGGGCCAGGTTGCAGCCTTGTGGTTTGTTGAGAGTGCGGCTGGAGCAAAATGGGAGAAGAAAATGCCCCTTTGATTTTTCTCTTGGGTCGCTCGCAGGACTTCAGCGGAGACTGCATTTTTGCGAGTAAATAGTATTTACACAGAAGTTATGGCAGAAGAACAGTAGAAGCCTTGACGAATTTCTCAGTGATACCACCAATGATGCCTCTGCAAGATTCTGCAAATCCCTGGGAGGACAGACGCACCAACGTCAGTGTTCTCAATCAGGCCAACACCCCCAGCATCAAAGCATCCTCCACACTTGACCAGCTCCATTGGCCAGGCCACATTGTCCACATGCCGGACACAAGACTCCCAAAGCAAGCGCCCTATTTGGAACTCCTACATGGAAGCGAGCCCCAGGTGGGCAGAGGAAATGTTTCAAGGACACCCTCAAAGCCTCCTTGATAAAGTGCAACATCCTCACCAACACCTGGGAGTCCCTGGCCAAAGACTGCCCTAAGTGAAGGAAGTAAAGGAAGAGCATCCGGGTGGGCGCTGAGCACCTCGAGTCTTGTCGCCGAGAGCATGCAGAAAACAAGTGCAGGCAGCGGAAGGAGCGTGTAGCAAACTAGACTCCCCACCCACCCTTTCCTTCAATGACTGTCTGTCCCACCTGTAATTCCCATATTGGACTGTTCAGTCACCTGAGAACTCACTTTTGGAGTGGAAGCAAGTCTTCCTCGATTTTGAGGGACTGCCTATGATGATAGTGTTCAATAGCAACCTGGGAAAAATAATGCTAAAACTTTCAGAATAGTGGTTGGACTGAGGTACGAGTGTTTTCTTTGTGATACTTGTTGTTCTTAAATGCAGATTCTACACTGTGATAATCAGCGGCAAGGATGCGCAGATGGCAAGCTCTTGCTAATCTGTGATACTTAAAGGGGCTTGGTCTAAAACCTGTTACAAATAATTTCTTCACTTAAATAATTAGTCTCCAATGTACCACATGTTCATTTGGACTGGGCCCATAGACTGATGTCAAAGCCAAAAGTGTCCTACTAAGATTATGTGCTGCATGTCTGCACTTACTGTGGACTGTAAGCTTCCCAGTGTTGAATGGAGGGAGTAAAGCAGAGAAACATTGACTGCTACTTATTGTGTGCTTTGCGCTATGTTTGATTTTCGTCTTTGACCAAGCTATTGGCCCCCTGTCTTAATGTCTCCTTCTTTGGCTCAGTATCAATTTTTGTCTGCCTACACTCCTTTGAAGCACCTTGGGGCGTTTTACTACGTTAAAGGCGCTATATAAATGCAAGTTGCTGCTGTTGTTATGAATGCATTTTTGCTTCTTAGTTTTGCTAAACATCGGAAACGGGAAATGAGATCCAGCGTGCGAGAAAACTTGCTTCAAAACATTTGTGCTGATGCTGGGCTATTGTAAAACAGATCAAGTTACTGAGCGTACTTAATTGATACCAACGGTGATTAAATGTGACATTTTTTCCAGTGCATAATAATAAAAATAGAAGTGACAAAAAAACAAATTTTTGTGTGGCAGAATTTGGAACATGTGCTAGAAATGTCCTCATGACTTCCCCTGCTCCACTTTTGTAACTTCGCTAAAGTCATGGCAACCGAGCAGGAGAGGTCCGGTGGAAATTCCTGGAGATGGCCTGAACAATTAAGGAGTTCATAAGAGTTGCATTTGTTAGAAACATTATTGAAGAGCAGAGTGTTACCAGATATTTTTCCATATAGTATAATTAACACATACCTTTTGGGTGGGCTGGGATGCGTATATCCTGCGATACACAAGGTATGACAATTGTGTGGGTCAGGCTGGATGGACCAGAGGGTCTTTTCCTGTCCATCATTGTTCATATGTTCGTAACTCTTTATCGGAATTTCTACCATGAATATTAAACAGCAGTCTTGTGCATCACTGTTTCAAGTGTGTGGTGCTCTCCATCAGATTTTCCTCTGTGCGCTCCGCTCAGGAATTATATATGCCCGAGAGCAAAAGGAAAATCTACCCCTGATGTTTGGGAAACCCATGTGGAAATGGACAAAAGTTTGCTGCTTGTTGCCTTCCTGATTCTCTGATTTTCCCTTTTCATTTAATTTAATCCTATCTGTTTTACATTACAGCTGCATTGGGCAACCTGCTCACAGCTGAAAAATATTCATCACAACCTCAAATGAAATGATGGACTTCATACTAAGCGAATCAAAATCCCTTTGGAAATAATTCCGAACCATCTGTTCTCACAGTAAAACATAGCTCAGCATCTATTAACATATTACTTCAACAAGATCCTGCAAATCCCCTGGGAGGACAGACGCACAAACATTAGCATCCTCGCCAGGCCAACATCCCCAGCATTGAAGCACTGACCACACTTGATCAGCTCCGCTGGGCGGGCCAATAGTTCGCATGCCAGACAGGAGACTCCCAAAGCAAGCGCTCTACTCGGAGCTCCTTCACGGCAAATGAGCAAAAGGCGGGCAGAGGAAACTTTACAAGGACCTTCAAAGTCTCCCTGATAAAGTGCGACATCCCCACTGACTTCTGGAAGTCTCTGGCCATAGACTGCCCTAAGTGGAGGAAGTGCATTCGGGAGGGCGCTGAGCTCCTCGAGTATCGTCGCCGAGAGGATGCAGAAATCAAGCGCAGGGAGCGGAAAGAGCGTGTGGCAAACCAGGCTCCCCGCCCACCCTTTCCCTCAACGACTATCTGTCCCACCTGTGACAGAGACTGTGGTTCTCGTATTGGACTGTACAGCCACCTAAGAATGCATGCTAAGAGTGGAAGCAAATCTTCCTCGATTCCAAGGGACTGCCTATGATGATGATGACTTCAACCTGCAAACTGCAAAATATTTCTTCTGCCACACCATTCACTCCAAAAAATACTTGACCTGTCCACAGAATACTAGATCTTGGATATTCACGTGACTCCATTCATGTGAATTGCACAGTGTATAAACGCTCACTTTTGGACTTAAACAAGACTCGACACTTGGTTTTCATAATACACCCCCAAACCACTATCAATGCACCCTTGTGTTGGCTTCTCAGTGACTGCTAACTGCAGAACGTTACCTTGTGCATCCAGATCCTCAATGCCCTGAATGTAGTCTGGAACCCTCTGCTGGATGAAGTAAAGCAGCTCAATGGAGTTGGACATCCAGAAGAAAATATGCTGCAGGTCTGGAACCAGGTCTGTAATACTGAGCAGAGGTAGAGATGCTGGATCCTGGCTGCAAATAAGCAGGAAGAGATTGTAGAAGGGATAAAATTAAAATAATTAATGAGTCATTTTGTTCATATTATATGTAAGACAAACCAGCTTACAGATAAAAGTGAAATTGGAGACCAAATATAGAAGCTACACCAGAGCAGCACAAGAGTAGCTTTACCTGGGGCTTGGACACTTGGCACTTTACAGACTCGAGGTAGTGCCTTAAGATGATGTATTTATGAGTGAATGAATAAAAAATGGTGCACTGCCTGAAAAGCTGGTGTAAGCAAATTCAATAAGAAATTGTATACTTGAAAAGGAAACATTTGCAGGGTTATGGGGAAAGAACGGGTGAGTTGAACTAACTGGACAGCTCTTTTAAAGCATAATGGGCACGATGCAATGTTCCTTCTAACTGTTTGGGGTGCGTGACCCCGTTAACGGGCTGCCTGGCTCATTCAAATTTCGGCTGTTTTTCCATTCAAAAGCCAGTGACCGACCTGCACGGGACCTCCAGTCCACTGCGCAGCCACGCAGCTTAACAGAACACTAACCAAATGGCCTCCTTCTATGCTGTATGATTCTATGAAATGAGAGGAACAATTGAGAGTGATCCATCATTAATGGGATTGATAGCAGTCTCCTATACTATACTGTATATCAAAGTTACCCCTTTAATATTATAAACAGCAAAATAACTTATATGGGTAATAAAGACTTGGTAGATTTCACAGCTTATGAACTATAAGTTTTCATCATACGTGGAATAAACTGAATTCAGTTGGGACTCATACTAGAAATGCTTCTAACTGCAAAATGAGAAGGAGCTGTTTTGAAATTAAGAACTATTTGGTACAGTTTCTATTGTGGACCAAAGTGAGATTTACTGGTTCTGGTCCCAAAAGATTTACAAGTTTGCATGATAAAATATCTAAAGGTGCATTTCTACTGCAGGTGGCAGAGTGTATCTGCAATATTGGTTTCAATTCCCTCGAGTATAGAAGGTCGAGGGGTGATCTAATTGAGATGTTTAAGATGATTAAAGGATTTGATAGGGTAGATCGAGAGAATCTCTTTCCAGAATAAGGGGGCACAACCTTAAAATTAGAGCCAGCCGTTTAGGGGTGATGTCAAGAAGCGATTCTTCATACAAAGGGTAGTGAAAATCTAGAACTCTCCCCACCAAAAAGAAAATTTCAAAACGCATTTTGATTTTTGTTAGGCAACAGTATTTGGAACCACGGCGGATAAATGGAGTTATAATACAGATCAGACATGATCTCATTGAATGGCTGAATGGCCTCCTCTTGTTCCTCTTTTCTTAATACTCACTGATACTCCTGTCTAGACTCCACAGAGAGCTCTGTGTTTACATGCGTGCTGACATGCAATTGCAGAATGTCTCTTCCAGAAGCTAAAATTTAAAGCTTATATTTTCCAATCACAATGCCAAAGACAAGACATTAATTTTAAATGGATTCCCATCAATGTTAGATTGGAAAACCTAAGCAACCTAGAAAGTTGGAACATCTTGCCTTCTCAACAATTAAACTAGAGTACTTTGTAAAATCAGATTGAAACTGCACTAGAGTAGGTCAGGCCTCAACTCACAGCAACACCAAAGTTGCAGTATAATTGCACCCTAAATAGATTAATCTAAATAATGGAACATTAAATAATTCAAATCCTATTCTACTGAGAATTAGGGCTGAATATTTTTAGGAAATTCATTAAACTTTAAGGTTTCTTGATGAGCCAAGGTTTCAGCTTCAGAGAACCAAACCAAGTGATTAAAAGAAAATAAATCTTAGACCAGATGTCAGCTTCAGATGATCGAAGGTGAAGCTCCATATAAAGGTTAGAACATAAGAACATAAGAAACAGGAACAGGAGTAGGCAATACGGCCCCTCGAGCCTGCTCCGCCATTTAATACGATCATGGCTGATCTGATCATGGACTCAGCTCCACTTCCCTGCCCGCTCCCCATAACCCCTTATCCTCTTATCGTTTAAGAAACTGTCTAATTAAATTTATTCAATGTCCCAGCTTCCACAGCTCTTTGAGGCAGTGAATTCCACAGATTTACAAACCTCAGAGAAGAAATTTCTCCTCATCTCAGTTTTAAATGGGCGGCCCTTTATTCTAAGATTATGCCCTCTAGTTCTAGTCTCCCCCATCAGTGGAAACATCCTCTCTGCATCCACCTTGTCAAGCCCCCTCATAATCTTATACGTTTCGATAAGATCACCTCTCATTCTTCTGGATTCCAATGAGTAGAGGCCCAACCTACTCAACCTTTCCTCATAAGTCAACCCCCATATCTCTGGAATCAACCTAGTGAACCTTCTCTGAACTGCCTCCAAAGCAAGTATATCCTTTCGTAAATATGGAAACCAAAACTGCACGCAGTATTCCAGGTGTGGCCTGACCCAGATAGGACAGGAGTGTCCCAAATGCTTAAAAGTGGTCATCTTCTAGCTTTTGCTTCTTTTTTAAAATGACAATTCGTATGATCATTTCACTTCACCCCAGATTAAAGTACAGCTTTTAAGTATTAAATGAGACAATTTTGAGAGTTTTGTTTATTCGGCAACGGTTTGAAGCTGCGCATTCTTGTGATCAGGGAAATAATATCAGGGCACAGGTTGGACCTCCTTATCCGGGACTCCCTTATCCGGCACCACCCCTCGTCCGGCATGATTCTAATGGTTGTGGGCGCATGTGCAGAACGCGGTCGACCTCCACCCTAACTTTGGGGCTACTCCGACACTCGGCCCGCTGGGACCGCGCCGACACTCGGCCCGCTGGGGGGCCGTGCCGACACTCGGCCCGCTGGGGGGCCGTGCCGACACTCGGCCCGCTGGGGGCCGCGCCGACACTCGGCCCGCTGGGGGCCCGCCGACACTCGGCCCGCTGGGGGCCCGCCGACACTCGGCCCGCTGGGGCTGCACTGACACTCGGCCCGCTGGGGGCCCGCCGACACTCGGCCCGCCGA